>NC_137196.1:24404136-24509136 GCF_960531495.2 Zeus faber | reverse complement strand
ACGCACACACACAGACACTCGAACAGCTGCTCATCCGCTGACAATTCATGCATCTCTGTATCTTTCTCATTTCTCCGGTTTTAGCATTTTTTAAACCCCCCCCCCCCCGCCCCCTCCTTCAGGCTGCCGGATCAGCTGGGGCCTGCTTCATCTCTGAGCAGTTGCCCAGGGGGCCCAAGCGCCCGCTGAAAAAAACACTGTTACAGTGTGGCTACTGAGCTACTAGTGGGTTAAAACGAGAATGAAACGAGTCCATGAAATGTATGTCCAATGAGAGACACACACACACACACACACACACACAGACAAGCGTGCGCGCAGGGTTGTCTGTGGTGTTTTCTTTAGGCAGAGGACTGATGAGGAAGGAATCTTCAAAGTAACGGAGCCCAGTCCAGATGGTGTTTGATGTGCGGATAATGATTTAGGTGAGGCTACGCAGAAAAGAGCCGCGCAACGGAGGACCCCGCGTTTAGATGTGCGAGCGGGAGAAATTAGTGCATCTTCAAGTGAGGGAAATGCGGTTCTGAACTTTTAAATGAGCATATGATGATATAAAATGAGAATATAAAAAAAAAAAAGAAAACGGGGGGAAGGCATTCCAGGTCCGGGAGACGACTTCTCACGCGTCAAGTGTCCGGCTCGGTGAGAGGGTGGGGTCCCGTCGAGCACCCCGGGTCTTATGTGTGAGACCTGGTGTTTGGTGATGGGTGGGGTCTGCTGTCTATTCTGCGGCTATCATTTCATCATTGTCATACACTAATTCAGTGTGTAATACCCCTAAGTCCCCAAGAAGCAGGAGAACAGACACAGTGTCTAAGCCCACTCAGTGTCCTGTAGGACATGGCAATTTAACACAGGAATAAGCCAATTATCTTTGTGGCGTAGGCAAATTTACAATAGGATTTTCTCAATTCCTACAGGACTCCTGTGTCAGGGATGGGAGCTCCATGAACATGGGTCCCCATTGCCCGTGGCCACACACATGCACGCGAGACCAACATACACGCATAAGCCCGGCCCCCAAACTGCCAAACACACACACTCTCACTCACTCACCCACAGCCACCAGCCCAAGCAAACATGTACATAATCACTCACACCCCAGGCACTCGGAGTGTCCGACGGAATAATTGGCAAGTTTGGAAAAGATGACGAAAGAGGCTGGAAAAACCATTATTTGAAAAACACCGGCAAAGAACCATATTCTACACGCGTAAAGGTTAGAGCGAATATACGGCATATTGGGTCCGGCCAGTGAGTTCCAAGCCGCGTTGGCAACAGCCACTGGAATCCTCTTTCACAAACCCTGCACACAAAGCTTCCAAAAGAGCCATTCGCTAAGGCGCCTTTATTTTGAAGCATAAGAAGAAAAGTAAATATGTAAACCTGTCAGGGTCCATATGTGACGGATGCAATGGGCACACCACACCACTTTCAAAGTCGTCAGCTCGCTGTACGGCGAACACAACTTTCTGTCCTGTCATCGGGAACCTTAAAGCCGTTACACTTTACGAGATCTTTCACCAGGGAGAATCCCTGACGAGTCCGTCGGGTTTCCAAACTACCTTCCGTCATGAAAACACACGCGAGAAGTGCAAGTGCAAGTTTCATTCGATTCTTGATCACTGTAAAAGAATAACAAATAAAAGCAGAATTGAAATAAGAAATATATTAAAAACCTAGAGAAGAAAAGTAAAAACAGGTATGTCGTGTGTCGCTGGCTGCCGCTCTGGTGCCGGACTGGTCCCTCACTTCCCTCCCACTCCGTGTCCCCGCTATCATTGGCTGTAGCTCATTGCGTCACTCCCGAGTCGATCCCGACACCACCCGGAGTTCACACCACACGCTCTTCGTTCATGGGTGCTCGGCGATCAAAAAGAAACCTGGCGGCGAGTGGAAAATCAGCAATCAGCAACACCAATACACCGGCATACACCGATGAGCCGCAACATTAAGGCCTCTTCCCTAATATGGTGTAGCTCCCCCTCGTTCCCCCAAAACAGCTGTGACCCATGGAGGCATGGACTCCACAAGACCTCTGAAGGTGTCCTGTGGTGTCTGGCACCAAGACGTGAGCAGCAGATCCTTTAAGTCCTGGAAGTTGTGAGGTGGGGCCCCCATGGATCAGGCTTGTTGTTCCAGCACATCCCACAGATGTTAGCTCGAATTGAGATCGGGGGAATTTGGAGTCCAAGTCAACACCTTGAACTCTTTGTCATGTTCCTCAAATCATTCCTGAAAAGATTTTGCAGTATGGCAGGAAGCATTATCCTGCTGGAAGACGCCACTGCCCACAGGGAATATGCCATGAATGTGTGTACTTGGTCTGCAACAGTGTTTAGGAAGGTGGTACAATGCCAGGACCCAAGGTTTGCCAACAGAACATTGCCCAGAGCATCACACTGCCTCCACCGGCTTGACTTCTTCCCATAGTTCTTCCTGGTGCCATCTCTTCCCCAGGTGAACAACGCACACGCACCCACCCATCCACATAATGTAGAAGAAAAGGTGATTCATCAGACCAGGCCACTTTCTTCCATTGCTCCATGGTCCAGTTCTGATGCTCACGTGTCCATTGTAGGTGCTTTCAGAGGTGGACAGGGGTCACCATGGACACTCTGACTGGTCTGCGGCTACACAGCCCCATACGCAGCAATCTGCCATGCATAGCATCATAGCAGCATTAACTTTTTCACCAATTTGTGCTACAGTAGCTCTTCTGTGGGATCGGACCGGACGGGTTACACTCCTCATGTGCATCAATCAGCCCCTGGGTGCCCATGACCCTGTCCGTCCTTGGTTTTTGGTAGGTACTAACCACTGCATACAGGGAACAGCCCACAAGAGCTGTGGTTTTGGAGATGCTCTGACCCAGTCGTCAAGCCATCACAATTTGGTCCTTGTCAAAGTTGCTCAGATCCTTAGACTTGTCCATTTTTCCTGCTTCCAACACATCAACTTCAAGAACTGACTGTTCACTTGCTGCCTGATACATCCCACCCCTTGACAGGTGCCATTGGAACGAGATGATCAATGTTATTCACTTCACCTGTCAGTGGTTTCAATGTTGTGGCTGATCTGTGTAATTTACACGCATATGTGACCCACCGCGTACTTTAGGGTGATTTGGCAGCTTTCTTTTTTTTTGCGCATCATTTGAAAGTGGAGAATCAGAGCTTCCAAACAAGGTGTCACTTGTGCAAATCATGCAAATATTTTGAAAGCTCTGACTTGTTAATGACAAGGATGTGGCAAACTGTGTTTCTGAGATAATCACCTCCAAAGTTTTACCCACACCGGGTTCATTCAGCTTCCAGAATGCAAATGGGGTTGGCGGACAAACAAAGCCTCAGGTCTAATTAATATACTGCTGAATGGGCCAATCACAAACAGCTCAACAACACACAACCAATTTTGTTTTTAAAAAAGCTTTTATTTAACAGTAAGAATATACATGTTTTATAAAAGTGCAATTATTTTGGAGTTTAAAAGTACGGACAACGCAACAAAATGTAGAATCTACCAATATCATGAGTTTCAGAAAATCTGAAAGCTGAAAATCTGTCGCCAACCTCAACGGACTTCGTCACGTCATCAACTTCTCCTGCTGTAACAACGTATTGTCGGTCTCCTCCGGTGGTTCTTGAAAATATTCCATTTCATCGCCACGTTAAGTTTGAAAGCCACTGTTTGAAATGTTCTCCAAGTTCGGAGTTATTTCAGATTCAGCGTCGCTGTCGTTCTCCGCGTCGCTGTCGGAGAACTGGCTACCATCGCGAAAAATGAAGTCCAGTACGCGCTGCTAACACTGACTTGGATCTATCGCACTGGTCAGATTAAGATCCGAGATTTGATCAGAGCTTCCGCCACCCGCTTCACGTAATCCATAACGATACGGGGAAGAAAGTTTTCACAGACAAGTGAGACCGAAACCCCCCCCCCCCCCCCCCCCCGTGCTGCGATTGGTCTTAGTGTTAGTGTCTGTTTACGTAGTTGACGTAGGTGCGTGACGTGAAGGGTTCTTCTTCTTTCACAACAATGGCCTCGTGTGTGTAAGAGTAGCACGATTTAAATGTTGAATTCTATCAAAACGGTTTCACGTTGTGACTTCACATCACATGGAATATGGAGGAATGATCTTCACCCGGACGATCGATTTAAAGGAAACCATCAATCAGCGTTGTTCAGCGTCTCTGTAAGGGAACTGCGTTTCCCCATGTAATCTAACGGGAACATTTAACTCCACGGTTTAACATTTTTCTACTATTTATAAATCAAACTCGGGTTTGAAAATACGTTGAGAGATAAATAAAAAAACATAAAGGAACACAAATCTGGAAAAATCAAATTTTCCTTCAAGAAAGGTTTTTTCAACTTATTTGGTTGCTCCTGGCGATTTTAGAAAATGCGCGAGTTGGCGGCTTTTGCTGGGGTGGGACACATATGTGGTAGCATGCGGATATTGCTAGATGTTGGCCATGGAAACGATAAATGGACTTTTTTTCAGACATTTTGATTTGCCATGGAACGGTAAACACGCCAGTGAAGCCAGTGAAATCAGCTGTGGGTCTTTTTCATTGAGGTGTTTCTGTGAACCAGCATGAAGTTTACTGAAAAGAAGGTGCCGGTTCACAATAACCCCTCAAACAGGGCCCCAATAAAGATCATACAGGTCAAGATGCCTGCTGTGTCTTTTTATGTCAACGTCCCTGCCTCCATTAGACAGCATATACACAAAGCGGCCTTGATTTACAGTAAATCATTGAGCACCCCAGCCCTGCAACGTCGACCCCCGGCTGTTCCGTCACGAGCGGCGGTTCAAGCAAAGGCTCGGAAACGGGGAGGGAGGGAAGTGTTTTCCGAAATCTGAAATGAGCAGTCAGCACGGAGCTTTATTTTTCCGAGGAGCTGAGACACAGGCTGGCTTCTCTCAACATGATTTATAGCGGGCAGATAATTCAAACATCCTGGTCCTATGACTGCTGTGACCCAGATCTCTAATGGATGGTGCAGCTTCCCCCTGGTTAGTTAACCACGAAACATTTAACCAAATCTAACCTGGGATGTTTTTCATAGCCACTTGGTAATTTTCAATTATTCTTTGCGGAGGATTAGAGACCGCTGCCCTGTCTCAGAGACTCGAGGGCTTGTCAGTCGATAAGTCAGACTTGTATTTCCCTGCATATCAAAGCGCTCCGGGGCAAAGGGCCTAATTTAGATTCATTGAGATGCAAAGGGATAACATTCAAGCATAACAGGCTGTTTTGTGGAAAGACATCCTAATTCTCTCCAGGCTTCGCAGACTTCCTTCTGAGTTTTATAGCCCAATTTGCCTGACTTGAAAAAAAATAACATAAAAAAAAAGACTGAATCTCATTCAATTGTTTTGTGCATTCAACTAAAATATCATATTCCTACATATGTCCTGTGTTTATAATTCATATGAGAAAGATTTAAGTTTGCTGTTTCAATTATTTCTCAGAGCTGACACCAGCACAAGCACGCACGCACGCACGCACACACAAACACACACACGCACACGCACGCACACACACACACACACACAGGCACAACCCACTTTCCAAAGGTCTCTCTCTCCTCTCTCTAACCCTAACCCTTCCCATGGTTGAAGAGCCTACACACAATCACACAATGACACAATGACACATGCAAACACACACACGCACGCACGCACGCACACACACACACACACACACACACACACACATACACACACAGAGACCATGCTCAACAACAGCTCTCGTTCTCTCCTCTGTCAATCGCTCGCTCCCTAACTAACTTAACACAGAGACAGAGGGTCTATCTCACTATCCATCAAACTCACAATGATGTCTGCAGTCAAGCAAAACGCTCTGCACTTTCATCAGCGTCCCTCCACTCCTTCATCCAACCCCCCCCCCCCCCCCACACACACACACACACACACGCACACACCCAAAAACAGCCATTACCAGATATCTAGCTGATGGCTGCATCATGCTCGCATCCAGCCCTGATAGTCAGCCTCACTCCGGTGGCAGCAGAGACCCCCCACTGGCAGGCTCCGTCCAATCGCTTCTTGTTAGAGCGAGCATGTGGGGAGGAGGGGTGATACCGTGGCTGTACGTTTCCCGGTGCCTCCACGGACGTACAGTAGGTGTGAGCATCCATTCCACGAGATGAAAGTGCTTTTGGTCTTTGAGCAATAATTGGAGTGGAGCCCTCAAGTCAAAGGGTGGGTGGGGTTCTTAGTGTCGTCAGTATCGCGGTCAGCGGGCATATTCCCTCACATGTGTGTGTGGGTGTGTGTGGGTGTGTGTGTGGGTGTGTGGCTGCTCAGTCGCCAGCCTGCCCCACCCCCGCCCCAACCCGCCCCCCGCCACCCCCCACTCCACTCGAGTGGGCAGTGATATAGTTAAGTTTTACCCCAATTTGGAAAGCAGTGCTGCAGAGTCATACTGTACGTTTCCCCAGCTCCATTTAAAAGACCGAGGAAGGAAAAGACAAAGAGAGTGTGAGGGAGCGAGAGGGAGCGAGAGAGAGCGAATAAACTCCACTCCAATACTCCGATGCCTAGAGAGCAGCTGTGCAAAAGGGAGCCAACGTTAAAAGGTTGAAAACGTAAGATCACTCAAGGCACGCTGCTGGTTTTGATTTGGCCTTTTTTCCCGTTAACAACCGACGAGAGGGAATCCTGCCTTTAGGGTTTCTACCTCTGTGTGGGACAAAAGCTCCACCCGGGTGGTGGGTGGTGGGTGGTGGTGGTGGGAGGGAGGGCTTGGGGGAGAAAAAGAAACGTTGACACGTTGACGTTTCTTTTTTTACTCCGACCCACCCTTCTCAGGACCCCTTTGGTGGTCGCGTTGCCAGATTGGTAAAGTGTAGAGTGATTGGTGTTAGTGTTAGTGTCAGAAACACCAGGAGGGGTGGAGGGGGGGGGGGGTGGAGAGGTGTGGGGGGCACTGCCCTCGTCGGGGACACGCTCCTCCGAAGGTCTCGCTTACTGTCATTAGATGGGGAATTTAAAAAATGAAAAGCATGGCTCATTGCTTCCCTCCCATGTTGGCTGGGAGTTTTTCGAAGCCTTGGGGTGGGGGGGGGCGGGGGCGGGGGTGGAGGGTGGAGGGTGGGTAATGTGCATGTTAAAAAGCGTCTCAAACATCTTCAGAGATTGGAAAAGATAAGATTTGGGGAATGTGGGGTGAAGTCATTAAGAAGCAATAGAGTCCTTCCAGGAAGGGAACATCGCTGCCGGGGACTCCTCAGCTGCAGAAGCAAATCAAAACACTCCCCAGAACTTGCAGACGAAAGGGGGAAACGTGTGGGCTGCGTGGGATGCGCTCGAGGAGGAGCGGCTGACTTGAGGAATACCTTCATTCCAGACCATAATTAATTTCATTTCCTCCCCTGGCTCATACCTCCTCCCCCCACGCCCCAGCACATCTCGCATTTTGCGAAAATCCACTTTTTTTTTTCGGGTCCTTTTTTCCTCCTGAGTCAGTCTGTGTTCTTTCCATGTTTCTGTCCCTCTCCCTTCACGCTCACACACACACGCGTGCGCGCACACGCGCACACACACACACACACACACACACACACACACACACACACACACACACACACACACACACACACACACACACACACACACACACACACACACTGTCTGCTGTAATAAACAGTAATGTCCGCTAATGGGAGTCACCGTGTTCCTCTTGTCACAACAGAAGCACCTCGCTTTCAGCTTCCATTCCTCAGGCGCTTTTATCTCCGGCATAAGTCACAGAGTCCGTTCGTGTCCTGTCTGTTTCCAGGCAGCTGACCCTGACACACATAAATGTGCACACACACACACACACACACACACACACACACACACACACACACACACACACACACACACACACGCTACTAACCTCCCTCCCTTTCTCGCTCTCTCTCTCTCTCTCTCTCTGTCCTTCTCTCTTCTTCACCCCCTCATTTTCATTTTCTTTTTTTAATCACTCCTCATGTTTCGTGCCACCTCCGCTGTTCCTCTACCGCTTCTATTCCGCTGCCATTACACTTCCACCCGTCCGTCCTTCGTCCTCTAGTACTTTGTTATTTTCCATTAGTCGTTTCTCTCTCTCTCTCTCTCTCTCTCTCTCTCTCTCTCTCCCCCTCTGTCCTTCTCTTTTCTTCACCCCCTCATTTTCATTTTCTTTTTTTAATCACTCCTCATGTGTCGTGCCACCTCCGCTGTTCCTCTCCCACTTCTATTCCACTTCCATCCGTCCGTCCTTCGTCCTCTAGTACTTTGTTCTCTTCCATTAGTCGTTTCTCTCTCTCTCTCTCTCTCTATCTCTCTCCCGCTCTCTCAGCCTCTCTCTCGCTCCACTCTCTTCACTTTTTGGTCCCCATCTGGGTACATACAAGAGCTCTTCGGTGTAAACAATTACTAACTCAACGCCGGCACACAGACTGCTGTGTTCTCTTTCTGACAAATTAGTAGAGGCACGAGCGCACGTCCCATCACCAAAATCTCCCCAGCCCATTTCTTTTTCACTTATTTTTTTTTTCTTCTTGAAAACCTTTCATTGAGGCTGAGGATGTCCCCGGAGAATATCACAGAAAAGTGTGGACACAACCTAAGATACAGACTCATGGTACAAACCCAAAACCACAGATCATGACACACACACACGCACACGCACACGCACACACACACAACAGCGTGACGCTCACACACATAGAGCTGATTGTACCCAAGTACTCTGGTGCAACCGAATTACATTGATGTTTAATGCATGAGGCTTCCACATAAACATGATGTTTCACACTGATCGGGGTGATTACTCATTTAAGGCCCTTCCAAGTCCTCGCGTGTGTTTCTGAATGCGAGTCAACTCATATTTTGATGTATATGCTCAGGAAAAGGGCAATTTGCATAGAATTTCCACTGACGATTAACCCCGGGCGGCTGCATAGGACACCAAATATCCAGCAGAGCCATTTTTCTGCTCAAACAACAGAATGATGCACGGGGGGCTGCACGTGTTAATCGATATACAGTTGAGAGACGGCGGATCATAAATCTAAGCAAAATGTATTTTCCCACAAGGGCAAGAGACACCAAACACATGTGCACACATGCACACAAACACAGACGCACGCACACGGACATTATATTCAATCTCTGGGTCAAAAAAAAAAGTGTGCGTGCACATTTGCATGCACGAGGTTTAAACGCGCGCACAAGGGCCTACACGCACGCACACACACACACACACACACACACACACCTGCAGAAATTCGATCTCTGGCCAAAAAGAATAGGCCTACACGCACCAACGCACGTACGTGTGCACGCGTCCACGCGCGCGCCCGCGTTCCAGCCAAATAGTTGCTCTCAGTGGCTCGACTGGCCCCTATAATAAATTGGTACAATTAAGCGGAGCTCCTGGTGCGGCGCCGGGGCGATCAGCCCCATCAGGAGCCGCTGGAGCGGGGGAGAGGGACCAAGCATCCAGCAGGTAAAATGTTTAACCCTCCATCCCCTTAAACCCCCCCGGCGCCGGGGTGCGCGTCTGTCGCGACGGACAGAGACGCGCACCACCACCGCCCGGTCGGTGGAGCCGTTAACTGCTCCGTCTCCCTCGACGCGCACGACCGTTACGATTAACAGGTTGAGACGACGTCCCACCGGGTCCGGTCCGTCTCCACCGCCCCGAAACGACACCGAAAAAGGTGCCGGTTGCTCCGGATTTTAAGGGAAAACACTCACACACACTTGACACCGGGATTGATTGTGGCGCGCCGGGACACCAAGACGCCGTGGGAAATCCGCCCGAGCAGCGTTGGAAATACGCGCGGAGCGGGTGCACACGGAGAGAACACCGCGCACCGCGCAGGAAAACCCCGGAGCTGTGAAACTTGGATCACATGTGAAACATCCCCGCGCCTCACGTGTTCACCGTCTACAGTGCTCACGATGGACGACGAACGACACGAGGGTCGCGCGTTTCCGAAATTGTGTCTGACGGTCGCGCACGGAATCCTAAAAAAAATAAAAATAAAAAATAAAAAAAAATGAAAAAACAAACAAACAAAAAAAAAAACACGCACGCACGCGTCTCCCTGCTCGTCTTGACCGACCGCGACGATAATAACAACGATAAATAATAATAATAATAATAATGTTGATGATGATGATGATGATGATGATGATGACGATTATTTACCTTCCCTGCGTCGATCGCGATGTGTTGTGTTAAGTTTCTTCGCCTGGCGCGGATCTGTGTTCGGCTGTGACAAAACTGAGTCAGATGTAAGCAGGACAAACGCTGTTATCACAGGTCTCTCCCTCCCTCTCTCCCTCTCTCCCTCCCTCTCCCTCTCCCTCTCTCTCTCTCTCTCTCCCTCCCTCCCTCCCCACTTAGAACAGACAAACTCTTTAAAGGGCTAATCCGTGAGATGCATTTGTCGTCCTGCCATTCAGTGCGTTCGCGGTGTTGCGTGTGCTCCTCCGCATGCCCGCGTCCGGCGTCGGTGGCGGGGTCCGCCTTCCCGTTCCGATCGGCCAGGGGGAGGAATAACGCGCAGCGAATAAAAGTGAGGAGGACGAGGCTCATCCCGGGCGGTTTTGACGTTTCTCGTGGGATCTTGTGGGCACTTGTGGGGGTGGCCGGTGCCACACTGAGACCCCCAAAGTGCTTTTTTATTTTATTCGATGATGAGGATGTCAATCATCATCATCAATCATCATCATCAATCATCGTCATCATCATCATCATCCCCACCAGCCCAATTATTCCTATCACGTTTTGGAGATCACTCGATAATTCGACGATGATAAGGGTTTCGTATATATAGCCCGCTGTTAATCAGCGCGCTATATTATCTTCCCTCGTTATCTTTCGTCGTCGCCATTATTGAAAAAGCTATTAGTGCGACCCGTATCACATATTATCTCCGATATTTCATTAGCCCATATGAAATATCACTCAATACCACGGCTCATATTGTGAGTACATCTCATGTCAGACCGCTGGGAGATGGATTCCACTGGCTGCCCTTTGAAAACCGGCGGAGGGGGTACCGGGAGTTATTATATGGTCACTATTTCTGACCATTAGAATGGTGAGAGATCATTATAATAGTGAGGGAGAGACGGGCTGACAAGGCGAGAGAAGGAGGGAGAGAGGGAGAGAGAGAGAGAGAGAGATAGGACGACCGTCCCTTTCTCTATTAAAGAAACACACCAGAACAGGGCCAGCCAGATGACAGAGCATGAAAGGACTGATTTATCCACCGGGGAGAGCCTCAGCTTGTGAGAGAGTGAAAGTGTGTGTGCGTCTGAGTGTGTGTGTGTGCGCGCGCGTGTGTGTGTGTGTGTGTGTGTGTGTGTGTGTGTGTGTGTGTGTGTGTGTGTGTGTGTGTGTGTGTGTGTGTCCCTACGGCCTGGACAGTAACGGCATAGCTTTGAATGCCACCCCCACCCCCGTCTGGCCTCCATCCTCAGCCAGTGTCTGGAAGACGCGCACTCCACTGTGGCCTCGGAGACTCTGATCCGCCGTACATATAGGGTTTGGCAGGCGACGCCCCCTGGCGTGGCGGAGAAAAGAGGATGGATTTATTGTTCGCAGAAACAAGCGAGGGGTGGGGCGGTGGGGGTGGGTGGGGGGGGGGGAGGGGGGGATCATGATTTAAAACACCACAAGGCGACATCTTTATGGCTCGGCGGACCGCGCGCAAAAACCACGTGTTCCGTCTCCGCCGCGTTCCCGTTCCTCATTCTCTCGCTTTGGCAAGAGGAAAGCCATGGGAACTGAGGAGGAAGCTCGTTTCACAGAACGCCGAGCGGGCGGCACCGAAGGTCGTGAGATCGAGGATGTCGCGCCAATAAACGGACGGCGGAGCCGCGGCTCGCTTGTTTGGCTCCCTCCCTCTCTTTCTGTTGAGGGACTGATATGACGGACTGTTTTCTAAAAACGGAGAGGGGGATCGAACCCCAACCGACCCGATACGTGCGGCGTTGGGGTGACCACGATGGATCCAGGATCCAAGACTCCTAAGCTCGTCTGTAGCCCCCATGCTGCATGCAGGGGGCAGGTCTATCCCTCAAGGCTCCGGGGGGGTAGGACACCTCTGGATAAATCCTCTCTCTCTCTCTCTCTCTCTCTCTCTCTGTCTCACACCCTCTCTGGACGCAGAGGACCTGATCACCAACACAGCTGAAAATGATGCATTCAGTGCGGTGCGTCCAATCCCTCTACTGCATTCACATGTCATTTATCTGTATAAAAGGGTGTGTCTGTGTGTGTCTGTGTGTGTCGGTGTGTGTGTGTGTGTGTGTCTGTGTCTGTGTCGGTGTGTGTGTGTGTATGTGTGTCTGTGTGTGTGTCGGTGTCGGTGTGTGTGTGTGTGTGTGTGTGTGTGTGTGTGTTTGTGTTTGTGTATTCATGTGTGTCAGCGTGCGATCCTTCGGGGTCACCCGATGCCGATGACAGCGCGTGTGTTTTGAAGGACACGGTGATGAACTGGAGGTGTGTCGGGGCGGGTGGAGGGAGGGGCGAGCCTCCATCCCTCCGTATCTCCCGGTCATCTCGCCGCACGCCGCGCCCGAGGGGAAGACGGACACGCCCGCGCACGCGCACGCGGATAGGAAGAAAGACAGACGTGGAGAGATGAAGTGACAGCTATACAATACCGCCGTGCGTGGTTTCAGACGGACAAACAGGTGGAGAGGGGGAGGACAGGGAGGGGTGCAAGGGACAGACAGGGAGGGCGGCCATTTTTAAAAGGCAGTGCGGCGGAGTGACAGTCAGCGTACGGGAAGCAGACGGCCGGACAGATGCCTGATTTATTCTAGGTCCGCGGCGAGACGCGGCCGGGTATAATGTCTAATGGTGTGACACTCAAACGGAGTGTCACACCACCCGCCCCACCCCGCCCTCCGCCCCGTCCATCCAGGAGAGAGGGAGAGACAGACAGATGCCCTTCTCTCGGCCGGAAGAGTGCGGCGCCTCCTCGCGTCCTCTCTCCACCTGTCTGCTCCTGGCTGTCAGGGAGCCGGGCGGGAGGTGATGTTTGTTCCCTTAGGCCCCCGTCATCTTCTCCCCCCGACACACCCCCTCCCCGTCCCTCCCTCCCACCCGCTGAACCCCCTGTCCTTCCTTCCTTCCTTCCTTCCTGCCTTCTTTCCTTCCTTCAACCTCCCGTCTCACCGTGACATTTAACATTCAAAGTCTTTCCTGCTCGTCGGCTTCACAATAATGCCGTGGACGGACAAGGACACACACACACACGCAGGGGCTGCACAAGGGTGTGTGTGTGTGTGTGTGTGTGTGTGTGTGTGTGCGCGCGCGTGTGTGCGTGCATGCGTGTGTGTGTGTGTGTGTGTGACGCTTCTCTGAGCCCCCGCGCGTGCTTTGTTGGTGGCGACACTCCAGGTATGAATACGAACAAAGGCCCCGTGCCAGGGAGGCTGTGTGAGTGATTGTCTGAATGCAAAACCGCCCCGTACGGGTGCGCGGCCATTTTGCTTTCTCCCCCCACGCCTCCCCTTCCTCTTTGACGCGCCGGCAGGGATTCTTTCAAGTCATTTGTTTCTGCCATCCGTCTTTGAGAGCAAAAAAAAGAAAAAAAAAGGGGGGCCGCTTTGAAAGGGAAAGCGAGGAGGAGGAGGGAGGAGGAGGGAGGAGGAGGCTGGAGGATGAGGAGGAGGAGGAGGAGGAGGATGGAGGAGGAGGAGGAGGACAGAGCGCCGCTCCGCGAAGCTAAATCTGGACGTGCTCCTTCAGAGGCTTACGGTGGAATACACTCACGGAATTACATCACAATGTGTCTGATTGAGAAGTCTTTAGCGGGCCAGCTGGTCATATTTGTGCACATTAGGCTGGCTGGCACCAGTTGGCAGGGCCAGACAGTCCCTGCAAGCCAAACCTTTATATACCTCAACAATATCTCAAGGTGCTCACCGCCTCTGCGGCCCAGAGGCACAACACGGTTATTAAGCCATACGTTTCTGATTAATTCCGTGTTTTTAATCAGTTTTATCGCCGGCTTTGTTTTACCTCTTAGTCAATACGATGAGGCGAGAATTGTGACGCTCCCGCCGGATTAACGCAACTTCCCTTTTTTAAACCCCTTTTTCTCCTGTACCCTGGCGGGATGTTAAATAACCCTGCGTCAGGTCTCCGCGACGTTTGAACCGCGCGCGCGCACACACACGGCGCTGGGCGAACAAAGTGAAGCGCCGGCGGAGCTTCCATCGGAGTGGGTTATTTGGTTTTCATCAGAAAATCAAATGTGGGTTGAATAAAACTGGAATTTACTTTGGAGTGACGTGTCTTGAAAAACGGGGTTTGATTCCGCCCAAGCGTTCAAATTTACCCAAAGCGTTTTTCCCCGGCTGGTTCCGGATGGATGCTTCCTCCTTCTTCTTCCGCCTCGGCCAGCGCAGCAAAATTCATTTTCAACTTCACCCTCGAAGGCCGAAATACTACGAGGTATTTGTTGTTAGCCTGTTGAAATCCAAACCCGTCTAATGCAGGTACGAATGCAAAACAGTTTGTTGCTCAAGAAGGAAGGGTTTACACACGCAAATGCCGCCACACCATCCCATCTTGATCAAAATAAACTTTGGCTCGCCGAGATAGGATCTGGCTTCCTTGACGAGGCGCCCCCCTTAAAATGACGTCACATTTTACTCTTTTTTTTTTTAATTGTATTTTTTTCCCCTGGTGAAACGCCCTTGTATATTTGAATAAGCCGGGGAAATTGTCACGTGGCGTTGATTAACGCAGATTATGCACGGATCTGTTCCGCACGCTTGTAATTATCGATCAGGGCTCCGCAAGATGAAGCGGGGGTGTGTGGACAAAGCATTTGGCACATCTGTAGACCGGTCCGGGAGAGTTTATTCGGGAATACTTTCCGGGTTTGCGAGAGCGCGGTCCTCTCTGCGGCGTAACCATTATCCCCGTTGTGAACCTTGTGATGTCCGACAGTGGACCCAACAACGCCATCACTTTAGTCAGAATTTGAGATGGCCCCAGTGAAATATCACTCACTCACTTCGAGTGAAAGCCTTTCATTCCGATTTCTTCTTGTGTGGAACATACAGGAATGTGCTCTCAAGCTTACTCAAGTGGAGAAAAGTGCATTTTTTTTTTTCGTTTTCTTTTTTTTTCGGCAGCTCTGTCCCTGGGCCCTGCAGAGCGGTGGGAGCTGTCCAAGGTACCCGCCGTTCTCGCGTCGCTGCCGCCGGTGGTAGCAAGCCAACCGGCGGAAGGCCGCCTCCCCCCCGCCGCGACGATCTGATTCCTCCGCCCGCCGGTCGATTCGGGCGGGCGGGCCTTCGTCTCGCTGACCTTCCTCTTCATTCTTATTGTAAATAAGACGTCATTGAGTCGCGCGACCGTCTGCTGACCCCACCTGTTTCCGTGCACGTGCATTCCAAATTCCCGTTTTTCATATCGCTCCTGTCAAACGACGAACAGATGTTTGGTCGGGGATCCTGCGCTCCGACCATGAAAAGCAAAAAGGATATTTTTCATTCATGATAAAAAAAAAGAACACAGACACAAATCACAAAGACGTCTTGAAATACGCTGAAATGTGTATATGTGTATATGTGTTCGCCACCGCGAAGACTCTCGCGGTTTTCATATAGATGTCAAGAAAAGCCGCCGAACCTCCGAGTCGGCGACAAGCATCACACATCAAAGCCGCCTAATGAGGGGGGCTCCCGTTTGACACGCTCAGGTCCGAGGATCCTTCGCTGTATGCATCAAAAGAATATTGCGCAGAACATTATACTGTATATACACGTGGGACTGAACGCCGCCTAATAATAGAGATGAGAAGTGAATACCGTCGGGTAGGAGCGGAACGTGACACGGGCTGTTTATCCAGAAGCGCGGACACACACACACACACACACACACACACACACACACACACACACACGAATCCTACATCCCCCCGGTTGTTATCGATACACAATATGAGAAGAGAAACAACAGAGTGGTCCTCGGAGAAGGGCACGCGGGCCAAATGGAACCGACGATAAACACGGCGCTGAAACCGGAGCGCTGAATCAATCAACCCCCTCGCGCAAAAACACAAAACAACACCACCCGCCCCGCCATGAATTAGTGTAACGGCCGTATTCAGTTGTGACGCGCGTACTGGGGAGCAAATGCGCGCGCCAAGGTCCATGGATCCAGATGCTTCCTAAGAATAGGAAGCCGGCAGCCATCTGGAGCTGGAACGTGAAATATCAGAAAAAAAAAAGAGGTGGGGTGTGGTGGGGTGGCGGGGGTGGGGGGGGCTATAAGCACAAGATGTTAACATCCGCACAAATAGTTACAACGGGGCCCAAACACATGCGCAAGCCACATGGGCCTGCGGCTAAAGCAGCTTAATTTAAGGAACCGCAGCAACTGCGGTGATATCGATACAACACCCCGGGCGGAGCGACGCTATCTGGGTCCATGATGTGCCGCCCACCCCTCGTGCCTCGCACCACGGAATGAATTTAATCCATCAACTTCATTCTGAAAGCAAAAACTGCGCTGCGCGGAGCTGACACCACGTTCCCAGCGAGCACCTGGGCGGAACACGCCCCCCCCACCCCCTTCCCCCGGGGGGCGGACCAATCGCACCCATCGAATTCCGTCTTTTTTTTTTGTTTTTTTTGTAATTACGTCTAATTATTGTTTCAGCCCTTTTTCTCAGATCGACTCAATTTAAGATCCGAGTCCGGCCTGATAATCATTTATCTTTTAATATGCTCCCAGTCTCTCTTTGGAAACAAATTAAGCAAATGGTTTATACAATCCAGCGGAATTCTGATTGTCGTAATTATTTTGGGCGCCTCGAGGTGCCACGCGGCCCCTGGTGTTGACCGGAGGAGCGGGTGACGCTCCTATCTCTCCTATTGTTTTGCAAATTAACAAAGACATAATGAAGGAATAATATGCGAGCTGAGAGCCGTAAACAGACGCCTGCTATTCTTCAGGTGTCTCGGCGCACATTCGCTCAAGCATTTAGTCAGAGCTGAACCCCGTCCGCTGGCTGGATGGGCGCCGAGGGGCCTCCGTGCCCAACTTTATGCAAAGGCTGCTTAATTACTTTTCCCATTAACGCTGTTTTCAGGTTCATCAAAATGGGCAGATCATTGCGGCGGCCTTCAGTCAGACCCAACTCTCGGAAACCGGAAGAGTCATTCCGGGCGGTGGGGTGCCATTTGGCCTTTTCTGGTTGCAGAATTATTAATTTCAATTTAAATTTTAGATTTTAACCCTAACCCTAAGAATCAATTATTTTGATGACATTTCATCATTTAAAATATATGACGTATTTTCCCATCCCCAGCAGGAAAGCCTTATTTTTGTTTTTAATTTCTATTACGCATTGGTTACTTGCGACAGTGCAGTGTGTGTGTGTGTGTGTGTGTGTGTGTGTGTGTGTGTGTGTGTGTGTGTGTGTGTGTGTGTGTGTGTGTGTGTGTGGGGTGACGGGTGGAAATTTTCAATTTAAATTGGCCGTCACAAAAAACAAATAGTCGGGGTTAGATTGATTAGCAATATAACAGTAAATAACGTGGTTCCTTTTCGGAAATATCACAAATTATTTATTTGAAAGCTGTTTTCTCTGTCTGTTATCCTTATCAAACATTGTAAAACCATCCCATAATAAATCACATAATCCACCAGCTTTTGTACTGAGCTCCTCCGAGGGCTGAAATGATGTCACTTTGTCCTTATGACGTCACTTAAAGCGGCAGCTCAGTGGTCTGGGAGGGAAAATAAGTTGGCGTGAAAGCAAAACCGAGGGGACGCGAACAAATGATCATAATTTTATCCAAAAACAATGTTTTCATATTTTATTCACGTTTGCTGTGTGGATGGGGAAACCGTTTTTCTTCTGAGAAAAAACGAAATCGTGATGGTGACACTTCTTTTACTGTGTCATTTTTGTGATTGAACTTTGATGAGTCGATATACGAAAGATATACGGATGTCGAGTTTTGAAAAAAACATTATTATTCACTTTAAATAACTTTCCCATCAGCTTGCCAAACATGTTTTCTTGTGTGTATGTTGTGTGTATATGATTCTCGGCAAATGAAGAAGAGGTATTAGAGTACCTTTAACCAAACGCACTAAATAATCGAAAAGTGTTTTATTTTGTTTCACAGATATATTCATGATTAATACATGCATCCCTTTTAGTTACGCTTAAAGTGCTGGGGGTCCAGTCTTATTTTTATTTTAACGTCACGTCAGTAAAAATATTTCAATAAGAAAAAATATTTGCTTTGAAATGAAGAGAATACAAATATAAAGTCCACTTACAACGAAATGAACTAGTATTTCTATGAAAAAACACAGTTAGGTGCAGTACTGCGTCATGGTTGAATGTCAGCACTGTGTACCGTAAATAGAGTACTGGACAAGTACCTGTTTATTAGGGTCTGGCAATCCATTCATCTCTTGTTCTTGCTGGCTGTGCGAGTTTACTGTACTTCATCTGCAAGCAGCCACACACACACACACACACACACACACACACACACACACACACACACACACACACACACACACACACACACAGAGAAAATGACAGGAAGAAAATATATACGTAAAGAAAAGGGAAGAACAGGAAATGAAAGACGAGAAAGAAAGTCCATGAAGAGATGTTTCGAAATCGAAACAGAAACAAACCCTCGCAGATGTGAGCTGTCATGAGTGCATGTAATAATTACGTGCACTTAAACAAGGCTCGTCGGACAAACAATTTGGGAAGATTTCCGAGACAATCCCTGCGTGCACTTTACACATCACATTTTTTGACTTTTTTCCAAAAGTATTTATGTCTCCTCCCTGCGTTCGAAAAAGGGTTTTTTGTCGTCACCCCTCTCCCGATTAAGATTTGGACGTGACTCTCGCCGACAATTGGTCACGTTTCCACCTGAAAGCAACCACTTGTGGTTGTAAATCGACAAACAAAGTCTCAACACTCCAAACGGAAAGCCGCTAATTGGGCGCTGTCTTCTTGGTTTGCGGTGTGACGGCTACACACAATTGCAAAATGAAGTGGTGAAGCCGACAGCTAAAGCCCCAGATGGATTCAAGATTTAAGAAGTTTATTCATCACATACATTTATATACAATAAACATCTTGAATAGAAGGATGGAAAGCAGGGGGGGCAGCACTGACAGCAGCTGAGCTCAGCTCGCTCCACAATCTTCCGCACACGGCACAGAGCTTTTTAATATTTTCCTTTCATCGCCCTCTATATTTATTCTTTCTCTTCGAACTTGAACAGCTTTTCCTTTGTGTTTTCACCTCTAACTCACGGCGTCTTTGAAACAAGCGATCATCGTCCTGCGAGCGGGTTACGAATGGCGCCGGTCTCCCGGGCCCGTTCTCGCTGTGTCACACTGCACCTTCATTTCACAGTCAAATGTATTCATGGGACTTTTTAATTAGTCCAAAACCATGTTTGATTAAAGAAATAAAATAAAAATAAAAAATAAATAAACAAATAGAAACAGAACGGATTTGATTCGAATTCTGTCTGATGAATTTGTCAAACGACTCAGCGTAACGTCAGAGCTTTGCCTTTGTCGCCTCTGATTCGGTTTCAGAGGAATCTGCGTTGATCACAGAAGAAAATAAAGTCCCCATCGGATACGTTTTATAAATCCCGGGGCGGAGCGAGTAAACATGTAACTTGACAAGGGCGGGATATATCTTACAAGCAACCCTTTCATCAGCCGTGAATAAAAGATTCTCTCGGAGCGTCAGGCGGCGCTATTAATTGTACTGTCTCGCTAAATATTCCGAGCGTGCATCCAGCGTCTGAGGATGGTCGAATGGTGTGCGTGCGTGCGTGGGCCGTGCGTGGCCCGTGCGGCACTCTTTCATCCTCAACGTCATGGAGGGCCGCCTCGGCTGTTTTCGACGTCGCCCGGCCGAGAGCGCGGATCCCCGGCGTGGCCCCTGGGGCTCCCCTTCCCCGCCCGGCGGCAAAACAACAAAGGGGAACAACGCCGTCCATTACACGAGCGGGCAACATCGAAACACAAGAAGGAGGGGGACAGCTGCGTAAAGCGCGGGCGCGTTACCGGCAGAAACAGAACAACAGTAACAGCCAAGTGACTGATAATCACAGTAATGACGATAATCACCCACCGTCCAAGCCAAGAGAAAATGGCTTGTTTTTTTTCTGTTCCTCCATGCGGAGAAGTGAGTTGGCAGCGGGGGAGTCGCTCACAATAGTAAATTGTCGGTGCCCGCGATCGTATTAACAATAATTAGGCCGTAAGAGAGTTCGGTGCCCCGATGAAAAGGGAGCTCCGCCGACTGGAATTCGATGCCGGACGCGTAAACACTTTCCTGTTGTTCGCGGCCATTCCTCATCGCCTCCCTCCCGTCGCCGGGGCGTCGCGCTTTTCTCGGCGCGGCCCCCGGCTGCCGCTCTGCATTTTACAGGTGGATGCAGGCTCCCTGCCACCACGGGATAAATGGGGCTACCTTTTTTCTGACATCTGGGCTTTTTGGATGGATGGTTTCTTTGATCTCCTTTTTTTTTTTTTTTTTTCCCCTTATTGCCTTCATCTCTCCTTCCATCTCTCAAATTTGTCGTTTTACATCTTCAGTCCTGCCACCGTTCTTCTTTTTATCCCGCCCTCGTCCTGACAAACCGGGCGTTTCTCCCCCGTCTCCCCTCTCTCTCTCTCTCTCTCTCTCTCTCGCTCTCTCTCTCTCTCCCTCTGTCTGTCTTAGAAAATAGGTGGAAGCGGAGTGGAACCGACCACGTCACGCCTCAGGCGGCGTCTCAGGATTCACTATAGGCTCCTTAAGTAACATACTGTATGTGTTTATGTCTCTTCCATCATCATCATCGCTGCTTTACATTTCAGGCGTGTGTGCGTGTGCGTGCATAGGCATGGATTTGGGCGGCGGCGGCGGCGGCGGTGGGGGATACATCGCCCTCAATATTGAGAACACGTGCATTCATCGCTCCCATATAATTGTCATCTGGTGCCTTAATTTTGTGTTTTCCTTTACATAAATAAAGACATATCCGACACAAATTGATGCAGAAAAGGCACAATATGGTGCATTGAAATTCACCAGAATGCAGGAAATGAAGTGTTTGACACTCAAAATTTCCCCAGACCCCACTGCATAATGGGTCCCCCCCCCATGTTCAAACAAAACCTCTGCCACTGTGCGTGTGTGCGTGTGTGCGTGTGTGTGTGTGTGTGTGTGTGTATGTGTGTGTGCGTGCGTGCGCGTCCCTGCATTAGCACATTCAGCATCATGCCACAGGAAATCAACCGTGCAGTGCAGGGACACCTGAGTCTCAGCTGGATGAGCAAACTCTGCATATGCACGTGCACGCGCAATCCGGTGTGCTCGCCCGCCACACACACACACACACACACACACACACACACACACACACACACACACACACACACACACACACACACACACACACACACACACACGCACACATACACAATCGCAGACACGCAGATACGTCCCATACACCCCCTTCTCCCTCTCTTCAGCCCTCCCTCCCTCTTCTTTTCATCTCTCTCGGTTTTCCTCCATCCACCAGATGGCTGACCCATCTGCTCCATCGCTCTTTCCCTCTCTCTGCACCTCCGTCTCTTTCTCCCACCATTCCGTGTGTCATGTGGTCGGGTTCCAAGTTCCGTGCACAGCATCCCCAGGTCCCTTCAATGGGCCGTGCACATTGCACGCCCCGTGCGGCGCTGGAGTGCGTTTGCGCGCATCTGTTTGTGTTTCTGCTTTATATCTGTGTACATTCACATCACACTTTGAAAGAGTTTCTCTAGACTAATCTTTAAACTGGTGTGTGTGTGTCTGTGTGTCTGTGTGTGTGTGTGTGTGTGTGTGTGTGTGTGTGTGTGTGTGTGTGTGTGTGTGTCTGTGTGTGTCTGTGTGTATGTGCGTGCGTGCGCCAGTGCCAGTGTGTGTTCACATCAGTTTGAGTCTCAATGTGTTTGTGTTTGTATATGCATCTGCTTACGACGACAAATTTGTCTGAAGTGTGCAGCACAAAACCATCTGTTAGCTTTATAGTCTGTGTTTGTGTGTGTGTGTGTGTGTGTGTGTGTGTGTGTGTGTGTGTGTGTGTGTGTGTGTGTGTGTGTGTGTGTGTGTGTGTGTGTGTGTGTGTGTGTGTGTGCGCGCGCGCACGTGTGTGTGTGTGTGTGTGTGTGTGTGTGTGTGTGTGTGCGTGTGTGCGTGCGTGCGTGTGTGCGTGAATCCAAACGTGTTTGTGAGCAAGTTTGAAAGTAATAATCTTGTTGATTCAAATTTCCATCCAAAGAAGATTCAATTTTGATGCTCTATACCGAAAGACCGGTCAAAAGTGCCTCTTAGAGCTCGGCTTCATCTGCTCTGAAATTTGGTGTCAGGCCTGAAATTATGCAAATTACATTTCAAGAGGAGTCACGACAACCAATATTATTTGTAGGAAGATAACATTTAGGGTACATTTGCAATTTACATTTTGTCCATTTCGATTCGTCTGAAGATCCATTGAATTGAGGTGAAATTAATCTACATGTAATGGATAATGTACTTCAAGGTGTACATTACACAGATTTGAATCCATTAGGCAGTGAACCAACATTTGTGAAATAAAGCCGCCCAAATAATCCGGACATGAAATTGTTTCAAGACTTCCAAGACTCTCACAAGAAGTCTTATTCGTCACGTCTTCGTAGTTCAAGGCAGCACAATGTGGTGACATGCTTTGTGGTCAACTCCTCGGCTGAGCTAGTCGTGATGTCATAACAAATAACACGATCGCAAAAAGAAGAAATCCAAGAGAAAATGTGTCAACTCCAAAAATATACAGCAGTCCAAAAAAAAAAAAAAAAGTACATATCCAAGATAAAGGTAGAGATACAACATACAGTATACTGTATCATATAGTTGTGAGCTATTTCAGGCCACGTCTGCTGATCACCTACAGACTGCAAAGTTATGTATGAAAACATGACACTTCACAGTAATTATGTCATGATACAATGTCAACGAAAGACGAGGAGTATGGTGAAACAATGTCACGTAAAGATGAGGAATAATAATATCAAAGTGCTCAGTGCTTGTGGATGTCACCAGCGCTTACCCACATTCCTCCGATGTCTGGGAATCGTCTTTCTTCCTGCGTGGTCCACGTGCTATCTGCACCCGTAGGAACGTGCACATCAGTAGCGCCGGCACGGTTCCGCCTCGGTTCCTCGGCGCCGCCGGGGTCTCCGGGTCCTCCCGCCGTGGAGAAGATAGGGGAGCGCGGGGCTGCGATTATGAAGCCTCAGCGGCAGCTCAGCTGTCCGTCTCCCGGCCGCCGTGACCTTGCCGTTAAAGATAGCCAAAGAACTGCCGAGAGAGAGAGAGAGAGAGAGACGGCTGACTGTCAGGTGAGCGCAGGGCGACCTCTTACACCACGCTTAAAGACCGAGCGCCGTGCGCGCGCACGACCTCGTACCAATTCAAAGGCGCGAGGCACCACACACCAAGCGACACAAACGGCACACATGCACAAAACTGATACGGAGCGTTGAGCGCATGTCCATATTCAATTGAACACAAGGAGCCGGAGGTGAGCAGGGGCTTGGGATACTGATTGCTTTGGACACGTGTGGCAAGAGTCAACTTGAAGAATAACAACACGGGGAAAAGATAGCAGCAAAGCGGCCGCTCCGAAAGGCATACACACAATAATCACACGGATGCATGAAACGGATATAATGGCGGACACAGAGACAGGGGGACGGGCAGGCGAGCGAACCGGCGCAGAGGCATGACAGGCGGACAGACGGACATCTTTGCAAAGCGTGACGCCCAGGGGTCAAACACGCCAAAGGCTCCACGGTGCTCGTTTCTGTAGGAGCTTTTGGAGAGGCCATCAAACTCACTGATGAACTCTGAGGACCATGAAATCAGAGAGGCGTCTACAAGTGTAATTACGGTACTGTTGATATTGCTCACATTCTATACAGACAGACGGACAGACAGACAGACAGACCAATTGATCGATCGATCGGTCGATCGATAGATAGATAGATAGATAGCAAACTTTCTGCCGGACAGACAGATGGAGGCAGAGCGATATTTTGTTTGGAGACAGACGAGTTGTGCCAAAGTGCTCCCAGCCTTGAGGCGCAGAGTTGGAGTGAGTCGAGCATGCAGCGAGGGGGAAGCGTGCGCTGAAATTTTGTCTCTTGAAATATTGAATAAAGCGTAAAAAACAGGGTGCAATCCATACCAAGATGAGAAGGGGGATCTTCCGCTCGTGTGTTGCATGAACTCTTGCAACCAGTACGTGTGCGTGTGTGTGTGTGTGTGTGTGTAGAAGCACTTTCACATGCAAAACCCGGGGGCCATGCTGGATTAACTTTTCCAGCATGGCTTGTGGATTCTCTCCCCGTGCGGCCCATCACTGGAGCTCTGCTGGTGCAGTGTGTCCATAGAGGACATGAAATGTGCACAGAGGAGGGATGTGACGTCAAGACGCTTTGCTTGGAATCAGATTCCAGGTGAGTCCTCAGTGCTGATTCGCCCACATTTCATTTACAACACATACGATGATGTAACCAGGTTCACAATGACATGTTCGTGGTGTCGCCATCTTTTTATCCAGCAGTGTGTGTGTGTGTTTGTGTGTGTGTGTGTGTGTGTGTGTGTGTGTGTGTGTGTGTGTTTCAGCTGGTACAGCTGGCCTAAGCAGCCGGTGCCCTGGACCACAGATGTGACCTAAGCAAGTGGAGGGGTGGAGAGGGGACAGAGGAGAAATGGAGGAGGACAGAGGAGAGATGGAGGAGAACGGAGGAGAGCTGGAGGGGGGACGGAAGAGAGGTGGAGGGGGAGCTGAGGAGAGGTGGAGGAGGAGAGAGGTGAGATGGAGGAGAGCGGAGGAGAGATGGAGGGGGGACGGAGGAGAGATGGAGGGGGGACAGAGGAAAGATGGAGGGGGGACAGAGGAGAGATGGAGGGGGAAGTAGGAGAGATGGAGGGGGCAAAGAAGAGATGAAGGAGGAGGAGAGATTGAGGGGGACGGAGGAGAGATGGAGAGGGACGGAGGAGAGATGAAGGAGGACAGAGGAGAGATGAAGGGTGACTGAGGAGAGATGGAGGAGAATGGAGGAGAGATAGAGGGGGACGGAGGGGAGATGGAGGGGGACGGAGGGGAGATGGAGGGGAGCAGAGGAGAGATGTAGAAGGACGGAGGAGAGATGGCGGAGGACGGGGGAGAGATGGCGGAGGACGGAGGAGAGATGGAGGAGGACGGAGGAGAGGGCCAACCGTGGCAGAATGGGTGGGACCAGAGAGCTCTGTCCACCGCCGGAGCAGACGAAACCACATGGAAAATGATGATGAGCGGCTACAACACAACACAACACAACACAACACAACACAACACAACACAACACAACACGCAGTCATGGACAGATGCTACCCAGACTCACGACAACACACACACACACGCACACGCACACGCACACAAAAAATAATAAGTGCACATCATTCCGCGCTTTAAGTTAAATCACCTTGCTCCATTACCCCCGCATCCAAACGCGAACACGCACACATACATATCAATGCACGCACACACTCACCCAGCCTACCATTCATAGGGCTGCTGCCGGTGTCGATGATCTTGGCGTTGTAGCAGACGGCGGGGGAGGCGGGGGAGGTGGGGGAGGCGGGGGGGGGGGGGGGTGGAGGGTGGCGGGCGGGGTGCGAGGGGGGCTGTTGAAAACCAGAAGGCGCGCTCCGCTTCTCCGGAGGGCGGTTTGGACCTTCTGGCCCTCTCGCCTGTCTGCTACTTTAACCCTTTGTCGAAGCCCACTCACCCTGTCCGAGCTGGCGCCCCGGCAGGACGCTGCGCCATCATTCACAACCATCACAGCCCCCAGCCCCCCACCCCCACGCGCGCTGAGGATGTCGGGATGTCAGAAAGTCAGAGCCAATTAGCCAAGATGAAAGCTGGCGACGGATCGTACTGCCAGATCCAACTGAGAGAGAGAGAGAGAGAGAGAGAGAGAGAGAGAGAGAGGAGAGAGTGATGACTAAGACTCTCAGGTACGAACCAAAACAAACTAACACAGCTCTGTCACTGAGGCTCCAAATCACTTCAATATCATGGACACGGAGAATGAGAGAGGGGGGGACGGCGGAGCCGGGGGGCAGAGAACCTGAAGTTTTTAGGGGAGACAGAGAGAGAGAGAGACTGGCCTTTGCTCTCCACCTGCAGAACCTGAGAGCGTATGCAGAACCCTGCGAGAACGATGCAGGGGAGCGGCGGAGGTTAGAGGGGGGAAAGAAAACGGGGCAGTATCAGAGCTAAAGCAATGATGTGTACACAAAACACAAAAGAGCAAGACAAACACATTAAAGTTTCATGCGGTGGCGGTGGCGGTGGCGGTGGCGGCGGCAGCGGCTCCACGCCGGTGCGCAAAGCGTGTTTTTTTTTTTTTGTTTGTTTTTTGTTTTTTTTACAAGGGCCGGCGTGGTAAATATCCTCAACGAGAAGCAGCATCGGGAGAAACCCTCCCAGAGCCCCGAATGAGAAAGGAGAGACAAGCTCCGGATGAAGGGGGAGGCGTAATGACGAGCGCTGTGGCGGGGATTAAGAGCGAAGGCACAGCAAAGACCGGGCTTACTTTGTTATGTAAAACAAGAGGAGGAGGGACAAAAAGAGAGAGAGAGAGGGGAAGGGGGCAGAGCTCGCTATCTGCACGGGAAAGGGAAAAATACGGCTAAAGGTGCGTCGAATAAGTTGGAGCCCGTCGATGCGGGTACGGACCGCCGCCGTGCGCGACTGACAATTTGCGCCGGGAAACGTACGTCAGCGGCACAATGCGGCGGGCCGATAAGCAGAGTGAAATTAAGTCAAGGGTAACCAAAGTCAACGGCGGCGCAGGTAATTCCGGGGATGTGAAACATGGCCCATTAGGGATAAGTAATGGAAGATGGCAGCGGCGCAGTTAGTGCGCTTCGCTCAAATTGGAGCTGGCACCGACGGTGGCTGCACCGCCGAGATCAAAGCGCCCGCCGGCATTGAAAGGCACCTGGCTGCGGCGGAAGAAGGTGAAATTAATTGAGAAAAAAAAAAATATATATATATATATAGCTAAAATATTCACATCCGCTTTCTGCACTTACTCACAAACTCCCACCGCTCAGTCGCACGCGGCTGTCTGAGCGCGCACACCAGCCCATAATCATCGTGCGGATTCGCACCTGGCTTCCTCCATTTCCGAGGGAAACGCGCAAGCGAAGGGCGAGCTTTGCCGGTAGAGCGCTAGGAGTGGCCTTCCTGGGAGCGGCCGAATAACAACACGGAGGCTCGTGAGGGATTAGCGTCGGGGAACCACCGGTGCTGCCCCCCGAAATAGAAAAGAGGCTTCTACTGCCGCTAAATGCTGCTGCACGGGCGGCCGAGGGCCGAGGAAGGCCTCGGAGAGCCACCGGGGAGAGGGGGAAGTGAGGGGGATATCCGAGAGAGAGAGAGAGAGAGAGAGAGAGAGAGAGAGAGACGGGGAAGGGTGAGAGCGACACGGGGAGCGCCACTCAACTGTATCATCAGCGCCATCGACGTAATGAGAGGAGATATGTCCCTCTGAGTAGGGAGGGAGCGGGCGAGAGAGCGCATCTGATGGAGGGAGGAGGAGAAAAAGGAAAATGCACAGAGGGAGGCGTGGAGGGAAAGAAAGCGAGAAAGAAAGTGACGTGGGGGGGGGGTCGGTAAAACTCGCACCCGGGTGGACGGATGGAGAGGGAAGATGGGGGCGGGGGGGGTTGAGGGAGAACATCGTGCCGAGGAGAATGAGCGGCGAAATTGCCGGGAAGGACAGAGAGTGAAAAGCAAGAAGCGATTTGACAAAAATGGAGGGTGGGGTGGGGAGGCAGAAGATAAACATGTGTTTTGGGGTTTGTTTTTTTTCTTTTTTTTTTCTGCCGCGGTGCCGGTGCAGAGGAAACAACAATGGGGCCGACCGAGCGACACCGAGGAGACTCGCTGCCGGAGGCTCAGCCATCATCCTTTAGTCGCTCGTGGAGAAGAGGGATGGACGGAGCCCAATGGAGGAAGGCTCCGGTGACTGGAAACAATTCTGAGCAATCGGGACTTTATTTGAGGAAACGGTGGCCCCGCGGTCGTAATTAAACTGTCATCTCCGTTATTCTGTTTATTCCTTCCCTCTCCCCGTAATGCCCTCCATTTTTTTCCATACCCCGTGACAGTCCTGTCCACTTCAGTGACAACAGAGACTATTGTTTGAGAGCATTAAAGGCCCCGTTTTCCAAAAGGTCATTACTCATTTGGGGGGGGGGGGGGGGGGGGGAGTCATGCCTCTTTTTTTTCTCACATATTTTCCGGGCGCGAGAGCTCCGCGTCAATCTCGGGTAGCCTGGCCTGGCCGCCGCACCTCAAGCCGCCTCGCGTCCGGCAGCCGCGGATCATCCGTCAGTAGCCGCTCTCCCGCCCGCTCGGGTGCGGGCTCCCCGTCATCACTCTCCCGTACGGAGAACGCGTCGAATTCCAATCGCGGCAGACGCCGGGGAGCGGGGGGGGGGGAGAAGCTCGGGTAATGGCGCCACGGGGTGTTTACTCAGCGACCCCCCCCCCCCTTCACTCGGGATCCGGGAGGAGGAGGAGGAGGGCGGAGGATTGCAACTCTGGCAGAGTCTGGGCCTCTAGGGGTGCGGTTCCGCCGTCTAAGGAGCCTTCAGCCGATAGATACGCGACGTTCTACAGGTGCCGCGTTATCATTTGCACTATAAGATGGAAATATTAATTTTGTCCACGGCGTGTCAGCACACACGGTGAAAGCCGAGACAAGGAATGGCTTTCGGATTGGATTTTGTAACGGATCCACACAGCCCCAGAGAAGGAAAAAAAATAAAAATAAACACTGAGGTTCAACCGTCCGGGAAGCGGAGAAATCCCACGCGCCACCATGAAACATCGCAGTCGGGCCATTTTACTTCTTCTCCTCTACTTCTTCTTCTTCTTCTTCTTCTCTCAGTCCCGGGGGAACTAGTCAGCACGTATTAAAGCGGAGTGTGCAATATGAGAAGAGCCAGCAGCCACATGGGAGTAAGTGGAGTGACCGTGGCACCGGGGCCATCGCTCTAGCCGCCGCGTCTTGAGCCGCGCGGTCTCCGCAAAAACCTCTCTTCCCGTTTGCCTGGGAGGCCGTGCCCGGGCGACGGTGACGATTAAACAAACGGACAGGCCCCATTTATACAGTCAGGTGTCATGACCGGGGATAAACAGTTTCCGCTTCTGGCAACTTAAGGGACAGACTGCGCTAATAACGGAGGACTATCACCGCCCTTATCCCCGGCATCGCCCTGGCGATCATCATCAAGCACAGATAGTGGTGTTGTCAGGAGCTCCTAAGTGCCTACAAGCAGTGAGTCAGATTGGCCGGGGCTCAAGGGCCACACTGTTTACTCTGCCAGGCTTTATTCATTCGCGTCACTGAATTAATGGCGTCAAAAAGAAAAAAAAAAAAAAAAAAAAAGCAATTGCCAAAACATTGTTTTGGGGGTGGGCGTAGATCTAGCACGGGTAGAGCCGGGCAGCCGTGGAGTAGATGCAGCGGCAATGACAGGAGCGCGGCCGTCGTCACCAGGGACAGAAAAACAGCACCTCTCCAAAAAAAAAAAAAAAAAAGGAGAGGCAGCGGTTGCCTCACGCGTCGGCGGGGAAAGGGACGCGCGGGGAGCGCAAACGCAATTATCTCCGCGCCAGCGTTGTTGTTTGTCAGAAGAGCCGGCACACAGTTAAGGACCCGGGTGTGTTGATTATATGACATCCGGAGAGGCTTCAGGGTGGACAAGAGGCAGCAAGCCAGGAGTCATTACCCTAGCCAAATATACTTCTCATTTGTTTTCCACCGGGACCCAGCATCAACAGGGGGGGGGGAATAATAGCTTCAAAATGCTCTGTCACCAAAGGATCCAGGTTGATTTTCCCCGTTCTCTTTTCTCTCCGGGTTTTTCCTCTCTGGAAATAGAATCACAAAGCCCTACTTTATATCAAATTAATACCTCTCGTGGGATATATGTCTAGATCCAAAAGGATGTCAGGCCACCCTTAGGACAGTGTTCGGCTATGATCTGGTCTCTGGTATCAAAATCACATACAACCACCTGACAGATGGCACAACGTGGGCAAAAAGAGGTTATTTTCCGTCAGTGTGAAAATCCTCACACTGGCACCTTCCAGTCGCCAGCTGGTCTTTTTCATTGCGGTCCGTCTCATTTAGGTTAAAAAAAAAAACTAAAAAAAACAGCGATATTATTTTCTTTCACTTTGTCACGACTCCCCAGTGCCGCCAGGATTTTCTTGATGAGAAGCTTTGTAAAATTAATAAAAAAAATTAAAAAATAAATAAAAAAGCCGGTACGGAGAATTGGTGCCGTTAAAATACCCTTTGACGCGGCGAAATCCGCATGCAGACAGCGGACGACTTGGCAGTGCCAGATCAGGCCAAATTTTGGAAATTCAGTCAACACATCCACAGTCTGTGTGGACATCCCATAGAATAGTAGCATACCCATTCGCGGCGACTGGGTGGAACGCGAGGGCAGGTGGGAGGGGCCACACTCCAGGCTAAATGAATAATTAATTGATTGTCTGTGTTGGGTGAATTCCATTGCCAAGAAAGTCCAAAAGTTTATTTCAAAACTATAAGATTTCTTTCACCCTTGTCTTCGCTCTAAAGTTTAACTTTTTTTTTTAACTTGAGGTGATGGGGATGGTTTTCCATCCAAGGGCGCTGCTATTTATTTGTGAATGTTCATCCATATTCGTCCGTTTACCCGACCACAAAGGCAGCACTGCAGCCTTTCACTTCTTGTGTGTGCCCGATCTTTGCATCCTCAACGGGAAAGGCCGGACCCCGCCACCGGCGATGGAAACGGCACAGAGAGGAGCGTCACATGCACATGCGTCACGCAAATACATTGAATGGCTGCTTATTAGGAGGTGCCAGCTTAAAAAAGTCAAGCCAAGATTTATTTATATAGCCCTTAATCACAGCAGTGTCTCAAAGGGCTTCACAAGCGTCGCAATTTTCACATGTAAATCAACAGCATCCCCTAGTCTTAACCACTTGGGCAAGGAAAAACTCCCAGAAAACCCCTCGGGGTGGAAAAAGAATCCTCAGAAAGATCCTTCCTGCAATGGACGCGCAGTGAGAAACATTTGACGGCATTATATGGCAAGAATGAGGTTATACTATAGAAGATGGTATGTTGAAATGGGACCTATTATGGTCCTTTTTACACCTGTTAATATTTTTGCCGAACATACCACTGAGATCATTATTATTATGCGTTCGAGCCATTGTGACATGCCTCTAAACCCCAACTGTTCCAAAATGGGCTGTTTCAGTGTGTGTGTGTGTGTATCTTTAATTGTGAAGGAGGAGCCAAGCCCCTATTTCCGTCATTAGTCAGCCTCAATATTTGACACTTTGGCCACGTCTAGTACTGCATGAACATCTGGCATTCCAACATTATATATTTGACAGAAAATAAGGAAAAGTATAATAGGCCCGCTTTAACTAATAAGTATGAGCATTGAGTCTATTGTGCTCGTGCATGGCAGAGCTAAGAGCCTCTAGTAGATATGGTCAGCAACACAACCAGTCCAGGATGGTTAGAGACTGCAACCACAGTCACCACTGATCTGTGCTGGATTCATGTGCACAGCACAAGGGCAGCCTTCACATCTGCAAAGAGAGCTCCAAAAGTATCATAACCTTTTTTTTTTTTTTTTAACAAAATAATCTTAAGAGATAAGAGTTAACAAAAGGGATCACACGTAAGGGACTCCAAAATCGTCCCCCACTGTGGTTGTGGTGTGGGGATGGTGTGGTTTGAGCAGCCACACCTTACCTGGATCTAGGTAATTGGGGATCCAGGATCAGAGTGGCTGCATACCTGTTGCCCGTTGGTTGGTCTAACAAGCGACAGGTAAAACCCTCATCCCCACACTCACTCAGGAGAGGAGCCCTTGTCATGACCTGTGTCCATCTGCTCCAGGGCTTGTGCCATCAAGCCCCCGCTCCGCAATAAACTTGTGTTTTCCACAACCCCCGTGTCCCTGTCTCTGTGCCGGAGGTCACAGAAACTGCCAGTGGTGTATATACACATAGAGGTTTTTATAAATGCCTTGATCTAATTTACTGTTGAAAATATGAATCAGAATGTGAATGTTGATATTGTTTAGAACAATTGTAGGCTCACATTTAACTTTGACAATACCAATAATTAAAGCACAAAAACAATTATCAAGCTGTTATATGAAATTATAGGCTGCAAAACAGGATTTACTTAATCAAGGACGGCCTTTGTACCCGCTGCACAAAAGGGCCCCGTTAGATGTTTAGCAGTATTAAAAGCAGTGCTTGAAGTGGGCTGGTGCGCACCAGTATGCAGCACCGACACTTCTACGTTTTACTCTTTGGCATAACAGGACTTTTTATCTTGCGCACCAGCACTTCTCACAAGCTGCCGGTGCTATGTTCTGCCCTTTCAATTGGACATATTGTAAAATATATTATATTTTATTGAGTGGAAGCGTACCTTTTCTTTTAATCTTTAGAACACACAAGCGAGTGAGTGAGTAATGCCTGGGAATACAACTCAGGATTCTGATACTTAGCATTATAAACATTAACTCTTTAACCCACAACTTCTGCACATACACACATTAGTAGTATTTGCAATATACTTTTAACATCTCTCTTATTTGCAAGAAATAACACCGTATTGATTCTATGTGCCTCCAATGACTTCTATTCCCAAGAGCACCATGGCAGGAGATACAAGCGCATTTTAATTTATCTTAATCTTATTTCTATTCCATCTGCCAACTAGTCACCTGTGAAACTAGTTTTTAACCACGGCTTGGAGGCACAGAGGCCTTAGATGTCTACCCATTGCCTTTATTAGTGTTTATTCCAAACCATAAAAACTGCTGGAGGGGCACAGACTGCCACTGCAAGTCATTACACAGTGAAACACAACGGCAGGGTGAGGTATAACACTGTGGGCTGAGAGGCTGAGTGTGTCGGGCAGGACATAAAAATAAAAAATAAATCCCCCCCACCCCATCCTCCTTAGACTTCGCTTTCATGCAATTAAAAGAAGAATTTGTGCAAGGCGAGGGGAGGAACATTGTCAATGAGGAAAGGAAAACACGCCGCTACAACTCAGGAAGCACAATTACTGCAGCTGATGCTATGCAATTAAATAGTGCCATTTAGACGGACACTACTCCCCACTAATAAAGGCAGAACATACAGCAGACATAAAGGGTCTGTGAATGCATCTCCGCATAGCAAACAGCTGTGGGAACAGATGACCGAAATGTAAACAAACAAATTAAATAAAACCCTTGTAAAAGGAGCTTGGAATAACAACATGCACATAACTGCACATGGTTAAACAGGACTACCGCAGCAAAAGAGAGCATAACAAGGACAAATTGCACACGCATTCTTTTTGAAAATACAATGCAGGCTTTATTGAGAATGAGGATGTCATTTTCCAGGTTACATATTCAAGTGAAATCTATGTAGGGCAGACAACTCACTACTCCTACACTACTGAGCAGTATTTGACTCATCACCCAACCCCCACCACGTACACCCCCTGCAACACAAGCCGCACTCCCTCCAGTTAAACTGTGTGTGGTGTACTTGCAGCCAAAATATTGTTTTGTTTGTAAAATGTTACGCTTTTAATTCTCAACAAGTCAATTTCTTATCTCTGTGGGGAAGAAATGGGCAGATAAACACCACTTCCTGCACATACTTCAGTCCTAGCCACATTTACCCAACATAAAAAAACAACTTCCTAGATACCTTCTTTCTTTACACCCCCCCCAAAAAAAATAAAGAAAAAAAACCTGTTTTTTCTATGCTTGCTCCTTGTATTGCTGGTGCAGCATGAGCACGTCGTCCTGAGACACCCGGGTCCAGCCCTCGCTGTGGACGTGGTAAAGGTTGACCTGCCCTCCGCTGTAGGCGTCTCGGTAGGTGGCCTGGTAGATCGCCCGGCGGCCCAGCTCGCAGGCCTCCTCCACGCTCAGGTCCTGCCGCAGGCCGCTGTCTATCACGCCATAGGCGTACATGGAGCCGGAGCCCACCGCGAACAGGTCCCCGCACACCCGGTTCCCCTCAGAGTCGACGTAGTAAAGTCCTGCCAGGGTGGAGGGAAGGGGCGAGGAGGAAAATGGTCAGTACCAGAAGGGAAGGGCAGCGGTGGCAGGAGGGAGACGTCGTTCCCCCTGACTCAGGTGTGGAGCTGTGTCAGGAAAACTGCCTACATTTCTCACACGCACACGCACACACTAGCTGCATGCTCTCCAAGTGAAACAGGGCCGGCAGAATCCAACAGCTGCATCCTATCTAAGTAAAAGGAGGCCAGCGGCGGAACCTGCTGACAAGGCGCAGGGGCCAAAACACCGTCCACCACCCGCTCCCTGGCTACCGGACTTATTGATCCCTGCAAACACACCAAAAATTAACTATCGACCTGTAAACTGAGCTGCGTAGGTGACCTCATCTCAGTCCCTTCAAAAAGGGTTTGACGGCAAATAACGCCAAACTCACATCCTATTTTCTTCAAAGGACAAAGCGCATCCATATTGACTGTCAGACGTGGCTTCGCATATTTTCTATGGCTTGCCATGTACGCGCATGCCACACACACACACACACACACACACACACACACACACACACACACACACACACACACACACACACACACACACACACACACACACACACACACACACACACACACACACACACACACACACACACACACACGACTTGTGCAGGATGGTCCAGTGGACCTGTGAGAGACAGTTTGCTCCGCACTGCGGTTTGTGGACACGTGCAAGACTCTTCTGTTCCACACTATGACACACTCGCCAGGCCTCATCAGTGGCGAGTGACGAGGAGCTGGTGACTGACAACAGCCTGCGAGCTTGCTCACCACCAACCTACAGATGGCAAAAAGGCAACTTGAGAAAAACATTAGAAAAGGCAGCTTGAGAAACACGGAGCACACTTCTCCAACGCGTCACAGCACCCAAACCTGTGAAAATGACAACCTGACAATTGTGTAATAACCACAACGTGTAAACAATCTCATGTGAAAAATTTACATTTTGAAAAGCCCTCGGATTGGACCTCATTGCAAACACAGTTCCCATGCAAAACAAACTACTTTTTGATAATAGAGACTTTGCACTCAGAATTTATTTTAACTGGCTAATTGCATTTTCTTCAGCCAGTCATCAGCTCTACATGATAATCACTCTGTGCTTGCCTATGAACCGGGGGTAATTTGCCATTTGGAGGCCTGTGAGCGTCTCTTGAAATTTGTAAGGCAGCCATTAAAAAAAACATAATGACCAGGAAGAGAAGGTTCTTTAAAAGGTAGGCTCTTGTGATGAGTGCCAACGTTGACAGGAAGACGGAACCTCTTTAGAGAGCTTCAATATCAAGGCACCGCAGCACCAGAAGAACACTTCACTCCCTAACACACCTGGAGCCTTTCAGGCTATGATATTGCTCGGGGGTCTATGCATCATAAGCAGTGATGTCGGATACACAAGAAGTGGGCACTGCGGCGAACGCTTGGAAAACATAAAAAAGGGAAACAGCGGATTCATGAGGCCCAAGAAGCAGAGACGGTGGCACGCTGCATGGATGGTGGATCATTCTGGCACAAGCAGGCAAGACAGGCTTCTTCCACTCCATCAATCAAGTGACAGGTGGATAAGCAGATCTTTTTCCCTTTTTTTTCTCCTCCCCAAACACCGTCTGCTGCAACTGGCTGGATTGACAGGTTTCAGAGGCGGTTGAGGGTAGGGCTTGATGGCTGGTTAGCTGGTTGGCTGGCAAGCTGGCACTGAAAGAGCTTGCATCTGTCTGTCGTCTGCCCTTTTCACTACAACACACCACTGGCTCCAGGGTGATGGGGGAGTAGAGGAGGGGAGGGGGGGTGAATAAAATAAACCAAAAACGCTGCCTGCTTCACGGTGGAGAAGCTGAAAAACAGTGGCAATGCACCCACGTTTTATAACGAATCCCCAATGTGGTCCTTGCTATATTCAGAATAATACATTATGTATTTTTTTTTTTTTCTTTTTACAAATGGTCTAGTTTCAGTGAAATGTGGGGTGAGCATTGTAAATTAATGAATGTAAGTGTATCGTTTGTAAAAATGATTAGGAGGTAAGCTGGTTAAGAGCTTTAACACAGTATGAGTAGTAATTCTAATATCTTATAGTTACCGATACAGACTTTCAAAGGGCTGACCAGAAATAGATGGAATGGGGTGGCAGTGGGGTGACTTATGTTAAAACAGCCAGAGGGTTAATTCTATTGCGCCAACTCCATCATGCTTCCTCACATCCATTTTGTTTAAAGAAATCGAGCGGCAGAGGGCGCCGTGCAGCAGAGTCAGAGATCCCTCCTCCACAGCTAATCCAATATCAAGCTGCCTGACACTAACTACACTCTGATTACTAGTGTCATAACATTTAACATTATTACTTACAGCTGTATTTGTCACGCTCCTCAATGTGCCTTTTATTTAATTTATTTAGTGTTCTAGCTTAGACACTCCATCAGCAGAATAAGCGCTCTTGATGCAATTGTGGCTGGTTAATGAGCTTCTCCCCCTAATCGCGATTGATTTAATTTACATGACATTTACCTCTCCATTCAATCACTTGTGTTATGTGGGCAGAGGCGGGGCTTTTATTGAACATATACTGGAATGATTATTTCCACAATTAAGTTGATAAGAATTTAATACATCATTTGCGTTGGCTGGCCCAATTCCGCCATTGTTCTGACAGACCTTCGCGGCTTCTTTGACAAAGGCGCCATCGATCAGACGGAGGGTAGCGGCATTATACATGCGACCCAATTGTTCAGGGCCGAGACCCAGTGTCCATCACTACTCCGCTCTTTCACTGGCCGGCAGTCCCAGCCTCATCGATTTCCCATTAAAGTGTCACTGTGGCGACCTCTTTAAGCACACCGGCGTGATATACGGCTTCTTACTGCATGACATAAAAAAAAAAAAAAAAAAAAAAACACACTACCACAGCTCCAGTAGAAATTAAATGTGATAATTAAGGAGTGCTGCAGTACCATCTAGTGGAAGAAAATTGCAACTGCCATTCCGGCTCTTAACTCGCTAAAGAAAAGTGAGAAGCTAAATATATGTATGAAAATCAGGAATAATGCTGTCACAATTATTACATCATTTCCAGATTGTAATTATTTCAGCAGATCACAAACATTTTGTGAAATACTTCTTAGAGTGACAAAATGTAAAATCCATCAGTGGAGTTAAGGAAAACTTAGTCAACCCAAATCTTTACATTCCAATCTTCAATGCCAATACGCAAAAGTTAGATATGACTTAAATAAAATAGGCTTACTTTTTTTTTTATTGTTAATGACAATTACTTGTATGACAATCTTCAAATAGAATTTAAATAAAATGGAAAATTTCTTTTAAGATGTAGAGGAAAATAAGTTGTTATGGCTGTCTGCTGAAATTGAGCAGAAAGGGGCAGTACATCTTTGTAAATTGTTGTTAAGTTTTCAGCAGTAGTGGAGCAATGATGAGGTACATAAGATCACATGAAACAAGAATATAATGAAGAGAACGTTCAAAAATGTAAACAAAAATAAGAATAAAGCATCTTATTTAATACCCATTAGTTTGTGTTTGTCAATTGGTATTTGTTAACTGGCCTTCAACCAACTAGATTAATTTATGATTAAAACAAGCTTGAGTGACCAGATTGACAATTGAACAAAGTCGATAAAAGACTATCTAGATGCAACAGTGTATATTTCCTGCATGATTTTGACCAAAGAAAACAAACCATAGGTTTGGCTGCACAGTACCTTTGATATACTTACTGGCCACACGTTTAATTGCTTATGTGGGAAGCCATTCAGCCTATCAACTGGATTGTTGATTCCCACAATTTAATTCTATACATTACTGCAATGACATAACTATCTCACAGGGGTTAGTAGAGTTGTATTTTTTGTTGTAGACTATTGAGGTTTTTAAATCTTAATTTAAGCACACTTATTTGCAGATTATTTTGGATTATCACCGAGCTCTATCGTATTAGCTCAGACCCCTATTGTGGCTTGATTTTAGTTCCCACTTTGCCAATTTTCGACTTTCTTGTTCTTAATAGCATGTGCATATTCTTACTGCTTTCTCAGTGCTGTTTTAAGCTGTCACTGCTTTTACAGTGTAGTTTAGATGTAAAATGCATAAAAATAATTATTATTATGTCTACCATCATCATTCAGTCAAAAAACAACTAACAAATGCAATCACTGATGCTCAGTAAGGTCTGGCACAGAGACATAATTTACCTGGTCCTCTCTTGTCCCAGCCGCACACCATGGTTCCCATGCTGAGGCCCATGCCCTTGTACTGGTAGACCATGTTGGCCAGCAGCTTGGAGGCTGCCGCTACAGAGATGCGCTCTTTGTTGCGAAGCTCGTAGATGCGACACTGGCGGGCCAGCAGACGTTCCCAGAAGCTACAATCTGCAGCTCCTCCAGCCATGGTTCCTAGTAGATAGGGGTTGATCTCAATAACCTTCTTCACCGTCTGGGAGGCGATGTAGGAGCCTGCAGTCGCCCTGGAGTCCACAGCAACGATGACCCCATGCTGGAACTGAAAAGGGAAACGGTGTGATGAGCAGTGGCGTACATATGTAGGGCTTAGAGGGATATACACAGTGTATATCAATAACTCAATAACACTCAACACCCTAAATTTACCACAATTATATATCCCATCCAAACTAAAAGGGACATTTTAAATCAAAACCAGAAACGTTCATAAATAGAATGTGGATTCGGTGCATTTCCATCCGTTGAGTTGGGGAAAATTGAGTGTCAAGATACATTTTTAGATTCCAACCTATAACAACAATAATGGGCTCTGCTTCACTGGGTAGGCATGTGTTTATTACTTTTATTTTACTTCACTATTGTAGTAGCATAAAATGAATTAACAAAAAAGGCAAATTGTCGATTGCAATTATTTGCATGACAATTTCGTCAAACAAAATGAACGATCGTGACAACCCTACTGTCAATAAACATACCTAATTAAATGGCATCAATGCTTAGGCCAAGTTGAATAGAATACGAGTGGCTTGAGAGCAGACCCAAAACATAGGTTTCTTTATGTCCACCTGAAAACTATTTAAACCATTATAAATCACAGCAGTCATCCTCCGTGAGCCAGCAGTTCGCTGAGTGAGCACCAGCCACAGACAAATATATACGTCAACAGTACACGAGTATTGGGAAAGAATATACTGCTCCAAACACTAAGACGTGGACGCTGCCATGAGACGACGTACTTAGTTCACCGAGTTTATTCCGCGGCGAACAAGGCGTTCGGCTAGCTTACTTTGAAGGCTAACGTGGTGGTCCCGTGGAGAAACTCAATCTTCCTCTCGACCCCGTCATCGTCCGCCAGCGCGGTTTTCACGGCAAAGCTGAGGTTTCCTCCCGATGCAGCGCCACAGCCCAGATCGGCGTCTCCCAGTCCGCCGCCGAAGCCGAAAAAGTTCTCATTGTTATCGAAGGAAAAATCCGCACAATCACCGTGCAACACACTAGCGAGCGCCATCTTTGAAACTGACGAGTGACGCACTTCCGCCGTTCAGTCAGAAAAGCCCGTGACGTCGCGTTGAAGCCGCAGACAGCGCCCACTACAGTTCATATATATGTGCGCACATGCCCGACTTTTTAAATCAGAATGTGAATCGTTTTTTAGGATTATTGTAAAAAATTGTATATATTATATTAAATTGTTTTATTATCAATCTACTGCATCATTTTATTATTATCTATATATTATTCTATCATCTATCCATCTATCTATCTATCTATCATACACATTTATCAAAGACTGAAACCGAGTTCTGCAGAGAATCAGTTTGTCGTTCTTTCCCTTTCCTCCACTGTCTTTGCTGTCCTCTGCATTTCTCTGTAATACTCCTCTTTCAGGTTCTCCCTTTCCCTGCGGCTCCACCCTTGGTCTGTGATGCAGCAGAGGTCCACGTTATTCCCCGAGTAGGCATCCCTGTGAGTGGCTCTGAAAACAGCCTCCCGGGCCAGCGTCACAGCCTCCTCCTGGCGCAGGGTCCGCCTGAGCCCTCCGTCCAGGACCCCGTAGGCGTAAGGAGAACCCGACCCCACGGAGAAAACCTCGCCCTGCAGCCGCGTGCCATCGCTGCACACGTAGATGAGCCGGGGGCCAGCGTTGGGGGAGGCCGAGGGGCACGTGACGGCGACTTCTGGGTCCCTGGCGGCGGCGGGGAGGCTCCCATCGGTGGCGGACGACGGCCCCATCTCCTTCGGTGGCGCCAGAGTTGTGTCGCCGGACGGAACCGTCGCCCCCGCTGCCCCCGCCGCCCCGTTTCCACCGGTCCATCCCGCTGCCTTATCCCAGCCACACAACGTGAGGGCCACGCACACGTCGGTCCCTTTAAAAGGATGCAGCATGAAGGCGAGGAGCTTCGCCGAGCCGCTTATGGACAAGCGACGCCCGTGGCGCAGCTCGTACAGTCGGATCTCTCTTCCCAAAATCCGGGCCCACAGCACGCAATCGGCAGCGCTGCCAGAAGAGGTGACCACGAGGTGCGAATGGATGGGGATGATCTTATGGACGTCCGGGCAGGCGACCAGCCCCCCGGCGCTGGCACGCGTGTCTGCTGCGGCGACGACACCACCCCGGAAGATGAAGCCCAACGTGGTGGTACCATGAGCCAGAGGGAAGGGCCTTTGAACCGAGATCGAACGGATGGAGGGCGGGGAAACGGTTGAATCCGTGAACGAGGGGAGGAAAAAGTCAAGAGGGACTCTGGCGTTTCTCTCAGATCTTTTAGAGCTAGTCCATCCCAAGCTGCGCCACCCTGTTATGAACGAGACTGAGGCGGCGTCCTCCAAAGGCGTGCAGGAGGAAGTGGGATTGAGCTGCGTGTTGCCCTTGAAGCTACAAATGTCTTCTAAAGCCATGGGTGCGATTCCTCAGATCACAGCACTAGGACTCTTTTCCATTTGTTGAGTAGAAATAATTCTTCAAGCTTGGGAAGCAAAGCAGACTTTAGGAGTCTGCAAAATATGTGTATCCTTAAAGGTTTTCGAAATCTTAAACTACCAACCCGAGGGCAACTGTGCAGAGCCCTCAGTCAATCTGACACCTCCAACTGTGCGCCTTTTATATCCCCCCCTCTAAAACATCACAGTGCATACACACCCACCCCTGTGCAGTACAGCACCGTGTGTGTAACAACGCGTATTTGACTTGACACAAGTGATATATGATACCTCCTATGAAAGTGATTCTCATGGAAGCCACGCCACAAACTGATATTTGCTGAAGCAGCATGTTAACTCTAGTAAAATAAAATTCTAAAAACGCCATCATATGTTGGTGTGTGTGTGTGTGTGTGTGTGTGTGTGTGTGTGTGTGTGTGTGTGTGTGTGTGTATATATATATATATATATATAAAATTATTCCCAACATATAAACCCCATCATATATTGGGACTAATTATAAATATACTCCACAAACTGATATTTGTGGAGTATATTTAATTTCACGTCTACACCAGTGAAATTAAATTTTACAACCCCCAACCTATGTTGGGAATAACTATAAAAACAAGTTACATCATTTAATTACTTATTTTCATTTTGAGATATAGGAATGAATCGAAGGAGGCTTCGCTCTCATGAGCTCAGGATTATAAGCGGGCTGTATATTTTGGACTGCAGTGACTCTACAGACATTGTTCTCCGGGTTTTCTCTCCTCGTCCCCGCTGCTCCCGGGTCTCTCTCTGAGCGCCGGTTCTCGTCACCGGGGAAAGCATCGCGACACCCCGCGGACCACGCCACCGAGCGAGGCGCGAAGCCATTTTGGCCCGAGGTCCCGCGGCCACGTGACGGGGAAGCGGGGGGGGGGGTGGCGATTGCCAAAGTAGCGGAACGTCGGTTCCATCAGCACCATGAGCGCGATCCCCGGGTCGAACCAGAACCCGTCCACAAACCACTTCACCGTAGGAAGTACAATATTAAGCGCAATCACAGCAATTCTTTTCCCGGACACCGAGGAAGGCCAAACAACCGTGACTTGTCATGGTCAGGCCTCTCGGGGAAAAGCAGGCGACGAGAAGTGCCGCGACATTTTTAGGTTGTTGTTTTTTTTTTTTTTTAATAAACCGATTCAGCCCGAACAACCGAGAGGGCGTTTTTGTCTCGGTGTCACCTGAACCGTTTTATTTCCTGCGTCGTCTCCCGTCTCACACTCCGGTCCGCGTGGTGGCGGTGACGCACCTCTAGGGCTGGTTTCGCCGACCGCCATTCAACCGTCAAGAAGAAGAAGAAGAAGAAGACGGCGAGGGGGAGGAAGAAGAGGAAGAAGAAGAAGAAGAAGTGGATTCCCGGGCCGCCCACTTCTACTCGCTCTGCTGAACCATGGCGTCCGCCAGCACCGGGAGCCGAGTGTCCTGCGGGAGAGATCTGAACTGCGTGCCCGAGGTAGCGAACACTTTGGCAGCGGTCGCTAAACTCGGGTAAGAGGAGCGATTTGCCGTCGGGCGTTTTTGTTTTGTTTGTTTTGTTTGTTTGTTGTTCTGGGCGCCTTTGTCGCCGCGAGGGGCCACGCGCCGCGGCGGCCGCTAGGCTAGCCGGCGACCCGAGCAGCACGTGCGCTGTCACAATGAAGCCCCGGTGTGACGGGACGGAGCCCGGTGTTCGCCCGCTTCCTAACGGGACGTTGTTTTCTCACCCCCTCCCCCCCCCCCCTCTACCGCCGCGTGGTGCGCTCTTGTCCCTCGCAGGTTCGACTTCCTGTGCATGCCCCTGTTCCACCCGCGGTTCAGGAGGGAGTTTGAGGCGGACCCCGCCAGAGGCCGCCCCGGGGCCCAGACCCGCTCGGACCTGCTGCTCTGCGGGAGAGGTAACCCGTGTGATCCGTTTGTTAGTCGGGAAGGGTGAAACGGCTTTGCCGCTTTGGGTGTTGTTCGGGTGGTTTCGTTAAGAGTCTGGCTTCGGATCAGACCCAGCGGATGTATTTGACCCAGATGTGTCTTTAATCTACAATAGACATTTTAACCCAAGTACGGTTTGGTTTTGATGTGTTAAACTTAAAATACATTCCTCTAATTGCAGGTTATTCTGTAGAATAACAATCCGCAATTGTCTTGCTTGACACTTCTGTTTAGTCCGGTATAAATACAGTACATGTGTACATAGATACAGTACATGCCATTGTGTATATCTCCTGGAGATGGAGTGTGATGCCCACTAGTTTGAGCTTGCATTGAGACTTCCAGGGATGTGGTTTTAGAAAACTCTTGAGTTTGGTACTTCTCAGCTACTCTGCAGTAAGTTGTGCTCATAAGCTCTTGTGCTCTTTCTTTAGTTTGTTATCCTTTCTAGTGCTATGAATAGCATCGTACGGTCCTGTGAGTTGTTTGCCGGATGCCAGACCCCTTGTGTAACTTAATTGTTATTGCAAGACAACTGAAGGCATCTGCACATTTAAATTAATATCAAATGCTCACTGTCAAATGTTTTAATTGTGTCTCATCTAGACTGGAACACTCTCATTGTCGGAAAGCTTTCCCAATGGATAGAGGCAGACTCCGAATCCGAGACGGAACGCAGGAACTCAGAGGCTGTAAGTTGTCATCTTGCCTCGCATTCAGGCCTTTTGTTTGTCAACAATTATTGATTTCTTCCAGTTGTTATTTAACTGAAGGTTGATTTGACCTATTGTTCTCCTGATTTCACCTCATCACCCCCGGCCCCACCCAGGCTCTGGTGCAGGAGCTGAACTTCTCAGCCTACCTGGGTCTTCCTGCCTTCATGATCCCCCTGAAGGGCGCCCACTGTGCCAACCTCGCACGTCTTCTGCTCAACCACATTCAGACTGGACACCACACGTCTAACGTAAATAGATCATTGACCCAAACCAATTAAATCGTCAGTTCAATTAGTAACACAGCAGAAAGTTTTATTCCTGTAATCTATGCTTGAGCAGTTCTGGATCCGCGTCCCGCTGATTACCCCGGACGACATGTGCGAGGAACTCATAGAGAATGAGCCAACGAAATGCACCGAAGATGACCCAAACGTTGACGAGAAAACCTGGCTGTGGTCAGTTCAATGCCGATGCTCTGCCTGCGTTCTGGAGTAGCGGTTCCTATTGATTTTTCCTTTGAAAAATGTGACTCATAGTCTATTTCTGCTGGTTTCTGTTTAGGTGGCACTCGTTCAGGACTCTGTGTGACTACAGCAAGAGGATCTGTCTTGGTGAGGCAGCGCGTTGTGGAAATAACAACCCGGAGCAAAACAAACGCATTTAAGTTGTAGTCATTATGGTGCTGAGGAAAAATGTGTTTTCTTTATGTTCCCGAAGCTATTGAAGTGGGTGCAGACATGCCCTCCGATGCTGTGATCGACAAGTGGCTCGGGGAGCCGATTAAAGCCGCCATCCTGCCGACCAGCATCTTCCTCACCAATAAGAAGGGGTTCCCCGTCTTGTCCAAAGCCCACCAACGAATAATCTTCCGTCTTTTCAAGGTATGGATTGATGAATGCAGTAAGAATGTATTGCATTTAACAGTTTTGGGTTTTTTTTGTTTTTTTTTAATGAATCGTAATGCACATGATTTCTGCAGGTCCTTTAAATGATTTAGAGGTGTAGTGTGTAGAATTTAGTGGAATCTCGCTGGGAGGTTGCAGATCGCAACCAACTCTGTACCCCTCCCCATGGTGGTGTAACATGGCGGCCTCCATGGAAGAGATGGTGACCGCAAAAAACGCGACAGTCCCTCCCTCGAGCCAATGTTTAGTTTGTTGGGCTGCTGCAGAAGAAACATTGCGGTGCGACATGGTTGCCTCCGTCGAGCGTACCCACTCCCCATTTAGATAAAAACAGCTCATTCTTAGATAAGGCCAGCAAAATAATTCTTATATTCATGGGATTATTCACTAATTAAAACATACTTAGAAATATTATACTCCATTTCTGCCAAGTCCGTACTGTAAATTCTACACACTGCACCTTTAATTTCCACTTCACAAATATCAGGCCTTAAAAGTAATAAGTCTTACATTTGATTTTATGCAGTCTTAAATTCAATCCATTAGCCCATCCCCCCCCCCCCCCTTTTTTTTTTTTTTTTTTTTTTAATTCTAAATGATACCTAATTACCTTGCTATCTGACCCAAAGGAAACATCTAGTTGCCTTCTTTTGCCATATTTCTACATAATATTTGCTTCTGCCCTGTACCAGATGGAGTATCTTGTACTTACCTGTAATCCACAATAGAATAAGAGTCTTCTTCTTCTCTGGGCTGCTCCCGTTAAGGGTCGCCACAGTGGATCATCTGCCTCCAATACCTTCTGTTCTGCGCATCCTCCTCCCTTACACCAACCGCCTGCATGTCCTCCCTCACCACATCCATAAACCATCTCTTTGGCCTTCCTCTTTTCTTCTTGCCTGGCAGCATCCTTCTCCCAATGTTACTCTCATCTTTCCCTCACACGTGTCCAAACCATCTCAATCTGGCCTCTCACTTTTTCACCAAATTGAATTCACCTCAATAGGGTAAGAGTGATCTGTCCAAATTCAGTCTTGAACTTCTCTAAAATGTGTTTAAAAGTATTGAATTTATCATTGATGCCTGCGTGTGCACTGAATGCGCCTTCATTTATTTTCTCCAATTGATTGACCACAGTTTGAACCGTTTGCTCTCACAGCTGGAGGCCCAGTTCATCATTACTGGCGCCAGTCGTCACAGTGAGAAAGATTTCCGCTCCTACCTGCAATACCTGGAATACCTCAACCAAAACAGACCTGCACCAAACGCCTATGAGTTGTACGCCAAGGGTTATGAAGATTACCTGCAGTCTCCTCTCCAGGTGGGTGTATTGGAGGTTATTTGTTTTTTTCATCTTGGTCGATTGCTTTGAGGCATTTATTTATTGATTTGTTGTTCATGACTTCAATTTTCTTGTGTTTGTCCTACTTAAGCCCCTCATGGACAACTTGGAGTCTCAGACGTATGAAGTGTTCGAAAAGGATCCTATAAAATACTCACAGTACCAACAGGTAAACCCAGGGAATTCGGGGGGTAAAGCGAAAGTAGTTGAATTATAAAGGTTGAGTGAGATAAATCTGTTTGACTCTTCAAGATTCAAGAGGTTTATTCGTCATATACATACTTTCATACATAAATGCAGTGAAATGTCAATGCAACGCACCTGGTGATTACACACAATATGTCCTAGGCAGAACACAGTAGCTACTTAAGAATTTCTACTTGACCAACTAACTGATTCCTTAAACGTAATGCAGTAAGTCGAATACTATAAAATAAAATAAATATATAGAATAAAATAGAATAGATAAAGGGAATAGGCTTATGTATATGGGATAGGCTAATTATGTAAATACAGATATGTGCATTAAAGTGGCATGTGAATAAAGTGAGGTAGTGTTTGTGAGATATACAGCACAGTATACAGCAGTACGGCGCAGCAATACGGTAACACCAAACAACCCAGAACAGTGACACAGTATATGGTACAGTATGCTACATACAGTACAGTAAGGTAGTGGAGCCTGTGTGTGTGGCTCAGTGAGGATTCAGTGCATTATTTGACGCACAATTTATTTTCAAATGCTTTGTCGTTTGAGTTGTTTGTCAGATCCCAATGCTCAGGCTAGAAATAATGTGTGAATTCTGTCTAAAAGGCCATTTTTCACAGTATTCCACTGATAGCTATACAAAACAAGTGAGTCATATTTGGTCCAGGGTGTAATGTAGCTTGAGGAATGGGGATCTTTCACCCACAGTAAATACATAATTGTACATAATACCTAGAATACACACAGACACCGTCTGCAATGGAAAGACACAGTGTAGTTGCAAAATAAATTATAGCATTTAATACTTGCACATGTATGAAATATTAAAGATGTGGGCACTTTAAACCACATAATTTGTCTTGGCTGCTGAGGCTATTAAATATGTCCTAAAAATAATATTATCCTATCTGCTGATGCAATGACCCAGTTTCTTCTATGGATGAATACCACAAATTGCTATGCAAATGTAGCGCTTAAATGTAATGTGGATTTCTAAGCCAAGCTTGTCATGGTTTGATATATTTTTAGTATTGGGAGCAAACCCGACCAATATAGAAATATAAGACTTAAATCAGCATGTTTTCCATCACTGTTTTAAAAACAGGCTACAATATAATATATTTATCGGGTTGGATTCTCTCCTGTCAACAGGCGGTCTACAAGTGTCTGCTGGACAGGGTTCCAGAGGAGCAGAAGGACACTAATGTCCAGTAAGTGGCCAACGTCCATCTTCTGAAGCCCGACAGAAATCTGAATTTCAACGAGGCTTTGAAATCCTTCAAAATAACCTTCAAACTCCAAAATGTGTATTAATGCATAAGCAATGTTGTCTTTCTGCTGCAGGGTGTTGATGGTTCTCGGGGCCGGTCGGGGCCCCCTCGTCAACGCCTCCCTCCGTGCTGCGAGGCAGGCCAACCGGAAGCTGAAGGTCTACGCCGTCGAGAAGAACCCCAATTCTGTCGTTACGTGAGTGGAACTTTGTCCATTTGGGAGTAGTGTAGGCGTCCTTGTTGAGTACCTTAAACGCCCCTTTCACGTGATAACTGATCATCAGAGAAACATAGTAACAGTTGAGATGGATGATTATTCCGCAACTCTGTTTGGGAGGAGCGCACTTAGGGTCATCGTAGAGATCTATCAGGCGGAGTAATCCGAGTCGCTGGAACGAGGCCTTTATTTAAATTCTCTCTCAGATTGGAGAACTGGCGCTTTGAGGAGTGGGGGGATCAGGTGACGGTGGTGTCCTGTGACATGCGGCAGTGGACCGCGCCCGAGAAGGCTGACATCATCGTCAGCGAGCTGCTGGGGTCGTTCGGTGATAATGAGCTCTCCCCGGAGTGCTTGGATGGCGCGCAGCACTTCCTCAAAGGTACGAGACCACCGCTTTTTTTTTAATTTTATTTTAATTTATTTTTAATTATTACCTCCATGTCGAGACCACAGAGGTTTAACATTTGGCATTACAAACCCCGACCTTTTACAAAAATGATTGCTGTTCCGCTTCATAACTATCCATGCGTCTTTGCATCTATACATATTCATTACATATTTAATACATATTTCTTTTCTTTTCGCTCTTGTAGAGGACGGTGTCAGCATCCCTTGTTCCTACACTTCCTTCCTGGCCCCCCTGTCCTCCTCCAAGCTTTACAACGAGGTCCGAGGATGCCGGGAGCGCGACAAGGACCCGGAGTGCCACTTCGAGACGCCGTATGTGGTGCGCCTGCACAACTTCCACCAACTGGCCGAGCCCAAGGCGTGCTTCACCTTCACACACCCCACCACAGGTGACCCCGCAAACCTACTGTAACAAGGACCGAATGAGCTGGAAAACATGCTAAACACAATACATGTTTTTCTTTACCCCCCCCCTCCAGATATGAACAACAACCGGTATCAGTGCCTCAGATTCTCAGTGGGTTGTAGCTCCGTGCTCCATGGCTTTGCCGGATACTTTGAGACCACGCTGTACAAAGATGTCACACTCAGTAAGTTCTGAAGGCAAAGCTTGAGAAGGAGCCAGTGTTTCATTGTTTGCTGAGGTTGTGTCTTCATGACTCATGCTTGGTTATGTAATTAATTAGTTTTGGTCTATGTTCTTTGTTTTTTTTAAACAGGTATAAAGCCTGAAACACATTCACCTGGAATGTTTTCCTGGTTCCCAATACTGTTCCCACTCAAAGTAAGTCCACGACCGTTTCCATTTTAGAAGATTCTAATCAATTGTAGAATCTCTATTTAAAATGTGTGGACGAAAACTAATTGCAGATTCAAACACCACCTTCAATACCATAGGTGGCCTTTTTAAAGTAAAGTGACAACACTAAACATCTTGTCCATTTCCTTCCCACACATCAGCAACCCATCCCTCTGTCACACGATGATGATGTCACTGTGCGGTTCTGGCGCTGCAATAACGGGAAGAAAGTCTGGTATGAATGGGCCGTGACAGAACCAAGCTGCTCAGCCATCCACAACCCATCCGGCCGCTCTTACACCATCGGCCTGTGAAAACGACGTGCGGTAGCAAACCAATCAACGAGCACCATCCCCAACCTGTCTTAGAGGCTCTTCGTGGCTTTTGGGGTGTTTGCACCCCGGACTTCTGTTCTGAACTTCTGCTGTTGGGTCATAAGTCTACACGATCTGAGAACCAAACAAAAAAAAAACAAAAAAAAAAAAAACGGGTTCCTCACCAATGTCCACACACTCATACAGTTTACAGATCCTTTTGCGTTATTAAATCTAGCGTTGTGTCAAAACACCCAGTGTGATTTTTACCAGTAAGGCTCCACACTTCAAACGGTTTTGTTAGTGCTGGTTTAGGCCCCAATGCAGATTCAGTGCGATAGATCCGCTGCCGTACAGAACAGACATTCCATGTGATATTGGATAAAACACCTCCCTGCAAGATGTTTGGTCAGAAATTTTTTTTAATTTCTTTTTTTTTTTTTTTTTTAAAGACCAAACACTTATTGCAGTGCTCTGTTCACTCCTGTTTTGTTAGTTGATTTCTATATGTCTGAACAATAAATGCGAACTGCTTCGTTGGGCACCATTTTGTATCGTATGTTCCTATTGAATCGCAACAAAGGCGCAAAAGATTGAGATTTGGAAATGCGCTTTGTCCAGTAGGTGTCGCCTGAGAGATGACTTACAAAGTGATCTGCCTGAGTTGTACGCTCTAATGCTCAGCCTGGCCCACATCTGCGACGGTCGAAGAATTCTCTCATACGACCCTTCTGGTGCAAAATGCAGGTTGTGTTTATAGCTTAAAGATGGAATTGACACGAACCCCGAATACACGCCGTCTCAAGGGGTTTCTGTTAACACCGCAGAACAATTCTGCCACCCAATACTGCTATTCCTGAGAGGGAAACTGCCTTATATTTAAAAAACAAAAAAAAAAAAAAAAAAAAAGTGCTACCTGACGTGAATCTAACTACTTTCGGGGAGAAACAGCTGTCCACGTCAAAACGCCATAAATATTCTGCGGCGTCCCATCATGAAGCCAAGTAGACGCCCACATGTGTTGTCTGTGGGCGTGCTTTGGTTGTAAATAAAAGGGACGAAACCAGCGTCTCCGAACTGTTAAACAGACGAAATAATATAATTAAAAATAAATAAATAAATAAATAATAATAATAATAATAATGAAATAAAGGCTCAACTGGGGCGGGCTTGCTGGGCCAACCGACCAATCAGCGCGTTACTTCTCAGCGCCCGGCGGTGGGGGCGGGGCTTAGCGCGCGTTGACCGTTTCCGACTCGCGGATTGGTCAGGAGTAACAAGCGGGTCCGTGCGCGGCGCGCCGATTGGTGGAAAATAACAAGCGGCTGTATTTCCCGAGCCGACTTGTCACCGCAGCTCCCGTGGTTATCTCGCTCGCCGGGCGCAGTGGGAGGTGAAGATGCCGAACATGAAGTCGGCCACTTGAGTTGATTTACTGTTAATATTTGGAGTCGCTGCCGGTGAAGAGGTGAGGAAAATTGATCCGCTCCGCAGTTAGTAGCGCGTTAATGGGCTAATTGAAAACACTCGTTTTGGTAATTACGTTTGTACACGGTTCACGCCTTACACACGTTAACGTATTTCAACGGAAAACTTTTTTTCTTTTTGAAAAGGGCCTAATTTTTCTACTTTTATTTATATATGTGTGTATTTATATATAATTTTTTTATAACGTATCTAATTATTTTACTATTATAATATATTATTATATACCGGCCGTGGGATTCGCACATGGCTTTCTCTTGTTTTGTGTGTTTTATTTCCTACGGGGTTTGTTGAAGTTGCATTGGTCTAGTTCGTACGTCGTCGCAGTTGCAGAATATTTAATGTTCCAGGTGCTTTTTTTTTTTTAATAAAGTCCTCCGGGGAAACTATTAGCACCAGTAACATTGACTTCCAGATGTAGTATAAAGCAGATTTTCTGGCTTGTGGGGAAAGCTCGGACGCGGAGGGCCGCGTCTGCCAGGGAGGGTCCGGATCCAGGGTGTCTGCGGGGTTCTTTTTTTACTTCTTTTTTTTTTTTATTAAAAAAAGCTTTACAAATTGTCTTCATTTCAAGATAAACTCGTTATCATTTTTTTTTTAATCCATAAATGGCTCATCTGTCAAAATCAGTCAAGTTCTTCTGCATCAGAATCATGATTTCTGATGTTGGAGCCCGAGAATAACAATTAGTCAGATTTGGGTTACTGGTTGCCTCATTGCCAACCATTTTCGGATGTAAAGATATATCTCTATCTACCTCCAGTTTGAGCAACCAACAGCTGATGCATGATTGCCAATTTGGCGACCACTTGTTAAATTTAGTGTCAGACCCTGTGTTATGAAAACATAAACCCACCACGGAACCCAATTTTTGCCAGATTAACCCAACTGACTTCATACATTCTTGTGGAGAGAAATCATGAAAATCCACTTGCATGTCTGAAGTTCTGTGGATTAAAAAAAAAAAAAAAGCACTGGTTAGATTTATTCCAGTTCCTAATCAATTACCTGCAGTTGTATGATTGTGGAAAAAAAACTGCTATAGTAACAGTTCTTATTCCCTGCGCTACTTCAATAAGAAAAAATCTGACGGGCCATAAAAACAATAATTCTACATGTGATCTTATTTCATGACGTGTAGGTGGAGCGGCGTTTCACTTGTCACCTGCGTTGGCCACATTAAAGGAGCTCGTTGGAGACCGTCCAGGCTGTGAGGATGGCTGATGGCGCCAGGAAGCGCAGCACTGCACTGTCTGAGAACGAAGACGCTCCTCCCGGATCTGGGAAAAAGTCGAAAAACTCTGCTGTGGGTCTGAAGAAGGAAATTGGCTTGGTCAGTGCCTGTGGCATCATAGTGGGTAAGTCACACTTTTCTCCTCCTCGGGTGTGGTGAATGACATAAAATTGTGACTATTTTATCAAAGTTTGCCGGAGCGCCGCCTAATGTTGACACAATTTGTTTCTGTATTGTTCCCAAGGTCCTATGTTCCCTAGCTCTACATAGCACACAATGGGGAACCTGAAAAAGATGTTCCCCAGCTCTGTATTTGCTTTATGGCATGAGCTGCTGAAGGGTGAGGGTTAATTTGGGTTAGGGTCAAGTTTGACTCAAATTTTATCCACAGAATCACCCAGACTCTTTAATGTTCTCCACCGAGTCAGATTTGAGCCACAACACAGATGTCGTTATTTTTTAAAGAGACAATCAAATAAAAAGTTAACCATTGTTTTTTTTGTTTTTTTTAATAAAGCTGCTTTAAAGCCTTGTGCCAATAAAAAAACGTAATAGTTTAACTTGAAATGGGTCAAATTTGACACACATTAGGAGGGTTAATGAAGAATATTGAACCGGGGAACATAGGACCCTGGATTTCTAGATCTAGAAGATGTTCGCTGTCAAATGTCATCCATTATTCCCAGCCCACAACGCATGCACAGGAAGTCAATAGAAAGTAATCCCACTAATGCTCTTCCCTGCTGGTGTCATGATTCTAATTTCCATTACAAAGTGCAGTGCTGATGGACCTGTGAGTTCTGTTGCTGTAGTGCTATTAGCAGAACACCCACACCAGTCACTTTCAGGCACGGCCAATACTTTTTTAGCTGAGCACAAGTATAATAAATTGTGCATGGATATTTAGTTGGCCGAAAGACCGAAAAGACTTGGCCAATCTACTAGGCTTTTCGACTTCTCATTCACAGCACGTTAATTCCAAATGAAACACACTCTAATACGGCGTGATTGTGTTGCCGGAGCCATATCGAGCACATCATCTTTTATTCTTAAGGAGCAGATTTTATGTGTTGTGCAGGAGAAGATCATTATCCCACTTTGGGGATTGAGCACCATGACTTGCCTGCGACGATCCTAGTGAGCGTTGTGATGAATAAACTGGAGATTAGAAAAGACAAACAATTCATACTAGTATGTTGAACCACTATCAGGAGAAGGGGAACAAATTATTATTCAGATGTTTGGGATCCTAAACAGTAAGGGCTAAATATTTTGGCAAGCTGCTTGTTCAGTGTACATGAATGTTTGCAGTCTCATCTACGTACACACAAATATCAAATTATATTTTATTAATGGCCTGCATGTTCTATTAATGCCCACGTTCTCCTAAAGCATCAAACCACCATGTTCATGTAGCTGCAGGGTAGGATGTAGCATTTCTTAGCCACTTGGAAACTGTTCAAATTATGTCTATCTTTTAACAAAAAAGGCTTGTGCTAGATGTTTAATATTGAAATCATAAATAAAACTGCTACCGTTGGCTGGACTGCTACCAGTAGCTTGTGAACTATCTGGGGACTGTTGTAAAAACTACTTTGTTTATACTCTGTCCCTGTACAGGAAATGAAGCAAAAAGTAACTCTTTCCGCCACGATCCTTACTCTACTCTGTTTTGCCACCAGGCAACTGTTTTGGTTTTTTTTCTATGCCCTGTTCTGCTATTCTAGTTTGTTATTTTTACATTCTTGTTTTGTGCCACTTAATCAAACCAGGGCTTATCCTGGAAGCATATCAAAATCCAGTTTCTGTGCCTTATTTTTTTTATAATTATCTAGTTTGTCTTTTCACCGCTGCCAAAGTGAACATGAATTTGGCTCAATTTATGCACGGTCTTAGCTGATTTTTCCACCACACTTCTGCACCTTATTTAGATTGCCTCGGAGTAGGACTGCGCTAGAGTTCTAGTTATGGGGTATGCCTTTTATAAATGCATTAATACTCAATTGCATTTTATATTCTTGGGAGGTGTGGCTGAATTGAAGTACTACATGCTTCAGGGTCCTCAGACACAGGCGGAAATGTTGGAAACACACCAGTTTATTGTAGAGTGAAAAGACGTAACAAGCTGTGCGCAGATGGACACGTCATGACAAAGGCTCTCTCCGTGTGTGGGTGAGGGCTGTGTGTGTGTGTGGGCTCGTTGACTGCTCTAATGAGCAACAGGTGTACAGCCACCCTGATCCCGGGCCCAATTACCTAGACCCAAGACGGGTGTGGCTGCTTAAACCCCACCACCCCCACCAGTTCTTGTATGTGTTTTTTTTTTTTTTTTTTTTTTTTTTTTTTTAACTGCACATTTTAAAAGTATCTAAGTGTATTTGAAAGACACTAATTGATGTAAATACACGTCACATGTCAATAACGAGCCCTGACATTGGCCCCTGTATGAACATATTGTATGTTAACCTGCTCTGTGTGCTCAGGCAACATCATTGGATCGGGGATCTTTGTGAGCCCCAAGGGGGTCCTGGAGAATGCCAGCTCAGTGGGTGTGTCCCTCATCGTCTGGGTCACCACAGGAGTTATCACAGCTATTGGTGCTCTCTGCTATGCGGAGCTGGGCGTGACCATCCCGAAGTCGGGTGGAGACTACTCCTATGTGAAGGACATATTTGGTGGACTGGCAGGGTAAGCCTGTGGGTCCTTACTAAACCTCAGAGTTTTGCCGATATCCAACTTCGTCATCACAATTTATTGTCGGACAGGGACACTATCCTCAAACAACAATAGTTATGCTGATGACACATCATTGTGGAAGTGCAAGAAAACCCTAATCAATTCTGGATTAGTCCCACTAATGGGTGGGGGTGGGGGACAGTTTATGCTTAAATTTGGGGTCATGAATACAAAGAATCCTCAGTTATTTAAGTCACAACCAAGGCTTCTGCAAAGATGCATATGTACGCTGACAATTTTAGTTTTGTCCCCCCCCCCCTCCCCCTCCTAAGGCTTACCCTAACCTTCTTTACACTAACACCCTTTCATAGTGTGGTGTAATCTGACCATGCCAGGATGCCATTGACATACTTCTGCCCATTCTTTTCATTTACAACAATGCACCACAGAAATGAATAATTAAATGGTGGCTGATTGAATGCTAATGAGGTCTCGTATTGCGTCTGGCTGAAGGTGTGGCTTGCCTCCCCCCCTTGTCTGTTTGTGTTAGACACGGTGAAAGTGTCTAATTGGCATGTTTTTATTAACACCCGCCTCCTGCTCACCCAGGTTTCTGCGTCTGTGGGTTGCGGTGTTGGTGATCTACCCATCTAATCAGGCTGTCATTGCCCTCACCTTTGCGAACTACATCCTGCAGCCTCTTTTTCCTTCCTGTCTTCCTCCAGAGAATGCCCTTCGCCTCCTCGCTGCCGTCTGTCTCTGTGAGAACAAACATTTATGTATTTGCGGGGGGGATTAAAAAAAAAAAAAAAAAAAAAAAAAAGCCTGTCACACTAGGTCAAAGAAATCACGAAGGCTTCAGACACATGGTGATGATGCTGCACTATGAGTCATACAGTGACAGGCTGCTTTGTAGTAGTGTAAATGCCAGCCTGTCTTTGACAGGCCAGACGATTAAATGAAAGCTAATTGATGGGACCACCAAATGTATTAATGAATGAGACAAAACACTTCAACCCTCTTCGACTTGCCTTTTTGAATCTGCACAGTAGCTGGTGTTGATGTCTGATCCCAAACTGAGAGGTACGTCATGGTAAATGAACAAGGTGGCACTCGCTTAGCCCCAGTCAAGTGACAGCGCCAGTGACCAACATTATCTAGTAATGAGCAAATATCATCTCCGACAGACTTGGGAGTTTTGTTTTGTCTCTTCATGCTCATCAGCATGTTTGTCAGTAGTCTGACAAATGGTCTGACTCCAGTTTTTTTTTTTTTTCTATAATATGGGTAGGGTTACTTGAGAGGAGGAAAATCTTTAAAATATTCAGGTTTGTAATTGGCACTAACTTTCCATTTTTCTGCACTGTAACTGTGATATCTAGTATAACGTGGTTTCTTTCTTCTTTGCCTCTTCATCCGCAGTATTTCTGACGTGGGTGAACTGCTACAGCGTGCGTTGGGCAACCAGAGTCCAGGATGTGTTCACTGCTGGCAAGCTGCTCGCCCTGGGCCTCATCATAATCATGGGTGTTGTCCAGATCTGTAAAGGTATAGCATGAATGCTGGGGTGTCTCATGTTGTCGTCCTTATGAGACATGTTCATGTCAACCTCACGCTGCCCCCTCTCTGCCAAGCTCCACATCTCTGTTCTCTACCTGTGGAGAGAAATTCCTCTGGTATTCTAGCTTTGTCTGAGCAAAGTTTTGTAGGTATCAAACCTGTAATTCAATCCATTACATTTTTAATGAACAGTGTAGAAGTTGGCGTCAATGTAGTATAGTCCACTTACAATCCCCAAAAATATTGCACTCACTTGGCTTTAATATCTGCAATGTTTGACACAGTTCTTGCTGAACTCTATAGTATTGGGGTTTTTGTGTTTTGGTTTGCTTTTTTTATAGATTGTAGTTTGCCACCCAAATTTTAATGGATTGGATCGATGAATCTGTGTATTCCACTCAGACACTAAATCCTGCTCACGGACCTCCCTGCCAACTAATTTCCAAAGGGCAAGCCTTTGAGATGTGGGGAGGGGGGGGGTGGGGACCATTGAAAGACTCAATCAGTCATCTGCTGCAGCCATAAGGCACTCCCCTCATGCCTACCATGGGATTTCAGTGTTCCAACGTCAAAGAAGGATTAGAGTCCCGCATCGGTCTTCATCCCTATCATAATCCCCGGCAATGCTTTACACACCCTGACTAGCCCAGAGAACCCAAAGCAAGACACTTAACAGAATTAATCGTCTGTTATCAGAGATTGAAAAGGCAAGCTGCTGTAAGTGCAGGCTACCTTGTATTACTCAATATATTAGGCTGTACCCGACTCAGAATTGTCAGTTTAATCTTATTCGGCTGTTCAATGCAGATATTCAGCGGGGGTGCAGGGCCGGCGATGGGGTGCCAAAACAGTTATTTTATGTCTCCTAATGGAAAAAAACTGTGTAATGGGGACACTTTCTCTGTGGCTCTCCCCAATCACCCCCTCTCCACACATTATGCGCAGAAAATAATCTAAGAGTCCTCCCCCACACTGTGACACGGCGATCAAGGCACACAGTAGTGTCCGAATGCGGATGATTCACACATGTAAAAATATATTTAGGATTCCCCTTATTTAGTTCCTCATTGAAATGTTACCCTTGTGCATTTTGTAAGAATCTCAGTTTTATCGTGTTAGTGTTATGCATACTGAGAAAAATAAGCCTGTTCAACATGGAGAATGTCAGTCAACTGACAGGTTTCCGACTGATTCAACTCGTTGACTTTCAGGGGGCAGCCCTACAATATATGAATATGCTGTGTACTATGGGGAAAAACTACTGTATCAGCCAAACAAATCTTAATCCTACCAAGCACATTCTTTTGTATTTTGAGAATTCAAACAACCAAGTTTTTTCACTAGGCTGGATTTATAAAAAAAAAGTTTTTGCTGTAATAAAATATTTCAGTATACATACAGTATGCACTGTGAAAACACAGAATGTTTACAAAGAAAATTAATTTTAACGAGAAGAGGCTGACTCTCCAGAAGATATTCCATCCACTTGCTGTCTATTGCTTGTGTTGATGGTGCAATACGTTCTTGGCACAGGACCTGGGGTCTCCAGTCAATGAAACCTGAAGTCACGGTTTGTTTTGCAGGCCACTACTACTGGCTGCAGCCAAAGCACGCCTTCGAGACCTTCAGAGACTATGAAGTCGGGCTGATAGCGCTGTCCTTTCTGCAGGGCTCCTTCGCATACGGCGGCTGGAACTTCCTCAACTATGTCACCGAGGAGCTTGTCGACCCATATAGGTCAGTGGTTCTCAAACTCTTTTTAGTACTGTACCCCCTCTGAGATCCCCCTTTTTTCAGCTCAGTACCCCCTTCACTGGCATTGGGATGGTAAAAAAGAAATAATGGTGTCGGATGGGTTGTTTTTAAATTGTGTATGTATAATGTTTAAACATTATGTACAACCAACACTTAACACTTTTTTTGAGTACCCCCATTTGATAACACTGATATAGGTGACACAAGCACCTCAGCTGGATACACCAAAAGATAGACTTGTGCATTTGAAAACTTGACAGTCCTTAAGACTAGATTTCCCTTTGATTTTCTTATGATCTTGGAAATGGGAGTTTGACTGTAATCCTTTGAATACTAGAAATTGCACACCTGCTAGAGAGCAACATGAATTGAAGGTCTGGGCTACTTTATTCTTTTGGTAAAAATTACACCTTATCCTTAGGCAACTCTAATTTTCATTTTTCCTAAATCAAGGCCTAGAATTCCAATTAAATTAAGCTTTCTTTGTACCTTATTTGTTACAAATTCTATTGTCTCAAACAGACAAAACATTAAATAAATAAAAAATGGCAATTTTACTATTTTTATTTATTTTAATGTATATTTTTCCTGTTGTCAGGAACCTGCCCCGAGCCATCTTCATCTCCGTTCCATTGGTCACTTTTGTCTACGTCTTTGCCAATGTGGCCTATGTCACGGCCATGAGTCCCCAGGAGCTGCTGGCCTCCAACGCTGTGGCTGTGGTGAGAACAGAAACACTGAAATCTGCGACGGGGCGCCCCAGGTGCTGGGGGTGGCGGAGGGCCTGTATACCTGGTGGCCTGCCATCATTGGCGGGGGGGGGGGGGCGCCATGTCATGCATGTAGTAGCATGACTGGCAACATGCTACTACATGTATGGGCACTCACGCCGGGCGCGGTATCTGGTCGGCTGTGGGGGTTGCTCCACGGCCCTCTGGGGGCCCGGTGGTCTTCTGTAGCCGCAGGGTACTCAGGGCTTTCCTGCAGCCGTAGGGGTCCACGGGGCTGTAGAGTTCGGGGGGCTTCAGGGCCCCTTCCGCTGCTTAGAGGCGCTGCGACATATTACGACCTTCTACACCAATGGGGATAAGTCATGTACACTCACCGGTGGACATTTTACACACACTTGCTTCAAGTACACCCCAGCACCCTCCTGGTTACATTCCTCTCCTTTATTCCCTCATTTGCTGCCATAACTGACAGGAAGAGGCCACGTGACCAGTTGTAGTTTCAGTTTTCCTGGACCTAATTCACTGTTTTTAAATACATGTCATCCAATGTTCATGTTTTTGTGTAAATGTTTGTTTCTGTTTATTTCTCACCGTGGTGATTCTCCCCCTCTTGGAGAAGCGATCAGTTGTTTATAGACCCAACCCTGATAAATAGTTCTCCAAAGAGGGGGGTTGGGTGGTAGCTCTCCATAACCAAAAACTGTGCTCTTGTCACCCCACAGGTTGTCCACAGGACAGTTGCTGCAGCAGTTCTTGATGATTTAAGAATTAATAAAGAGTTGCATTGCAGGTTGAGAAGTTGAACTCCACTTGCAGACTAACTCTGTCCTGAATGCAATGGCATACAAATACTGTTGTATGCGCAGCATGCTGACAGCACAGGTTAAGAATAAACACTGAAATCTGTTTGTTTTCCACACGCAAGAATGTTGTCAATGACTGCACTGTACTTTAACTGGGTCATTTTTAATGTGTACGGCGGTCATTTTATCCCCTAGCTATTCAAATTAAGTGTCGACCCTCTCAATTGTGTACTTGGTGTTCACACACATCTTTGTTCATATTGTATTCCATAACAGAATGTAAATGGAACATGGCTTTCATGTCAATTAAGTTAGCGCAAGTGCGCAAGCATGTAGATCCAATCAGGACAGCAGGCTTGTAACCTTATAAAATGGATTTTCAGTGTATGTAACGATGTATGTAAGACGATATCTAAATAGCTAATTAGCAAGAACGTGGCTCAAAAAGACTAGTTTGTTGTGGGGGAACTGAAATAGTACTCTGACGCCAGGTGCAAATCTGACATTTGCATTCCGTTGGCATGCGAGACTCATGACATACTGATGAGGGTGCTGATACGCGGCATCAACTTTTAGTTTTGCATGTCATGAAATTTCAGAACTGGCTCCCGCCGTTTTCACTCTTATCAGTTTTCTATTTTTCCCTGTCCCAGACGTTTGGAGAGAAGCTGCTGGGAGTGATGTCATGGATCATGCCCATCTCTGTGGCGCTCTCAACCTTCGGCGGTGTCAATGGCTCCCTCTTCACCTCCTCGCGGTTTGTTCTGTTCCTTTTCTTCCTTCCACCCTAGTTTTCTTTGTTTGTCAGTGCTTAACCTCACGTTAGAACATCTCGTCTTATGGCTTTAGATTATGGGACTAGATTTTTGGCTCATATTTCAATACGCAGCGGGTGTGGGTTCTCTTACATGATATGAAGTCAACAAGTTTTCTGGAACAATTTCGTTCAAGTAATCACAGGTTAATGAGAGGGGCGGACGATGACAACACTTCTAAAGTTTCTACTTTGTTTTTACACTTTCTCAGTTTATTCTTTGCTGGAGCCAGGGAGGGCCATCTTCCACGCCTGCTGGCCATGATTCATGTCAATCGCTGCACCCCCATCCCCGCCTTGCTGTTCACTGTGAGTGTGGTGGTGGGGGGCAGACAACTCCACACTTAAAGATCTTCTCTCTCTGGAGGTGAAGAAAATGTTTTCTGTTTTCACCCTCTTCAGTGCATCTCCACTGTGCTGATGCTGTGTACCAGTGACATCTACACCCTCATCAACTACGTGGGCTTCATCAACTACCTGTTCTATGGCATCACAGTCGCTGGGCAGATTGTGCTGCGCGTCAAGCAGCCGAACATGCATCGACCTATCAAGGTAAAGACTGTCACACCAGAGTGAGGTGTATCTCTCTTTAACTGAAGAGAGATATGAAGAGATGCTTTGATAAAGTTCTTGTTTGATCACTGTCTAACAACTGCTTGTGAGGCCAAACACTTATTTTGATTTGTTTCTCCAACATATTTTTAATTTTACGCTTTTATAGATAAGACTATAAATCCGGACCTGCCAACCTGCACGCATTGTGTACCAACTACGCGAGTATTAGTCAAAATATACAGGTACGAAATTCTAGGTGAAACTACAGGAAAAAATAAATACAATTTGATAAAATCTCTCTACAAAACACCGTACATGTATTTGGTATTTAAACAACATCCATGGGATTGGACCAGATGCTACAACCTGTGGTTCTGTAACCCTCTCCTCTCCTCCACTGATGCGCTGCTCACTGAGCGGTACTTTATTATCCAGGTGTAACGCTGCATTCATGAGGTAAAGTGGGAGAGTTATAATCAAGCACAAATGAGACCGTAATGATAACCTATAAAACGTAAGATGCACCGATTGGTCAGCCGGTGACCGGAATCGCTCCGTTTTCACCAGACGATCAGTGTCATATGGTTTGATTCTGTGCCAGTCAAATTTACATGCTGGTACTGTTCTCGTAAAAATGCTCAGATACTGAAACCTGATACCAACATAATGTTGCATAGTTGATGGTCAAAAAAATAAATAAATAAAGAGCGCGAATGAAAATGCTGGCTGTTTGGCGGAACAGGTTCTCATCACTTAAAATGGAGTTCTGCTCCTAGGACCAGGTTGATAAGCGAGAACCTGTTATTTCATGGTAAGGGGGCGTGGCCATTGTGAACGCTAGGGTAGTGACTACTGACAGACTGCTGGAACGAGACTGAGAACGGTGATGAGGTGTGTATATTGGTATATAAAGGGTGATGAGATGCTTGGTATTGTACGCAGCGTACAATACGAACTGGTAGTAAGTCTGAACGGTCGTTAAGTGAAGAGTACCTGTACTTCAAGGTAAACAAAGAAAATTAGATAAACTTCATCACCTCTTTATCAACTCTCACATTGTGCAGAATGAGTTTCTCTCGCTTTCACAGCGGAGCTCCCCCTGTGACGAAAGTTTGACTTTTTTTTGGACTCAGTTCTTGACAGTCACTCAGTAAAACGAGTCGTTTAATTTGATTCAGTTGGTTTAACGCACGCTGAGCGAAGGAGAACTTCCAGTGAACAAAAGTGAGAAGAGACGGCCTTTCTTTTATTTGTATATTTTTTGTAATGGTTGCAATTTATTTGCAAAGTACCGTATAAATGTATATTTGTAGTTTGAACTGAACATGTCCATGTTAGTTATATGTTGGGTACTACTCAGTGAGTTAAAGGTCGAATAATACTGAAACTTGGTGACCGTCCCATATTGTATTTTATTGGAACTCAGTGACAGTTTCATGTTCTCTTATTGTTACATAGTGAATAATGAAAAATAAAGTGTCCAAATCAGCAATCTCACTATTGTTGTAATTGAAAATGCAGTGGTAGTCTGTATGTGCTGCTGTCTAATCACATGAGCCTCATTAGATCACAATGTCATTTTCATTGACATAGTGACGCGGCAGGTCAGATTAAAAAAATAATAAATAAAAATATATAAATCTGAAATGGGAATCTGCCAAGAAAATTAATCTGTAGTTGGTAAACATGTTGGGTAACTTTACAAGATGATGCATTTTAAGGGGTATTTCGTAATGAGATGAGTTTGTATACTGTATAGTTGGCAGTAGTAGCTTGCAAACTATGTGATTGGCCTTGTTACAGGACAGCTACGTGTGAATAACTGGAGTCATTTAGCTGCCGTGACTCCCACGCTACGAGACTCCGTTACACTGGTGGCACTCAAAATTTTCCCAGGGGTCTGTTCTTAATTTTAGGTTTCATTTATTTTAAAAGCATTCTCATATTTATAACTTATAATAACTTTTTTAACCTGGCAAAATAAAGGTGAGGCGCATTGGTACATTTGGATGGACCAGTCGCAGAACAACTGCAAATAATAAAAATGAAATGCATGTACAAACCTATGGGTATCGGGGACCAGCTTTTATGACGCTATCTGTAGTGACCTGCGCAGCTGTTCCAAGAGAGACTCTTGGTACATCCACCGTGCAGCCCGTGTCGCCTGGTTCTGCAGGTGAGCTTGCTGTGGCCGGTGATCTACCTGCTGTTCTGGGCTTTTCTGCTGGCCTTCTCCCTCTACTCGGAGCCTGTGGTCTGCTGCATTGGTCTGGCCATCATGATGACCGGCGTCCCAGTCTACTGCGTGGGAGTCTACTGGGAGAACAAGCCACAGGCCATTGGCAAGGCAGTCGGTAAAGAAATGTAGTTTCTGCTCTAGTGGCTTTTGTGATTCCTAGCTGCCCGATATATTGGTAATTGTTAGGAAAAAGGTTTGTTTATCTAAAATATTTATTTTTTGTCTCTGAATTTTCTTTTACTTTTGTACAAATTGGCCCACAGCAAGTTAAGGGTAAACCTAGCTTTAACGATGGCCAATTGATTTTTTTTTTTTTTTTTAATCCCCTCCCCCCTCCTGCTTTGTCCCCGATGCAGGCAAGACAACCCATGTGTTCCAGAAGCTGTGTTCCGTGGTGTATCCAGCCATGGAAGAGGACCCAGAAACCTCTGAGCCTCAAGGACAAGAAGAAGGAAACGAGGAGGCAAACCCTTTAAACGCTTCTGACTGACAGTCTGCACTTTCAGAGAAACAGATGTTTTTAGTCATTTGAAGTAACAAAGGGGGGGTTTGACATGGAGAAGTCTCAGAAGTTTTCCTTCATCTGTTAATGCACATGTTCTTGCTTTTTGACTGACCTTTCTCTGAGCAGCCTTAATCCTGAACACCACTGCCTGTGTGTTTCTACCTGGAAACAGGTGTGTTGGATGCAATATCAATGTTTAAACATGTTATTGGTATTGTCATTGACTTGGTTTTCAATGATCAAATGTATTTTAATGTTGTATGTTCCATTAAATCTTTAACATTAACCTGTAGTGTGTGTACAAAAAAGTTAATTTTATTCTTGATAAGTTGTCATGTAGTAATTTAAGTCACATGTATGTAAAATGTCATCTCATGGAAGTAGCAAACCAGGTTAAGTGTTTTTTGAACGCAAAGTGTATGTTGCCTTTCTGGTCATTAAAATTGTTTTCCAAATGCCACTATTTCTGTCTCAGTCAGCGCCAATATTAAATATTTGTCGCCGAAGGACGATTGCGCGCGTTGTTTTAAATGGGCCTATAGTGCAACTACTCCAACGGTGTGGACATGGCTCTCGAGTACAGCGGAGATGCTTATGACCCCATCGTAACATTTGAGAGGAGCCAGCGCTGTGATGCAGTGAGAAGTGCACCCACAGGCCGACGTGGACGCGTCTCAACGGTGCTAAGAGCAGGTGTCACCCCCCCCCAAGCATCACCTGTCGAGGGGGCAGGAGGTCCCGGGGTGGGCGGGGCCTCGCCCGACGCGGAAGTGACGTATGGCGGTAGCGGGCTGACTGACGGGCTGAGACAGGGGCGAGGGAGCGGCGGAATAGCGACAGTTCCCGGCGGCGGTGGGTCGAATCGGTTTCAACTCTCCGAACCTGGAGCCGTTCCGTAACCGGGAGCAGGTACGTCGGCGAGGTCTGACCTCGGAGCCTCGGCACGTAGGCCGCCGAGGGCGATGCTGCCGAACTGCTAGCTAACATCATTAGCCAGACCGGACTGACAGCGGCGTTAGCGCAGCAGCTGATCCTTCGAGCATCGTCCGGTGCGCGGTGCTTTAACAAGTTTACAAGGTTATTTGGAAGTTTTAGTTCAATTTTTTTTACTCGTCCAGTATTTCCAACAAGCCACCTCGTCAAAAGGAAAATAAATCCTGAATTCCTCTAAAGAAAAGATAAACCTCGCTGTAATCCCAGTTGAATTATACCGACTGTCTGCGATGTTAAACAGTCTCAAAGATCCTGGAGTGGAACCAAGACCCTCACAAGAAATGTTATATTATTTGTTCATATTTCTTGTGAGTACCTTGGATCAACTCCACTGCTGTCCCCCGTTTCGAAAGAGTGCCACGGGGTTTTTCCTTCTGTTTTTCCACACCCAACAAGTGCTCAGATGCTACTTTTCTTTCTTCCAAAGATTAAAAAATGTCTTAGTATTTAGTTTCCATTGCTGGAAGAAGTACTCAGAGCTTTTACTGAAGTAGAAAAAAAGCCAATAATACACATCCTGTTTACGATTTACAAAAAAAAAAATACAGGTCGGGTCAGTATATATCAGTATAAATCCTCTTCAAAAACGAAAGTAGCATGAATGTGTTAAAATATAGTAGAGTTAAAAGTATAGATATTTGCTTTGAAATGTAGTGGGGTAAAAGTAAAAAGTCTGAATTGAATACACTTACTAAAATGTACAGTACCAAAGTACTTGTAATTTACTACTTCCCACTTCTGTTGATTTATTTTTGTTGATGTAATCACCATAGATGCAAGCGCAGGACAGAGCTAAACAATCACCAGAATATTAAATAAAAATAGAATTGTGTGAACATTTGTTTTGTTTTTTCTTTTTTCTAACGATGATTCTGTGACCCTTCTTGTACCACCTCATACACGCACGCACGCACACACAGCCAGCCATGTCTCCGTCAGTGCGTCTGCAGGAGATGATCCGGGTGATCAGGTCGGCCCGGACACAGGGTGAGGAGCGGGGCGTCATCCAGAGGGAGTGCGCTGCCATCCGGGCCCAGTTCAGGCAGGTAGACAATGGGGGCCGCTCCCATAACCTGGCCAAGCTGCTCTACGTGCACATGCTGGGCTACCCAGCTCACTTTGGGCAGGTGGGGGAACTTTACATCTGTTTCTGCTTGAATTGTTTTCCATAACTACTATGTAACTGACTCACTGGCGCAAACTCTTTTGTCAAAATTATTGGACAATTTCGGTCCATGTGGTGGGTCACGGGACCTTTCTGAGACCGATATTTGATATTCTTTAAGTTAAATAAAACTAGTTAGGATTGAAAGATATTACTATAGAAAAATTTTGAGCTTCCTCCATGTTCTACTGTAAATTATAAAAGTGTAGATGACGCGATACTCAAAATTCACATGAAACAGTTTCCTAACACTTTGTCCGCAATTGCACTGTTAGATTTGAAAGTACAGCAAGAATGATTTTTATTTAGCCTTAATCTGTTGTTTATTGGCCTAAATGTCAAGTGTAACGCATACAATCAGGGGTGCTGGCTCCGAAATAATAATAATAGAAAGAAAAATTGGGGCAATTTGTCACACTCTAGTTGCTGTTGTCTTGAGAATATTGGGACCTGGGCCAAAAATGGTTGGCAGAACTAAAGCAGAACCCCAGCTTCAGATTGTTGCTGTCCTCTCTTTTGCAGATGGAGTGTGTTCGCTTGATAGCCAGCCCTCGCTACAACGAGAAACGTGTGGGTTATCTCGGGGCCATGATGCTGCTGGACGAGAAGCAGGACGCCAGCCTCCTCATCACCAACTCTATCAAGAAGTAACTGGCTCTTTTCGGCCACAAGATTTCCCTTTTAGTCAGTCTCATTGAATTCTATGATTAAAAGAAAACGAACGTGTGGAATCAATGAGGGATTTTACCCGCTCGACACATGTTGGGATAGCGACAGCGCTATTGGGTCCGATACGATGCTCTTGTACTCATAAAATGAATAAAATGTACACCAATGAAACATGTGACATGGTAGACAGTGAGTTCCTCATTCACAGTGGTAAGGTTGTTTTAAGTCAATCTTAGTGACAGTTGAATGTTTTGTCTGATGTTAAAAATATATATACAAATAACACAATAAATCGATGAATTAATACAAAGTAATAAACACAATAGGTTTTTGAAATCAGTGATTTCAATATTATTCTGATGGAATATTTCAGTTTTCATATCCTCTGTATTGCCAGGACTCAATATTCAGAATTACTCAGTATTCCAGGAGAAAAATGATATTGATGCATTTTTAGCATGATTTCAATACATGTAGCCTCCTTTTGGTTTTGTCAGTAAAGAGACACGCCAGATCTTTGTTAAGTAAATTTGTGCATGGGTTTGTGTCTGTGTTTCAGCGACCTGTCTCACAGTAGCCAGTATGTGCAGTCGCTGGCGCTGTGCACATTGGCTTGCATGGGCTCTGCTGAGATGTGCAGGGACTTGGCACCAGAGATCGACAGGCTGCTCCGTGCGTCCAACTCCTACATAAAGAAGAAGGTTGGCCATTACTTTTTATGATACTGCATCCCTCCGAGGCGATTAAAAATCCCAGGACTGGTGTTATTTTATTGCTTATAACAGATCTTTGGTGTAAGCTGATCTGTTTTTTTTCAAGCTGCTTGGGATATCACACTATTTGTTGTTGGGATTTTGTATAACAGACTTCTGTTAAACGAGCAAATTCTGTAAATAAAAACAGCCAAAAATAACTCTAATGACGCAAAATGGATGTTCAGTGTAAAACAAGACGGTGAGCATCTTGTCATGGAGGGCCACGGTGTTGTTGTGTTCCCTCCTGTTAATTTGCCCGCCTACAGACCTCCGTGTCTGAGTTTGGCTCTGATCCACTTTCATCTCAGCCCTCCAGCGTCTCAGCGTGGGGTATAACTACCTCCGTTTATCTATGTCGTCTTGTAAACACCACCCTCAGACATTGCCGTGCACGACGCACTGGAGGAGACATTCTGCAAGTGCTGAGCCTCCTGCCTGCTCGGGATGCCAGCGGGAGCAGATATGATTCATTACTTCCGCCCAGCAGCATGGGCTGAGACCAGTAACTTGGGGGTCGCAAGGACAAAATGATTTACCATACCATGACATCTAATATTTTTTATCAATGACAGAAGTCTAACAATGCGCCATGTGCCAAAGAAGCAGAAAATTAAGCTGCTTTTCTTTAATGTCTGACATGTTTGGTGTGGTGCTTGATAAACATTTTCCCATTTGATGTTTTCTCCTACACTGATCCATTTTCATATTTTTGCATACTTTATTAATTAATATTTTTTTATTTGGATATATCGTAAATTTATATACACCGTTCAGCCACAACATTAAAACCACTGACAAGAGAAGTGATCATCTCGTTCCAATGGCACCTGTCAAGGGGTGGGATATATCAGGCAGCGCCACTTTGACAAGGACCAAAGATTGATGGCTAGACGACTGGGTCAGAGCATCTCCAAAACCACAGGTCTTGTGGGCTGTTCCCTGTATGCAGTGGTTAGTACCTACCAAAAGTGGTCCAAGGAAGGACAACCGGTGAACCAGAGACAGGGTCATGAACGCCCAAGGCTCATTGATGCACATGGGAAGTGAAGTCTAGCCCGCCTGGTTCGATCCCACAGAAGAGCTACTGCAGCACAATTTGGTGAAAAAGTTAATACTGCTACGATAGAAAGGTGTCAGAACACACAGTGCATCACAGCTTGCTGCGTATGGAGCTGAGTAGCCGGTCAGTGTCCATGCTGACCCCTGTCCTCCGCTGAAAGCACCTACAATGGGCACGTGAGCATCAGAACTGGACCATGGAGCAATGGAAGAAGGTGGCCTGGTCTGATGAATCACGTTTTCTTCTACATCATGTGGATGGGCGGGGTTAGGGTCCGATCTGATGGAGCATCTGTAGGACGTGCTGGAACAACAAGCCCGATCGATGGGGGCCCCACCTCACAACTTCCAGGCCATGCCTCCATGGGTCAGAGGTGTTTTGGCAGCCCCAGGGGGCGCTACTATATATATATATATATCTCAGTGCAGTGACATTGCGCACCTTCTTCCCACCCAGGCTGCACTGTGTGCTGTCCACATCGTGAGAAAGGTCCCAGATTTGGGAGAGCTCTTCACCCCGGCAGCTCGCTCCCTCCTCTCGGAGAAGAATCACGGTCAGTTGATGCAGCGTTAAATTTCCATTCATCCCAATGTGAGCAGGAATGTCTTGGTGTTAATGCCACATCTTTGCTTTGGCTCGCAGGTGTGCTGCACGGTGCCATTGTCTTGATCACGGAGTTGTGCGAGCGAAATCCAGAGACACTTTCACAGTTCCGGAAGGTAAGACGAGAACACACACACACACACACACGTACACACGTACACTTAAAATTTACGCTAACTATGCTCTGTTCTGACATGTTTCACTGTGTGTGTGTGTGTGTATCCCAGGCGGTGCCGGAGCTGGTGCAGATCATGAAAGGCCTGGTGATGTCGGGTTACTCTCCAGAACACAACGTGGCAGGAATCAGTGACCCCTTCCTGCAGGTCTGCGGGCCTCCTGCTGCCATACAACCCCCTTGTATCGTACACATTCCTCTGGCAAATGTTTTGACACACACGAAAAACACACATTTGCTGCTTTACCTCTATATTACCCTCCTTTTCTCGCCCACTGCAGAAACACCTGTTCTCATGCTTTTTTTTTTGTTGCTTTCTTTCTGTCTTCCTCCTCGTCCCTCAGGTCCGCATCTTAAGGCTGCTGCGGATCCTCGGCCGCAACAACGACACGGCCAGCGACGCCATGAACGACTTGTTGGCCCAGGTTAGTGTTCGCCGACACCCTTTTCCGTCACCCGGTCTGGTTAAATATTTGATGAGCTCGGAAGGCCGCGAGCACCGCGGTGGTCTGTCTGCGCCAGGACGTACCGGCATCCAGTGCAACCGAGGAGCCTAACGCTTGCTCCCCCCGCCTCGCCCCTGCAGGTGGCCACCAACACCGACAGCAGCAAGACCGCAGGCAGCGCCGTGCTGTACGAGACCGTCCTCACCGTGATGGACATCAAGTCAGAGAGCGGCCTGAGGGTGAGGGATATCCATAACGAGATCATATTTTGGGGGTTTTACTGTCAGCTCTTTCCTCTTCCAAGGTATTTACACACCCCAAATATCCGAGAGACAGTTCGGTTGTGAATGTGAATGTTGTGAGCAGGTAGAGGCGTTGTTTAGAACGGTCAATGGAGTTCCGAAAGTCTCATCACTTTACTGTAATGCTCCTTAAAAACAACATTTAATAATATCACAATATCACGATAACTAAAATCCCAAGTCACAGGATTGATATTGTTACAGTATATCGCCTGGCCCTCGTGTTGCCTGTCACCCTATACACTTACTAACATCACACCCTTTACATAACGACCGTACAGGTACGACACATTTCCTCCGCTCTACTACCAGTAAAATGCCGGTTGACCATCTTTTCAACAGCGTTCACACCACACCAAGAGGATTTGTTTTTTGGGGGGGGACAAAGTATTTCTGTCGATGTCAGCATATTTGCCCCAACGGAGAACGGTGGGGTGATAAACTGTCAGAGTTAGGTCAATCGCAGTAAGCTCCTTATTTTTGCTTTCAATCCAGCGATCCCTTTTCTGTTTGAGCAACAATGAGCCATTGGGAAATTGAACGGGTAAACCCTTTCATATCGCTGCTCAAACTCTGTACTCAACGGGTTTTGGAGCTGTGCGAAAGGGACTAGAATGCTTTATATTTATTTGTAAGCCGCGAGAGTCTTTGCTTAACAGACGTTTTTTGTTTGTTGGTAGCAGCAGCAAAAGCCTTTGTTTGGCACACTGCCTCGCTGGATAATCAATGCCAAACATGATCTTTCTCGCTGGTAATTGCATTGCCAGTTACTGTTTTAAAGTAGTAGAAGGTTCCCACTAAATCGGTCGTTCCTCAATAACAGCATGTGATTCAAATAATAATGACTCTCCCCTGAGTAATTTTACTTTGGCAGTGGGTAGACAATGCGTTTTCTCGGCAAGACGTCAAGTGGAGAGTTGAAGTTATACGTCGAAATTATTTCTATGCAATTGAACTACTGTGCATTTAAAGCTGTGCGCTGGTTTTGATGGGTATTTCAATGGGAATGTTTGAACATCAGTCAGCGCCTTTAAGCAGGGGTAGGAACAATCCATTTTATTAACCAAATTAAATGATTTGTTGTGTTGTCTTCAGGTCCTGGCGGTGAACATCCTGGGACGATTTCTTCTCAATAATGACAGGAACATTCGGTCAGTACCTTGTACTCACCGAAAAAACAAAGAAAGGATCAGTTTGTACAACAGATGCTTTATGAGGGACATATTAAAATATTTAGCGTCTTAAGTTGAGGGTTACAAGTGTGGTGAGAACCTAGAAACAATGTCCCTAATTGTCGTTTTTATTTTTTTCATTCTGTTTGAATTGTATTACATTACATTGCATTTAGCAGACGCTTTTATCCAAAGCGACTTACAATTATTCAAACACCGACGGACGCAGCCATCAGGTGAATTAGGGGTTAAGTGTCTTGCTCAATGACACTACAGCATGCTAGCAGGAGGAGCCTGGGATCCAACCAGCAACCTTTAGATTACTAGACGACCAGCTCTACCTCCTGAGCTACCATCCCCGTTTGAATGTTGTATGAGCACAGGATAATGTGCAACTAGCTGGTTATTGTTGCAAAATGACCCCCTACAGGTTTATCAAGTCTGGTATAATAAAGTCAACATTACCAACATTACATTACCCTTTACCGTGAATGGAACAGGCTGAATGGGATGATGTGGGTTTGATATTGATACCTTCATTCATCTCTTTCAATTCACTATTCACCATTGACCAGTCAGAATTGAGTTTTCCACAGAGCTGTTTAGTCATAATAATAATAATAATAATAATAATAATAATAATAATGTGTCTTATGTGCGCCCATATTGCAGATACATTTCCATGACGTCGCTTCAGAAGATTGTTTTGACAGACCACAACGCAGTGCAGCGTCACCGGGGTACCATAGTGGATTGCCTGAAGGACCCAGACGCCTCAGTCAAACGGTATCAATCAGCTTTTCCTTCCATACGTCATGCAAGCCCTTCATCACATTAATCTGCAGACCTCTGTAATGGCACTCCATATCTGAAACCAGGAATACAACGATACTTATTTTTTTTGGACCTAGACCTTTGAATAAATAAGTTGAATGACAAGAAGTGAGTGAGGACCTGTGGGTTCATTATAACAAAATACATTTTGTTATAATACCTTTTTCATTTGACTCATTGGTGCTGAGTAGCGGGCTTCGCGAGCTATAGAGCCGATCGGGATCAATTGCTTCGCTAATGATGCTTCAGCAATAGAGATGCCTCTCAGTAAGGAGACTTGGTGAAATTTGACATCTCCCCGTCACAACAAAAGCCTGATATTTGCGTCTCCACGAATGCCTCTCATCTCCCCGCCCGTGCAGCCGTGCCTTGGAGCTGTCCCTGGCCCTGGTGTCGGCTGTCAACATCCGCTCCATGATGAAGGAGCTGCTCATCTTCCTCTCCTCCTGCCCCCAGGAGCTCAAGTCTCAGGCCGCCTGCGGCATCTTCAATGCGGCAGAGAGGTAACGGAAGTCGATGTGGACGCGCATCACTCCACTGTGGAAGCGTGGGTGCACATGCACAAAAAGCAGTGACGTTGAGGAGGCTCATCAAACGGGCCACAGTGTCTGTGCTGGAAGCGTGTGTATACCGTACATGCGCCAGATGTCTCCATGTGTCTGTCCCCAACCCGAGGTTTACCCCTAATTCAATATGCACTGTATGGAGGGTAAAGGACCTCCTGTGGTTTTGTCTGGGTTACGATAGTTTTTTGTTTTTTTTTTATGTATTTTTTTTAATCCAGCACTGCACCAGTCTGTGTCTCAGTCCACCCTGAGCAACGAGCACTGAGCGTTTCCATATGTCCTTGTTGTGTAAACACAAGAGAGTTAAATGTGGAAAGTAGTACGCATAACAAAACCGACAATGAGGTTTTAAACTCTCCTGAACTTGTGTATATACAAAAAGTGCATATCATAATACAGTGCCTTGAAAAAGTATCCAGCCCCCAAAAGCGTCTTCATTTTTTTTTATTGTTCATATTCCAAATTTAGACGTAATTTCCAGATGATCTCCTTTTAATTTTAATACTTCTTCAAGGCACCGTATAGTGACGACTAGATGAACCTCTTTAAGCAGGCACTGTGTGTGTGTGTGTGTGTGTGTGTGTGTGTGTGTGTGTGTGTGTGTGTGTGTGTGTGTGTGTGTGTGTGTGTGTGTGTGTGTGTGTGTGTGTGTGTGTGTGTGTGTGTGTGTTTCTGTCAGGTATGCCCCCTCCCAGCGCTGGCACATAGACACCATCCTGCATGTCCTCACCACGGTAAATACACACTGCTGCTGTGATACCAGCCTTCCATGAGCACTGGAGACGTATTCCGCTCTCATTTATCCTACTTTAGCAGCTGCAGAGTTAATGGAGCCCGGTCATTTGAAGACTATTTGTGCTTTACATTTTGTTCTTTTTTTAACACGATCGCTTTTCCTTTTTTTTTTGCATGCTTAATTTAATTTAAATGTGCTTCAGTGTTGGTTTTTTTTAGACAGTAGTAATGCAGTGAAATTAGATTTGTTTGTTTGATTTTTATCGTCGTAACTTTAGTGTCCCTGTGAGGAAGTTTGTGTTGCCCTGTAAATTAGAGGTTCACAATTGAAAGACCAAAGACTAAAAGATAAGATAGAGATCACAATTCAGATAAACACCAGCCGCTGTATTTAACTGTATAACACCGAGGGATATGATGTAGTGAGCAATGTGTTGATTGTTTCGTTTAGGGGACTGAAGTAGTAGTGACTGTTTAGTTCATTGTCTTCCTGATAAGAAGACATGGAAGACATTATATGGAAAACTGAAAGTAACAGTCCCGCTTTAAAGCAGCACTATGTAACTTTTGGTATTTGGTATCTGGCGCCACTCCATTTTCTGAGTGCAATTGCACTTCTACGCCACCGTTGTAAAACGGTTTTCGAAAATAATTTATTTTACCAGGACCAATTTGAACCTTATCGGTGGCTCTTTAATAGCACTCTATGTTACAGATGCAAATATAATGTACACCTAGGTTACAGCGCCCCTTGCACAGGCCTCGCCACTTCCCAGAGCTGTTGACTGAGTCCGTGGAGCCGTGAGGAGAGGGCGCGGGGACCGGCCCCCTGCTACCCCCTGCCGAGCACATCTGGTACCTAGCAGGTACCAGATGTGCTCGGCCTAGTAGATCAGCTCGCACACGCAAATTAGAGGGTCAAACAAACCCTGTGCGGCAATGAAAGTGCCGGACGGGTGCCCGGCACCGAGAGGCACTTTAAATGCGCCACAGGGAGGTGGAGCTGCTACGTTTTGTATGGGCATTATTACCGGACAATCTGACTGGCAAGTTTATCATTTATTGTTTCTTTTTTTTAATATTAATTTTACGAGGCAAAAACGGCAATTACAGGAGGAAAACATCGAGCAAGTGACGTAAAGCATAACACGCGGTTTCTTACCCGAACACAGAGCTGCCATTCTCCATCTTACAAGTCAATGTACTATCAAAATGATTTTGAAGCTGTTATTTTAAGGTAAAATAAAAGTTACATAGTGTGGCGTTAATCTGTCAAAAAGCATAAATGTGACTGTCATTCCCTCTCTGCCAGGCAGGGGGTGACGTGAGTGACGAGACCGTGCCCAACCTGATCCAGCTCATCACCACCGCCGCCGATCTCCACTGTTACACCGTCCACAAGCTCTACCGGGCGCTTGTCACCGACATCTCTGAGGTCTGTGTGTGTGTGTGTGTGTTTGTGTATCTGTTGCAATAGCCATGTTGGTCTGATACCAAAGTGAAATCAGGTATTGGTGTCCAAGAATATATTTAATACAAAAATATTACACCAGGGGCCATATAAAACATGTCAATTTTTTAAATGAAAGGTGCCTTAAAGGGGACCTATAATGCTCCTTTTCAACAAGTTAATAATATTAACTTGTTGATAAGGAACCTTTTTGGTCCCCTATAGGTATCTGAGGTCCCCAAAACATGTTTTTGATTTTTTTTTTTGCTGAAAATACCACTCAGATTATGCATTCTAGCCATTCTTGCATGATTCTATACCGTCCTGTTCCAAAACGAGCTGTTTTTTTGTGGGTGGAACCACCATCCTGAGGCCCCTAGTTTTGTGAGCCAATGGGGTTTTAGCACGAGTTCCGGGTTCTGTGTACCGCATACTTTTTTTTTTCTTTTTTTTAAAGAAACACAGCGTGATATTTTTTTTACTATTTACATTTCCATCATCTACAGTTTCTTCACGGACACTTGGTATTAATTCCTCTTTCTTTTAAAAGATTTGTTTGTTGAGTTACTCAGATGGGGGTCTAATTCTAATGTGTCTAATTCTAATGTGTCTATGTTTTTCATAGTACTGAGACACAAATCAGATTATTTTGGGACGTGTTCGGAAATAGAACTGTCAAAAAATGGACTGTGTTGTCTTATTTCACAGTTTGTATGTTAGTAGGCCCATCAGAGACACAAATATATGTGCACAAGCAGTGAAAAGGTGAGTTTTACATAATAGTAGACATGTTTTTTTTAGGGATGGAGAGGGGCACTACATGGTGTATGTCAGTTCGGGAAGTATGAAGTGCTTTGAGTTTGGTGACATCAGGTACAAGCGCTTCGCTTGCCCGCCCACACGGTGCCGGAGAGGGAGCGAGCGGAGAGGGAGAGATAGGACAGGTGGAGAAAGTTCCTTCTCCGGAGGCAGAGCGTGTAGGACAGGTTGAAAATGAGCGCACCGATTTAATAAATGTATTATTTAAAATTATCAAATAATTTAATTGAATAAACCCTGTAGCCTCGGGTGAGGACGGTGCTGACAGTGGAGCTGTGAGCTGTCTGTAAACGCAGGACCACGGGCACATCTGGTACCTACACCAGCAGCGGAGGCAGCTGAAGCCGAGCAGGCGGAGCCGGCTGGCGGGGAGGCGGGGGCGGGCATCTTGCATTACCGCCATCCGCTGGACTGACTGCTGCATTATCATGGCACATGTGAACAGGCGCAAGACGGAAATGTTCCTGAATGTAGCTGCATGTGTGAATAGTGAAAAAACACCAGCGGTGCCTGAAAGGTTATCTCAGTAATTTACCTGGAGCTATGTGTGAAGGGGTCTCAATCCAAGGCTACAGGGGGGGATCATCTAGCCTAGCTCCTGTGAAATCGGGGAAATACACCTTCATGTGAGTTGAGGGTTGCCAGGTGCGAATCTCATTGCCTTTCGTCAGAACATTGCCATGTGTTCAGCTGACTCAACCCGCAGCTCTACGGCACCAGCGCACTGACAAATCGAATACAATTTCCCCCCAAAAAAGAGTTTCCCTTTAATTGTCCGCCCTTTGGACACCTAGAAGCATGTTAGATGTCTGAACAGGATTAGAGTTTAGAGTCGTGGTGAAATGTGTCATCGCAGCATCCCGTGTGTGTGTGTGTGTGTGTGTGTGTGTGTGTGTGTGGCGCAGCAATCCCTGGTGCAGGTGGCATGCTGGTGCATAGGGGAGTACGGAGACCTGCTGCTGCTGGGGGAGTGTGAGGACACCGAGCCTGTTCAGGTACACGCAGCGCGGCTTAAATTACGCATACAGATCCTTGATTGTGACTCAGACTCACCGCCGCTCCTTTTTGGGTCAGGTCACAGAGGACGATGTTCTGGACGCCCTGGAAACGGTGCTGCAGTCCCACATGTCGTCGCCGGCGACCAGAGGCTTCGCTCTCACGGCCACCATGAAACTCAGCACCCGCATCACTGATAACGTCGAGTAAGCGCCACCGCCGCCTCCCGCGATCACAGGCCTCGGGTTGAGGCCTCGGGCTGGGGCAAATGGAACAATGTGTGCTCCATATCTATGTACAGCACGTGCTTTTATATTGCAAATCCCATATTTAAGAATCCAGTTTAGGTTCCTTACATCGAACCACGAGGCAAATGTCAAATATATTGGATCAAACATTTGGTTTATCGTGAGAATGTTTAAGTCGTATCTTTTTATCATGATATACCTCTCTCTCACACACACATTCTCTCTCACACACACACACACACTCTCTCTCACACACACTCTTTCTCTCTCTCTCTCTCTCTCTCTCTCTCTCTCTCACTCTCACTCTCACTCTCACACTCTCTCTCTACCCCCCACACACTCTCTCCCTCCCCTCTTCCAGTCGTATCAGGAGCGTCGTCAGCATCTACGGCAGTTGTATAGACGTGGAGCTCCAGCAGAGGGCGGTGGAGTACAACGCCCTTTTCAAAAAATATGACCACATGAGGTTTGCAATGCATTGATTTTTGTTTCCCTATGATGTTTTGATGTGTGTTTTATACCAAGGTACAGGCTTTGATTTTCAACAACTTACCTACGGTGACTTCTGTTGTTTTGGGGGTTTTTTTGTTGGTGGTGTAGTTCCACAGTGAAGATGAAATAGTTTTCCACCTATGGGGCTATATTATTTCTAAGACGTATTTTTTTTGGTTTCACCCCAGGGCGGCCGTTCTAGAAAGGATGCCAGTGATGGATAAGAATTCCTTGGGTCATACCAACGGAGAGTTGGGCTTTGGGCTCGTCAAGGAACTAGAGTCAAACAAGCCCAAGCAGGGAGAGCAAACGGCGGCTTCAGAGCCTATGAACCAGGTGTTTGGTCGTGATTCATTTCAGAAATGCATTGTCACTGTATAACTTAATTATTATTCAGAGACACATCTGTGTGTTTTAAAAAAAAACAAAAAAAAAAACGTTAAATGATAACATTTGCTTTTGATTTTCCTCTCCCGTCCTTGTTGTTTGCTGTAGGTCTGCGATCTGTTGGACCTGCTGGGTGGTTCCCAGGGCTCAGCGACAGCCGGCCCAGCCAGCAACACGCTGAGCTCCCCTGGGGGCGACCTGCTGGACCTGCTGGGGGGTCTGGAACCCACGGCCACCCCACCCGGTCAGACACCACATAGACACACACTGGTTTAGTCGGTGTGCGTAACAATAACAATAAAAAACAGATAGAAGCTTACAAAAATGCACAGGGATAACATTTGAATCATAAATATATTTGTATACGTGTGGCACCGAGGAACGGGGCACGGTTCATAGACTTGTTAAGATTGTTTAAACGTGGAGAGGGGTTGGTCGGGTAGAGCGTCACAGAGAAAGTGTCCCCATTACACATGGTTTTGTTCCATAAAGAGAGTAACATCAAATAAAAACCACCGTCTAAAACAAAACACCGTTTTGGCGCGCCGATCTCGGGCACCCCATCGTCTGTACCATCGGAGAGGCAGACAGGCATGCAAAATGCGCCCCGATCGCTCCCTCTCCGCGCCCCGCCTCATGATGGCCCTGTAGCCGGCCGCCTGTCTGGCCTATCTATAGGAAGAGTCGAGCTGCCCGCCGTCGCCGCCACCGGTGTATAATGGAATATTGGGATTGGCATTGGACAGCCAAATCCCATTAGACTGACAAAATTGTTAGTCGGGTACAGCCCTAGAACATATTGTCCAATCCTGTTGTGCGATACAAACGGTGGCATTTCAGCCTTCTATGATGGAGCTGTGCTTATCTCTCCCAAATTGTCAAACATGCCGTCAAAAGCATCTATCGAAGCTCCTCCCAGGAGAGTTTTTGAAATGCCTTGGCCGCTGCCCCGTACCTAAATAGATCACCCAGCAGCTCCCACACATGCCCCTACCCCAGTCTGATATTTGGTGTCGCAGCAGTTGGGTGGAGTGGAATTTAGCTTTAAAAGGGTCCAGATCAGGTGTTGGGAACCTTCTTTTACTCCTATTTTTTTTGTTATCTATATATTTTAGCATAAAAACATATGTTCCAAATAAAATCTCTTTAATCTTAAAAAAAATATATTTCATTACTAAGATTATAAACATTTCTGCAGCCAGAAAGTACTTAAGGTTGCCGACCCCTGGTCTAGATGAGCATAAATAATATTTATAGTAATATAAATATGAATTAAAATTAATATTTATTTGAATAAATGAATAAATACATATGTGAGAATGGAAGTCTGATGTGCAGGTAGATGGGGGTGAAAGATGATCGTCGTGTCTGTTCTTATTGAAATATGTCGCCGCCGCCTCCCTGGGGTCCCCCGCAGCGCCGGCCGTGACGGTGTACGAGAAGAACGCGGTGACTCTGAAGCTGCACTGCGACAGTCGGATCGGCCCCAATCTGACCGTCACTCTCACCGCCTCCAACTCCGGCGACTCGGATCTCAGCAGCTTCACGCTGCAGGCCGCCGTCCCCAAGGTTTGCGGCTCTGGTTCTGAACAACGGCCTTTTTAGGAGATGTCACTTTCTGTACTTAACATGTGCCGCGTCAAGACTTTGCTTGGAATCCGACCCGGGGATGAGCCTTTGAAACATTTTGTCGTCATTGTAAAGAAATCTTGTCGATTCGTGTAAATTGTGAAAAATCCCTCGTAGTGAATTTTCTTCTTTTTTTTGGAGGGGGGCTCATTTAGTCTCACTGCTGTTCCCCACTTCATCACCCTTGTGTGGAAGGGCGTGACATACAGTACACGCTTTACATGCGTGCAGAATGTATGTGTTTTGGTGCCATAGACTATCGAGCGGCATTTGAAGGGTGGTGGGGGAGGGAGGGGGTGGGGTACTCACATCGTATATTTAAGTAGACTTATTAATCTGTAAAAATGTACTGTAGTTTACAATTCTTCAAACGTAGAAATGAATCCTTTTTTACAAAGTTTATCACTTATTACTGTATCACACAACTTGAGATGAGTCTGAGTTGAGTTTGTAGATGTTACAGACACACTTAGTGGAGTGAGAAGTACACTTTGATTTGAAATGCAGTGGGTAAAACTAGTCTCCTCGCATGGACATCCTCACTCCAAGCGCAGTACCTTTTGAGCTGTATTTCAGCACGGTACTCGAGTAAAACAAAGTACTCTGTTACTTTCCACATCTGCATTGTATTTACCTGCCGCCCTCCTCTCCCTGCCCTCCAGAGCGTCCAGTTACAGATGAAGGCCCCGAGCGGAGACTTCCTGCCGGCCCGAGCGGCGGGGGTGCTAACGCAGACGGTGCTGCTCAACAACCCCACCGGGGTAAGGGTGTAGCGAGCGTCAAGTGTTTGTGCTGCTCTTACTCAGTTCAGGCCCAGTTCACGGTTTGCGGAACATTTGAGATGAGATAAGACTTGATTAAACCCCCGGGGGAGAAAACCCAGGGTCGTCCCGATAGTAGAGTACTTCTTCGGTGATCAGGAACTGAAATATTATTTCACCCCTCATGCTCATCTGTTGGATTTGTTTTACGAGAGTTTAACCCGTACTATTATCTCTGTGAGATTAAAGAGCGCCGTCGTTAATTATTGTCGTTATCATTCAATCGTTACGCGACCGCTCTGGTGCTCCAGTGGAAAACTGAAGAACTCTTTTCGAAGGGAATCCTTGAAGCGGGCCCTTTTGAGAAACGTTGGACACCAGGAAGCTCCTCTAGAGAAGAGGGGTCCTGAGAAATATGCAATGACATCGGGCTTTTCCAGAAGGCTGTTGGGAGCGATCATCAAGCTCATCCTGATATCAGACGAAGAGCGACGCAGAGAGGCTGAATGTACCAGCGACGGGGGCTGATATCAATGTGCGTTCTTGTGCAGTCCTCGTGACCTCGTATCACGTAATATCTAGAGACCGAACGCCATTCCCGAGCAAAAGGAATGTTCTGTGCTGGTTAGAAGCCTCTGGTCTCCACTCGTGTCCAGATCTTAATCTGAGTTCATTGAAGTTAAAAAAGAGGCGCTGCCGGCAGAGAGGTGGTCGGGGAAAACAGCCTTGGTGGTAATGAAAGGAACGCTCAATTAGCCTCCGCGGATAAAAACTTGGCGACAAAGGGGAGGGGGGCGGGGAAACCGGTGTTGTCAAGGCTTTTCGCTTGGCTTTTTCAGACCTGCCTTTTCCCCGCGTTGATTTAATAAAATAAAATCCACAAGGTATATAAATCATAAAGGGTTACAGAAGAAAGGACAGTTCGTTTTGCAATAGCCTTTGTTAGTGGAGGGATCGCGGCAGTTCTGACAAAAACACTTTATCTCTCTTGTTGGCGTCTCCTCCAGGTCAACCTCAAGATGAGGGTCCGCGTGTCCTACTCCTGTCAGGGATCAACCTTCCAGGACACCGTTCAGATCGACTCCTTCCCCGGCCCCGGCTACTAAGGCCCCATCAGTCAACTCTAAACCAGGCTTTTGCTCCTGCAGGAGGCCATGCCTACATTACAGCTGACGTTCTTGTCAGTCCCGTGTCTCTCGTTACTTTTTTTTTTTTGGTGTTTATATGGCTACAGAACACTGTTATTTTACAGGACAGCGCGGGGGGGGACAACACTTGTCAGTATACCCCCGAAAAACCAGGAACAAGTGGGATTGGTGGCATTTCTGCTTTGGTAAAAGTTTTGGCCGCCCAGCCAACTATCTGCAGAAATGGCATAAAAATTCTAGTTTATTGATATTCTACAATCACAACTATGCATACTATACCCAGTAAAAAGTATTTTTACTTTGAATTAAGATAGTTAAAACTATATATAAAATCACATGAATTATTGCCTGATGTATACATTTATATTTGATCAATGCCCTTACAAAAATATGTATCCATTGAAACTTGTTTTGGCTCCTAAGGATTTGTATGAATTGACACGTCATGATACCTTATACACTACATGCATTAAGATTTTATCAGAGTACATTTATGCTGTGGATGCCTTTTCGCTTTATTTATGCCGGTTTGATTTGTTGGGTCACGTGATCTACTGGACTGGAGATTCCGTCGGAGAATTTGGTAAAACCTAAAAAGCCTCCCTCTTTTCCGCCAACTGTCGTATCTCTGTTCTCCCTACCTCTCAGCTCCTTCCCTGTGCCTTTCGTCCTCTCAACACCTGAGGTATTCTCGTATTACAACAAAAGGTTTTTTTTGAGGTGAAGACTTTTTACCTGTGAATGTGTAGCCATAGACACGTTTTAATTATGTCGTAGGACAAGGCGTGCTGTCAACACCAGTATTTCCCTGTCCATTGTTTACTCGGTAACTCGTGTTGGTAAATTCATTCTAAACGTTACTGGCTCGGAAGCTAATGCAAGTGATACAGGGGGTATAACGGGCGTGAGACTGGACTGGCTACAAAAATTAACATTTTAGCTGTAAAACAAAGCACAAGGAATTTCTGTCAACTTGGGCTGCAGGTTGACTAAGTGATTAAAAAAAAACATTTAAGTATTCAAGCCGAAAAACAATGGTTTTAAGAGACACACCAATGCATTTCAAGGCAATTATGAAGGCAATATTTTACCATTGCAGTGAACTGAATCATGGTCATTATTGACCCTTACTGGAGAAAAAAAAATGTCAAGGAAATCAAGTGCTCACCCTTTAAGACTATCGCTCTAATTGGATAAAAGATGCCCCAGGAGGAGGACTTAGTGTGATGTGTGACCTGAAAGATCCTGTCTGTCAATTTCTAATAAAAAAAGGTTATCAAAATGCTTGGCACCAAGTGGAATTGCGAGTGGATACCTACAATTAATGTATCGTACAACAACACGGACTTCACCATTTAATCAAAATAGGCAATGTTCTGTTTTTAGTGGGTGGGTGCTCATATCAGGTTGCATTCAAACGTACAGATGCGTTACATAAACATCCACAAAGGAGTTAGTACAAGAGTCCTTCTCATTGTTTTGTTATCTGCGGCCCGGGGAGCAGAGGAACAGGAACGTCTCCGTGCTGTTACATGGTGAAACGGAGACGGACGCCACAACAGTTGTCACAAGGCTGACCCCTCGTGCCTCGTGTTTAAGTCGCACGTCGTGCACCGGTCAGCCCTCCTCTTAGAGCCAGCACCAGATGAAGAACCGAACCCCCCTGGATCTTGTAGTCCGCAGCAGTCTTCTCGTCGTTCCTGGAAGTTGTCAAATGTGTCAGTAAAGAGCAGAAAGCGGCGCAGAGAGAGCGAAATTCAGGCGCTACAGCATCAGACGGTTGACGGAGAAGTACAATTTAAAAAGAGATGAAGAAAACTGAAATTAAAATATGTACACAATTATAAACAAGCTACAAAGAGGAAGACCTGTGCAGCGGACTACGGGCAGGCGGCAAATATGCAACAGAAAAATGTTATGAAATGATATGGTGCATTTTAATATGATAGAACCAGTAGCAAGTGATGTTATCATATAATGTGGTATAATAGGATAGTAGTGATAAATACAGCCGATTTAAACACGTGAGGGCAGAGAAAGAGGAGACTCACATCTGTTTTCCACTGTAGATTAGTCTCTGCTGCTGTGGTGGGATCCCCTCCTTCTCTTCCACCCGTTCTTTTATTCGCTCCACCTAAATAACGTAAAAACGAATAGTAACAATAACAATATTGGTTGCGGACAGAGAGGGGGAAATAAAGGACCCCACGCACAGCGAACGAAGTAGTCGCCGCTCATTCCCATGCCCCTTACCTTGTCCGTGGGCTCGATGTCGATCTCGATCTCTTTCCCGGTGAGAGTCTGAAACACAAGCGTTCACAGAGTTGCGTCTTCAGCCGCCGCTTCGAAACACAAACGGCACCTGCGACGCGCTCGCGTCGGGAAACACAACCAGGAGACCTCGTGCTCGGCAGGCGTCACACCTCCACGTCGCTCTGACGCCGAACACAACCGTACACAACGAGCCCGGACCAGGAAATGTGACTGAGAGCGACCATTTAGAGTCCGACGCGTTTGAAACCGGCGTGTTCCCCGCGCCGCGCCTTACCTTCACTTTAATCAGCATGTCGAACGCGGAAAAACCAAACTTGTTCCAAAAAGAGACGGCGGGTACTGCGATCGGCGATGCGTCGTCCGCGGCAACAACAAGCGGCGCTCCTGAGTCGTTATTACTTCCTGTGTAACGTCGCCAAGCTTCCCCGCCCCCCCCCCTCCACTCCGGGTGCGAGGCGAGCGGCGAACGTTCCGCTCCGAGATCCGTTCGAATCCCGTTTATTAGGGCGAGATTTTATGATGATGATCACAAAAAATAATAATCGCATGAATATGAGGGATTTTAGATTTATTATTGTTGTTTTTTTTAGGTGCGGTCATTGTTTATTTTTCATACAGGTATATGTATGCAAATGAGCACAACTGAGTGTGAATTGTTGACACATTGGTTTATTGTTTATTATTCTTTTTTAGGTTTATTCCATATTGTAATTTCTCCATTTTTTGTCAATGTTTATATGTACTGCCCGATGCCAAAATTTCTCAGTTTTTATTTTTATTACATTATTATTATTATTATTATTATTATTATTATTATTATTATTATTATTATGTGAGCTGCTCTAACACGACAATTTTCCTAGGGCAATGAATTAAGAAAATGATCAAATGTTCCCCACACCTCTCACGCAGATGTTGCTCAATCAGCTAATTGGGTGCACTTTAAAATGTGCCATTTGCAGCCCAGCGTTGAGACGTTTGGCCATGGGGACTCTTTTCCTTAGTGTGATTGTTTTGCTTGTTGTAGCCGCAGTTGCGGAAGCAGGTATATGTTGTGCTGAGCTGTCAATGCCGTATCTGCCCGCCCGGCTGGGTTGGATGGTCGTGTGTGAGATGTTAAAGTGTCCGATTTCTTTGCAGATATCTACGTGGACTGTTTAAAAGACTCGGTAAACATCACATGGAGGATCCAGCCTGAACTGGTGCCGTCTGCACACCGTCTGTTCCTTGGGAACTGCATGGGGTCCAAGCTGACCCGTCTCCCCACTGGAGAGGGCGAAGTATATTTCCACCACAAGCTCGGGGACTGCAAATTCAGGAGACTGGTAGTGTGACAAATGCGCGGCTAATATGTGAATCTCAAGCTGTTGCATGTTGATTCAGCGGCGTTCTCTTGTCAGTTTGTTCCAGTTTTTCCTTCTTGTTGCCACAGGTGAAGGGAAAACACCTGATCTATCAAAATGACCTGACTTTCAGACCACAAGCGAAGCCCAAACCCGCAGCCTTCACGTTTCCCATTAGGTGTTTGTATAAGAGGTAAACCACGATATGTTGATTGAAATTCCAATTTAACCTTTTGTGACACGTGCAAGTGTATGAAAATGCGACTTTATTTCAGACCTGAGGAGTGGGTCCCTCCATTCCTGGTTCCTGGTACGGGTGTCACGGAGGGCCGAGGCTCACTTCTCTTCCACATGGCGCTGCTCGACCGTGAGTCCTCCGCCGTGTTTGCTGAGAACGCCGTCTGTATGTGGAACAAAGTCTGGGATGTGACCCCTTCTCCTTCCCCGCAGAGGCGCTGTCGGGTTTCGCGGAGACTAACGTCGTTCCTCTGGGCTCCCTGATCCCGATCTGGGCGGCGGTGGAGCAGAGGTCCCATCAGCCGCTGTTACTGCTGATGGAGGACTGCGTGGCGGCCCCCACGCCGGAGCTGCAGCCCGGCAGCCAGGTTCACCCCATCGTTGGCAATCAGGGGTGCGACTACTGATCGGAAAAACTTTTGCGTCACCCCTAATGTCGACATCGTTTCAAGGGTGCAGGGGACTAACCCAAATACCCATCTTAAAAATGTCCCTTTTTTTTGCCCATAGCTGCCTCTTTGCCAGCAAGTGGGGGAACTCCAGTTTCCTGCGTTCATACCATTCCTCTGAACTCATTCTGCACCTGCAGGCCTTCAAGTTTGCTTCCTCAGACAAGGTGACGGGGCGGGGGTGGCCGGTTCTAGGACGGCTTGATTTTGATCTGAAACTTGACCGAGGCCGTCTCACCCCCGCAGGTTTACCTACACTGCAAACTGACTGCGTGGGATCCCGAGAACCTGAATGAGCACAAGAAGGCTTGTCACTACGCAAATGGAGGGTAATGCCGGTTTGCCTCGTCTGTTTTTATTTTTATTTTTTTTGCCGTCGGTACGGGGCTGAACGTGAGCGCGGCCCTCCTTTTTCAGATGGGAGCTCGTCGATGACCCGTCCCGCAGCAGCCTCTGTGACTGCTGCGACTCGTCGTGCGTGAGCCGTCCCAAAAGAGCAGCGCACCAGAGTATGTTGTGCTATACCACTTGGCTTTTGTTCTGCATTTCCTGAACCCTGCTTAATCCTTGACTCTGCTGCCGCCCCATCCCCCCCTCCAAGAATCCCAGGGCCTGGTTCGAACGTCAGTATTGGGACCTTTGATCATCGACGATTCTGGCACAAAGGCCCCGACCTTTTTGAGCAATGCCCCCAGTGTGGAGTAAGGTCCGTCTAAAAGAGTAGTTCCCCAATTTATTCTTCTCCAGGCTCCTTATTTTAAAGTGTAGAAATTTCCTCTTCACGTTTGTTTCTGAAATCTAACTCTTCTTTTTGTAGGAGAAGGCTCTACTGATGGTGCCTCGTCTCCTCTGGCGTCGCATGGGAATCTTGCTTCCTGACTGATTTTTAATAAAATGACCCTTTTGTCCACTTGGGTTGATCATCGGAAGCTTCGACTCCACGGCGCAACGCCGGCTGTCATCACTGTTCAAAATTAAAAACTTGACTTGACCGTTGCCTCGTGTCATCCTGTTCTGACCGTTATATTTAAGCCCTGCTGCACACTAATCAAAAACGACGTCCGAGGAGGTCAACGACACAGATCAGTGTATGCCTGAACGATGCAGATAAGGGGTGTTGTCTGGGTGACTACTTTTGGTTCAGCTGTCTGCTCATGAGCTTTGCAGCGCACGCCAATGTTTTGGGCTGAATTTTCAATCAAGTTTATGCAATAAGAGGGTGATACTTACTTGAAAGCTGGTTTTCCACATAGCAAACTGATTGCATACCTTAATTTTTATCGCTGATCGATATAAATATTCTCACCCTTCTCTTTGGGACGAGACAGACTGTAATGACATTCCAGGCTCTTGTCTCACGGTTCCCTGTCACTGGCACAGGTGACTGTTAAGACCCAGATTCACTGTCTTACAGTCCCAGTGTATGCAGATGCTTTAAAATATAGCAATTATCGTGTCCATACGCTCCGATATTTTTTTGGGGGGGTAGTTTGTCAATGCAAAAGTGAACAGTTTCAGGCTGGTTAATGTTTGGCATTTGACTTACTCATGCACATCTGTATGTTCATGTATATTGCTTGTACTGAATTGCCCAAAACACTGCAACATAATCTTTATATAGGTGTTTTGTATGGAAGTCCTGAGCAGATCTTATTTATTCTGATAAATATAAAAGTTCACTATTTTTAGTATATTTAGAGCATATTGTGCATAATCACCAGGTGTCATGACATTTCACTGCATATATGAATGTATGTGACAAATAACCTTAAAAAGCAAAATACAAATTACATTAACGCTTCAGAAATAAAGCCCGATATACATTCACGCCTGAGGGTTTGTGCCACTACTGACCAATCAAACTCAGTGCGGAGGGTTAACGTTCAGAGGCCAATGGGAAGAGCTCGTCTGATTTTCATTTTTAACACCTGGTCCTGAGAGGGCGTGGCTCACACACCTGACAACGTTACGAAGAGCAGGTGGAAGAAATGAGCGGGATTTTTTTTGACGCGGTCAGAGGGAAATAAATCCAGTTGCCGCTGTGGTCTCATTGTGTGCAGTCATGATGGCTTACTTCTGGCAAAATGCACTGCTTTTTGGCCTGGCAGCTGCCGCTATAGTAAATGCAGGTACTGCTGGCTAGTTCAGTCGAGTTACATCAAGAAACACAATTGACTCAGGCTTGCGAAGTTGACCAAACTGTTATTTGCCGTCCTTCACAGATATAAAAGTGGACTGCATGCCTGACTCGGTCTCTGTGGTTTGGACTGGGAGCCACTCCCAGGTGGATCCCTCTCTGCTGCGTCTCGGGGGCTGTCCTCCCGCCAGCATCTCTGCGGGGGAGGCCTTCTTCCAAGTCAAGTTCAGCGACTGTGGCTTCAGGAGACTGGTTGGTGGCTTGCTGACTGTTACTCATATATATATATATACATTTATTTTTTTTACAGCTGTCTAGTTGTGCTTTAATGTCTCCTCTCCCTTCTAAAGGTGACTGGAGATCAAATAGAGTATAGTAATGACCTGGCCCCCGTGTCATCAATCGATGCCACGAAAATGGCTTCCTCCAGTCATCTGGTTATCTGTGCCTTTGAGAGGTCTGTTAAATACCGTCTCTAGATCCGCTTTCTAATTGAGATTGTGTGGGGTTTTTTTTTTTTTTTAAACTGACTGCTTTGACATGCCCAGGCCTATTGACTGGTTACCGCCCATGTACAACCCTGTTTTGCTCGACACCTACGGCGAAGGAGAGCTGGTGTTTCACCTGGTACTGGCAAACGGTGAGAGCCCTACAGTTTCGGTGACTCATGCGAGCGCCCCCCCGCCCCCGACACACCGCTGTTGCGCCATAACGGTCGCTGGTATCAATTTCGCCCTCAGATGACTTCACAGGCCCGGCTCTCTCCACCGCCTTCCCCCTGGGATCACTGATCCCGATCGTGGCGACCGTGGAGCAGCAGTCCCACCAGCCCTTGCTGCTGGTTATTGACGAGTGCGTCGCCACGACTGCGCCGGAGCTGCTACCGGAAAGCAAGGTGTACCCGCTGATCACCAATGAGGGGTACGTGTGACTCTGAACCAGGGGTAGCTGAGGATTCATGCCGTTTATTTTGAGCGCTAATTAAAAACTTGCCACTGTTTAGGTGTTTTGTGGACAGCAAAGGCACGCGCTCAAGATTTGAACAAAGGGTGACGGTGTCTGAACTTCGCATGTATATTCAAGCTTTTAAGTTCGCTGTCGGTGAAGAGGTAAGGATGCTGGTATTTCTGTCCAGCTTCACTCTATATATTTTTAAAGGGGACTTCCAGGACTCTCCACTGCTTGCTTTGACTTTTCACACAACCAACAGGTGTTTCTCCACTGTCAACTCGTCGCTTGGGATCCCAGTGGTCTGGACATCAGCAGGAAGGCTTGCCACTACGTCAAAGGGCACGGGTAAACCTGCGTTTCTCGCACCGCTCTCGACTGTGTAGAATTGGTGTCGGGCCTGGTTTTAACGTGCGCCTCCTCCTCAGATGGGAGCTGCTGGATGACCCCTCAGCCAGCAGCCTGTGTGGCTGCTGCGAGTCGAGTTGCGCGGCAAAGAGGACCAGGCGTTCTGGATCAGGTCACTTTATAATCTTTAATTCATCGACGCATGGATGAAACTGGTGTATTAAAAAAATAAATGTCCCTCCAGGAAACCACGGCGTGTCTAAAAACCTGGTCCTTGGACCAATAACTGTCAGTGACTCGATGGCCTAAATTCAGTCGGTAAGGAAATGGGTATTTGCCTTTTCACCGTTCTCAGTTCTTGAAATAACTTGTGTTTTCCCTCTTTTAGGAATGCCTGTACCAATTCCATCAGCTGCTGCTCTAAGCCTCATTTTAAATAAAATCTGAAAGCAATCTCTGCAGTGACTCTGGTCTTTATATATATTTTGAGGGCCCCATTGGCTTGAGTTTACGTGTCCACTGCTGACCTTGACCCCGTGTTCAGCAATGTGTATATTGGGGTTAAATGCAAAGTGTATTAGTGCATAGCTGCTGCTTTGGTTGCGTCAAGACTAGAAACGGGAAGTTCTGCCGCTTAATGAGTCTATTGTGGGCGACATTATGCTTTGGCTGAACAAAGCGTTGCAAATAATGTTAGTTTTTAAGGCCCACGACTTACGTTTTCAAAATAACTTTAAGGCTTAAAAGTTTGCCCCGTTGACGCTGCAGCGTGGGGTGGGGGGGGGGTGGGCTCCGTCTGCCATGAACGCTGGCCTGGGTTAAACGTTCCCGTTCGCCTAAAAATCCCACCGCGGTCTCAAGCTTTGCTCTAAAATGTTCCCGACGGGGAAGCCTCGCTCACTCAGTGGCTCCCCCCCCCCCCCCCCCCTCCGAGAAGCTCGTGTTTCCCACCGACCCTCTCCCCGAACGCAGCATCCATCCGGAGACCGCAGGTGACGTTAACAAACATTTAAAAGCTCACGCTGAGCTGGCAGCCGAACTCAGCTGCTCACCAACATTCATTCACCGAAACCCGTGCTAGCGCTGCGTAACTAACCCATCAACGGCGATTTGGGGGGGTTAGTTAAGAGTTATTGTTAGTGTTAGCCAAGGTCAACGTTAATTCACTAAAGTAGCATAGCATAACTGTTAGCATAGTGGTGTGTGTGTGTCTGATAAACTTCCGTGGAAAGTACTCCACGAGTCTGAGCATTTCCGTGGAAAGTACTCTGATATTTTCGGTGAGCGTTCCCCCGCTTCCAGGCGCCAATGGAGTGGTTCCACTGTAACCGCTGCTTCAGGCGGAAAGGACAGAACTTCGCCGTCTCCAGCTGTGGTCACATCTGCTGCGAAGGATGCGTCGACCCCAGTATGGAGGCTTCCTCTGCTGCTTGTGTCTTTTGACCGGGGGTGGGAGAAGGTCTCACACGTTTGCCTTTTAAGTAAACGCACAAAATGACTCGAGTGAAAGTACAATTTCTACTGAAGTAAAAAGTATGTACAGTCAGTACTTGCTGTTGATTGTACTCGCAATTAAAATATTCAAACTAAACCTACTCCTATCCAATGCCTCGGTCAAATACAGTAATACTGTATAAAGTACAACTGCAGTTTTTATTTTTCTGCAGATCCTGATATGCTTTCAAAACAAATGCCAGTCGTTATCATTTGCAAATGAATTTTGAAATATAGAAAGAAACCCAGATTTTTATTTTTATTTTTAACTCAATTTACAAGGAAAAACAATGGTACAGATATCTACCATTTTTTTCCTTCCCACATTTAAAAGCAAATATTATACGCTTTTCATTGTGAAGTCTAAAACTGAATATATGCAGATAAGTACAGATACCTGAAATGTTTTAAGTAGAGTTACTCTCGTTTCCCAGGAACGTTTTAATCTTTGATATAAGCACAGGACTCATGCATTAAGGGAATTCCACGGCGCTTTATTTCTTTACCTCCCAACAGAGCAGTGCAGTGTGTGTGGGGCTCCGTGCAACTACCTGCCCATCACCAACGAGGTTGGTGTCTTCCCGTGTGGTCGCCCCCCGACAGGGAGGAATGAAAGGGCATCGCCCAACATCTCCGTCCAATTATTTCCCTTAGATGAAGCCTCGGGAAAAGGCGTTCTTCAAGGACCCCGTGAAACTCATCAAGTCGCAGCTCGAGCACATAGCACAGGTGTCTCTGCCACTTACTTCCTCATTTGAGTTGGAATATCATTTATTATAGATCTGCGTTTACGTTCCCCTGAATATGCCTTTAATGTTCAGGCCTCCATCATCCACAGATTGCACTCTTTCAGAGGAAGCAGAAGGAGCACGTGACGGCGCACTTCAAGCACAGGTCTGCTGAGTTGGAGCGGCGTCTAAAGGAGGTCACAGAGCAGGGCTACAGGTGATGTGTTGGTGCCCATTGTTGTTTCGCTGCCCCCCGTGTATTATTTAGTCCCATACTGTGGATCTATTGTTCTCCGCTCTCCTGCCCGTCGTAGGCAAGTGTCGGAGCTAAAAAGGGAGAATGCAGAGTTGAAAAAGCCCCTGTCTCAGAGGAGGGTGAGTCCCGCGAGAGGCTGGAAAAGACACAAACCCGCTTTACTATGACGGGCGTTCAGGAAACGCCCGTGTCGCCTATTCTGAAATGTCGCTCCCTTCCCTGCCGCAGGTTTCTCCAGGACAATTCCCAACGAGCGGGTGAATTATCAGGTCATCGTTTCAATTTTCCACGGTTACATGCTGAACTGCCTTAACATTGTTTGAACTATGTTGACCTCGATTTTTGCGCAGCGCTCAGAGGATGTCTCTTCCAGTAGCTATCACCTCCCCAGGTAAGCTTGACCGATAGAGCAAAGTAAAAAGTTGATTTCTTGCATTTTATGAGACAGCTTGTTTAGCCTTATCAACATGTGCCATTCCCCACTTTTTCCCCCGTTCCTTAGTCACCCCTCGCACACAAAGCGTAAGGTACGTTGTGTATTGCAAAGTCATGTTTTAATAGTTTTTTTTCTGCTTCTACACACTGCAGACGTATTCCGCATCTCTAATGTAGTAGAAATAATTTTCCATCTTAACTATATTTCAGTATGTTTAGATAAGATGAAACTCTCCCATCCCAAACTTGTCTTCTTCCGCGACCCGTTTAGAAAGCAAAGAAATAGCATTTGGGACATTTTCAGCGGTTTCATGGTGTCGGAAGAGTAAACCAGATGGTGCAACAGTTACTCATACATTATTTAAAAGATGCAGCATCCCTGAGAAGTTCCGCTGATGCACTTTGATCCAGTATCTAAACAGTCTGTGTGCTTCAGTCGCCCCAGCTCATCTGAATCCCAGCGGAGGGCACGAGACAGAGGTCCCAGACTCTCTCTCACGGTAGGTCTCCCATTTTCACACATTCTGCGCAGCCACTCAAATTCTTTCCCAAAATGCAAAGAAGGCATACGAGGTGTTTTTTCAATGCACAGATTCAAAAATCCTTGGTGTTGTGTTGTTTTGGTTTTCATTTCCGGAAACCTTAATTCTAAAGACAAGAATCAGAAGACCGCAATCAAAGATCTAAATATGAATAAATGTCGATTTTGTTGATATTGACGTACTAAAATAATGATTTAGACGAGCCCCAGTTCAGGGAAGCCATTCCATGGCATTTCTGTTAGTTTTCTAATCTGGTGTCTAGGACCGCAGTCATAGCTCTGCCAGAGGACTTCCATGGGCTTATGGAGCAGCAGGGGCCTATCGCATCCTGACCTACAAACACAAGACACTTTTCATCAACACAACTTTATTTACACTAGAAAAGACAATTCTAAACGGAAACTGGTTGACGCTTTAAGACAACACCCTATACTGTACATGTTAAAGATGATTATGTCAAGAACCTCAAGTGAGACCTTTAATGACTTTATGTAAAATAAATATATAATAATTGAAATTTAAGCCTACACTGGGCAATACTGTCTCTACTCATTGTGGAGTACTCCAACCTGTCTTGACGCATTATAATATGTATAATATGTCAAGACAGGTTGGAGTACTCCACAATTATAAGATTTTGCTTAATGACTCAAATAGCTCATACAGTACATGTGTTGTTCCTATCTGATCCACTAGACTCCACCTGGATCTGCGTACTCTATTTCCAGCCGTAGTTCTCATCAAGAACGTGGATTCAGTAAGTTCAGTTATTTGACAAGAGAAAATGATATTTAGCTGTTTATGCACCACATAATCAACTAAAAAAAAAAAACTTAAATGTTTTGCCTCCTTATTTTAAAAAGGAACACCGACATTCTATGGCACTCCCAACAGGTAAGACATATTATGTTACTAAATGTTTTCAAGCCACTTCCAGTATTTTTCAGTTCATCACTGGTTGCCGTGGTGCCGCTAATAAATGATACTGAAGCATCAACTGTGCCACATTATCCATGAAGAGAAAAAATGATGGGGACAGCAGGACATAAAATGGAGGTGGCCCTTTGCAGTTTATCGAGATGATGCCAAAAGTTAAATGGTTAAAAGTCTTTGCCTAGATTTTTGTAAGGATTGTTCCCTAAATGTTCTTGGTTCTCAGGACAGGGCATCAGACTCCCCACACATTCCAGTTCTTCAATGGATCAACACTTCCATCCCCTATGCCTAACAGAAATGGCCCCTAGGTTTATTAAGAGGCATTTTTCGAGCCGTGTTCCTTAAGAGTTCTACCTTTTCGGCTGATTTTGTTCAGACTACAGCCACAAAAGATGTCAATATACTGTGCATTTGTTGGGAAAATTACAGATTTTGCAAGATATAACGTTTTTTTTAATCAATGTTACTGCTAAATAGTTGCCTTTCAGTATATGGATTTTAGGTGTTCTTTTTTCCTTTGAATTTGCTTTAGCATTTCTCAGTTTATTGGGAATTTGATTGTTTTTTTGTTTTTTTTTTCATGCAACATCAACGTCAGAGCCAAAGCAGTTATTGTTAAACAAATAAAATTTAAATGTTCTGATAAATCCAATGGTTGGCATGGTCAATAAGAACACAAATTGATTATTTTGTTATAAAGATGGATATTTTACTGGTTTCCAGTGACACAATTGTGCAAAATCAACAAAATGATGCCAATATGTTATTTTGTTTCTTTGTACAATAATTTCAAAAAACTGTTTCTAAATATTCTAAAGAGGTTCACAACTGAGACCAAGAAAGACTGAACTCTTCTCTACAAAATAGAACATTTCTATTTACTTTTCCTGGCTAACATAATAAGAAAATACAATAAAACTACAATTAACACATGTACTGACATACCTGAATGTGACATTTGTGCTTCAATTCAAAGTCTAGGGTTGACTGGGAAAAACAAAAAAAAAAAAAAAAACAAATTATTATTGCTTTGGATTTTTATTGGTTTATTTATTCAAACCCTGTGTGCTTTTACTTGGAGGGCCCTCACCACCCATTTGTAGTTTCTTGTATAGATTACAAAAACTTCTGTTGCCGGATCGGTTACTCAGGTTCCAACACTACAACTATAACATTTATTGTCGATACACTTAGAACCACACCCATACCTTAACCCTCTTATATCTACAAAGTTTTTTTTTCAAAAATATATCAAGGCAGAGAGACAAAAATACTGATACAGATCAAGTCAAGAGTGCAAAGCCAAATTGCGGGTTAACCACTAATGTCTTTCTGGACACTTGAGAGGGGGGTTCTAACCTTGAACCTATTACTGACATTTTAATAGACAAAGAGAGCAGCTCTGTGCAAACTACAACTAAATCTACAGTACTTATGCACAGGTTCTAAAACGGAATACATTTCAGATACATGCTTGTATTAAGGTCGAGTTTAAATGAAAGCTAATAAAATACCCATAAGCTACCATACTCGATAAAACTAGTAGAATAAGCATGGTACAATGGTTGAATAATTCAAAGGAGCAAGGCGACACTAGTGTTCAAAATAAAAGGTTTTTGTCAGAAGTAGTGATGAACTGTTATCACTTTTTCACTGCCCATACTTATTCCAAGTCCCTCACTTTAGGTAACGGTCGACAAAAAGTCCTGATCTAATCGATTACTTCTATCGAACAGTAATCGATATTGAATTACACTGAGACATCTACCATGCCTTTGTGTCAGGCAGAAAAGCAAGTCCTTTGTGTGTAGTAATTGACATTATGAAACGGCCCTTGGTATAAGACTTTTGTATTCAGTTATACTCGAGATACTAAATTTGAATCTGGTATCGTACTTATGTCTGATAACAGTTTCCTTATATTTATCTGTGCACCCCTGCTCAAAATACACGGTTTAGTACACAATGGCAGCAGGCTCTGAAACAGCTAGTGCAACATAACGGCTTTAAGTATGAATGTCCAGTGTGCCATTTATGGAAAGGAATTATTGGCTTTAAATGAATGATTACACAGTGATCAGTCAACAATATCATTAACATAATAAACTTTCCCAGAGCAGTTTAGTGTCTGCAAAATTCTGAGCTACACTGAAGTACCAAAAGTACCACAAATATAAATTATACTACAACATACTAAAAAAATATTACTACTGAGAGGCTATCTAAACAAACAATAAACCTAAAAAAACAAACAAACAAAAAAAAAAAAAAAACAACTAACCAGTGTACATTGTACTGTCTTATTTAAGGCAGTTCTTTAGACAGCATAAGCACAGACCAAATATTAGATACGCAGGAGATACGGCATTATATAAAAAAAAATGCTCTGCTTTTGAGCTTGCACTTGGAAGACTTGGAAGTTACGAAACTGCTCGAATTAAAGCAATGTTAACCCATGTTATAATAACTAAAGTTGTTGCTACAAAATGGAATGGGGACTCATCCCACCAGTGCCTTTTTCTCAATCAGTAACATTTGGCTTTTCGTCAATCAGACCACTCTCTTGAGATGCAAACCAATCCCTTACTTGCTGATAACTCATTCTCGACTTCTTGCACAGGGAGTCGAGGTCCTTTTCTTGCAGCGTCCCAGTCAAGCGATGGTATGTTTCCAGCGGTTGGATGTCAGGGGAATCTGTGGGGTTACTTGTTCCATTCGCCTGATTTGATTTTCGTTTGCGACCGCCTCCGCTCCGAGGCGTCGCACTGGTGCTGCTTCCATTGGTGTAGCCACTGCTACTTTGCTGTGTCGCGAGTTCAGCCAAGAACTGATCGCGGACCCCCTGCACCCAGCGCAGCTGTCCGTTTTTGACAGCGTAACGTGTATCCCCAAACCACTGAATGACGTCTGCCCGGGGTAAGCCTGTAAGCTTGACAAGCTCAGTGTAATCTTCGCTCTTTGGCCACTGGCAGCGTAGGAAGTGCTGCTTGAGGACATCCAGTTGTTCCTTGGTCTTTCGTGGCCGTCCGGCAGGAGTGAGCGCCGGGGATGTGGACAATGTCGAAGCCCCAAAGACATGCTGGGCCGCTTGTGAAGTGCCAGCCTTGGTGGAGTGGGACGACTTCTTTGATGTGCTGATGCAGTTTGAAAGTCGTTTATTAGGCGAAGGTGTTGGTGACGGGGTGCTGGAGGGGGAAGAGCAGGGGGAGGGTTTTGATTCCGCAGCTGGTTGCAATGAAACTGCAGACTCAACGCTACTGGTCTTGGTCAACTGCAACGGTTCTTCTTCACTTTGCTCCATGTCCTTGAGATGTTCTCCGCTACCAGAGGTCTCCTCTACGGCCTCGGTCTCTTCTGCCTTTGGTTCCACGACTCTATCCCCAAAGGCCTCCAGGCTGTTTGACAGAAAAGTCTGAAAGAAATGTGACTCTTTGATTCCACTACCGCGTGCTGCCTCGTACGCCTTTACACCATTTTGTTGCGGACGTGCCTTTTGAGCGATAAGCGGAAGAGGCTGAAGCTGCTGAGAATCATCTTGTACTTCAGATGCAATATGCTGAGAATAGATCTGAGCACCAAGGGCTCCGCGACCAACCCTGATCTGGTAGCGACTATCACTGAACCACTTGCGGATGTCGTTGCGGCTCAACCCCGTTTCGTCTTGCAACCGTCTCAATTCGGTCTCTGCCGGCCAGTTTTCTCGAAGAAAGCTGGTGCGAAGGATGGCGAGCTGAGCTTTTGACTTTTTGTAGCGTCCGTGACGACGCTGCTGCGTTGGCGGCTCGGTGAGGTTGAGGGAAACATCGGCAGCAACAGTGGCCGGCGTGTCGACTGGGGGGCGATAGTAGTAGGAATCCTGAGGGGGCGGGAGCGAGGACTTGAAACACGGAACAGCAGGTCTGGCCGGTTTGTAGGAGTCTGGTGACTCGTACATCGTTTTCTTCTTCTGAGGTATCGAAGTTGAGCGAGCGCTCTCAATTTGATGGTTGTCCTTGTCAGTTATGATTAAATCCCCATAACATTTTATCTTGCCCTTTGCCAGTGTTTCATCCTTTATTTCGGTGTGGGTTCCAGAAAGTTCGGGCAGCGTCAGCTTCCGCCGCGTCTCCTCTATCTCCTCCGAGGCCCAACTGATACCGTACTTGATTCTCTGCACCATGAACCACACCTTGACTTTATCCAGAGGCAAGGCACAGGCTCTGGCCAGGGTGTTGACCTCACGGGATGTAGGGTAGGGGAACAGGTTAAAAGCTTGGACAAGCTCCGGGATGGTGTCGAGTTCGCGGGTTTGGTCGGACTGAGTCCACACTAGTTTCAGTCCCTCCGACACGAGGGGCAGACACACGACCGAATTGTTGTTGGTACTGAAACTGGAGGAACCGCTCGTGCTGCTGTCGGCCGTGTTGGCGGGTTGGTGCACATCCTTAGGAGAGCGCCGAACCACGCGCTTCCTTTCACACTCAGTCTGTGTCACCTCGCCCTCGCAAGAATCCTTCACATCCACGCCTTGGCCTTTTCCGCCGTTATGCTCACTGCAAGCTGCCATCGAGGATGTCGACGACCGTGGTTTTTACCTAAAAATCACACACAACGGAAGCAAAAAAAAAAACAAAACAAAACAAAACAAAACATCAAACACTCATTCCAACGGGCTTGTCCTAACAGCCGTGTTGTTTTTATCTTTCCACGGAGGTCCCTAAACATCGCATACATTTTCAAGAGTAACCAAACATAATTGATGCTGAAGAGTACAATCTGCATTTTATACGGTATTTGAGAACTTTTTATTCTCGAAGTCATTTATCTGACAGCTGTTCCCCCCCTCCCCCTGCTTTGCACTCCGTGCTCTGAATCCTGCAATGAAACGAGTCGTATACTCGCCGTCCAGACTGAACACCCCTCCCCCCCTGGAACCCAAGTGTGGTGACTGACTTTTGTTTTGTGGGAGTAGGGGAGTGGTGTCAAAGGGTGGAGCAGGGTGGGGTGGTAGCTGGGGTAATGGGGGGGGCCGTAAGAAATCCATCACAGTCTACTTTCTCACCGCTTCCCAGTACTGGCTTTGTTCCACTTCAAGTTCTCAGTCCTCAAAGAGTTAAAAGAAGCCTCTCCACGAGCACAAACCAACACTGCACACACACCTATGTAAAGAGACAATGAGCTTGACTTAGTACATGATGCTTTGTAGCGAGCGAAATTCACACATTTATTTCATGTGAAATACTACCAACCTAATTGGAAACTGTTTTAAAAACCCAGCATTTTTAATGGATGAATCCTCTAATTAATGGATGCAGTGCAACAGGTGAAGTATACTGGAGACAAACAAAAAATTTAATTACAATTAAAACAGCAATCAACGGCTGCCCGGGCTGCCGTAAATCCCACGACTTTTTATTTATTTTTTATTATTATTCAATTACTGTTTTTTTTGGGGGGGGGGGGCATTGTATGTACGCGCTCCGCAGCTCGACTGGAACCAGCGTGGCCCATAATAAAAACAGGTGTCAGGTTATTAAGGAGCGGACAAAGCCTCAATAATAATTATGCTTTGTTTTAGTGATTATCTTTAATTCAGGACACGGGAGGACATTTCCAAATTCAGCGAACAGATTCCACCGTGTCTGATTAGGCCATTTGCCCCCACGCAGAAGCCCTGCCAATTTAGTCCGTGCCAATTGGCCGTTGCTTAATACCCGCAAACAAACACGTTCGGGGAATGGAAACCGACGGGGGGAGATGACGAACGAATCCCCGGCGCCAGATCGGTGTTTTCGCACGGAACCCGGGCGAGGGGAGCGCCCGTGGAAGTGCGATAAATCGCTTGAAACTAGTTCACTGGGGCCATTAAAATAACAATCGTCCCGTTCCTTTGTGGCGCACTAAGTAAAGCGCTCAGACCGCACAGGCGCACTCCGCCGCCGGACACGCTTGAGCGGAATATTAAAAATAAAACTTACCATCAATGCCGGTGGACCGTCCCTCTCCAACGGGCGTTTGAACGGCGACGATCCGCTTCCACACTTCCCGCGGTGCCGGTCCGCCGGGAAGGCCAAGTTTCGGGTAAACACCGAGAAACAATACCCGTCCGCCGGACCCTCCAGTGATCCGACCCTCGGATTAGGTTCGCGGACACAAAGATGCCACTTTCGCCAACTTTGTCGCCGTTTACCGCGAGTCGCCGGGGAGCGGAGGTCCGTGCGGTGCGGGTGGGTGCGGGGATGCCGCCGATCCGCCGGGGGTGAACTTGAAAGCCCGTTACTTTGGCCCGTTCGGACCGTTGTTGTTGCTTTTGTTCTGGAAGTGAGAAGTGTCCGGCCAGACCGAGGCGAGGCGGAGCCCGACACCAGGAAACGGTGCAGCAGGCCCGGGAGCCCGGGGGGGGCGTGGCGTCCTGGGAAAGCCGAGCGGGGATTGGTGGAGGGAGTGGCACCCAGCCCTGGCTGAGGGATAACGGGATTTATTTAAAAATAATGATGATGATGATGATGATGATAGGAATGTATTATTTTATAGGAAATGTATACATTTTATAAAATAATACACGTATAAATAAAATATATAATAAATAAATACTTTTACATTTATTACATTACTCTTGATTATACATTTTTAATAAACGTATATTTGTATTTATTCAAATCTTACTGCACATTAATGGCTTCAAACACAATTTTAGGTATAAATATATATATATATATAGACACACGCACACACAATTTTCCTTTTTGTCATTTTTTTTAAACAAGTGACTGGATTAATTTGTTTAGAAGGGGTCAATTAGACACTGATAATTGATATTCGACACACTATTTGTACAACCTCTCTATTTTAAAAACTGCCCGGTTCATTTCTCAGACTCAATTAATTGAGTCTGTCTGAGCCCCTAAATCTTATTAAAGGACAGGTCCAGCATTCTTATTAAAATGTTGGTTGTAATCCAACAGGGGTGCATTTCCCGTTTTTGAAAAGGGGATTTAACGTTTTTTGTTTAAGGCTTCGACAAAAACAGAGGACCCTGGACTCATATTCTGTATTTCCAGGCAGATTATTCACAAGTTCCAGGGCGTCTCAGGAGTTCTCGCCTTAAAGGATAGGCTCACACTTCTTTAATCCGCGCCATCATTTACAACTCTTCATGGCAACAACATCCCTGCTGCACTCTGCTGCATCTCCTTGCTGTGCTCAAATTCAGCTCAACGGGGCAATACGAGTCTGGTTAGACGAGTGGGTCTGGCGTTTCACCCAGACCCATACGTCTGTCTTTACAGAAATACAAAGCTCCAAACAACATGGCCTCGAGGATCACCAATTCACGCCCACCCTTCTGTCCAGATACAGATACAGCCGTGATCCAGGAAGGCATTTGAATAATTATGAACAAAAACACTGTTGAAATAACTGAATGTCCAGCCACAAATTGTGGAATATTTTTATATCAACTTAAAATTTTAATAGCAATACTGATTTACAAAATACGTTATGTATGATTAGAGGTTTCAGGTTTAGTGACTTCATTTCACAATAAAAGATGTATGATAAAGAGCAGGCTTCATGTTCTCTTTAAAGTCTACAGATTCACATTCTGCGTGATCACAATCAAACATTAATCAGAACCAGAATAAGATAACGAAAAACGTGTTTTGCATGTGTTTGCATTATTTTGATTCCTTCAACCGGTTAACGTGGCTCCTTCGTCAGTGGAAATATTCAGCAGAAGCTTCGTCAGGTTGGGAGCGGAGGAGGCGGCGTGGACGTCGTGCGTTCGAATGGATTCAGATTCCACTGACACAAGATGGAGCTCGGACGTTGTCTTCATCCTGGCGGCAAGGTTTTTTTTTTTTTGTTTTTTTTCTATCGGTGATTTCACCGCGAAGGTCCCCCAATCTCAAATCTATTTGAATTCCCAATCACATCAATCTAATTCACATTGAAAATCATATTCCGAAGTGTCACTGATTACCGAAAAATTCAAATTTTTTTGTTTTACTCCCTGTTGTGATGCCTGCATTGTTGTAATGGCAGCACATTAATTCCATATTAACATTGCATATTTAGCTGTATGCTGCAATATATGTTTGGCAAAGCTGTTGCTTATTTGTCGTTATGTGTAGTTGGTTAGTTAAGTTTAAAGAAGTCCATTCATATTTATAATATAATATATTGGCATATATTATAGTATTTAAGTGCTGACCCACAAACCGACAAATGGCTGCCCACTGGTCAAGAGATAACAATCTAAAAACGCTGCGCTAGAGTGAAGTAGGGTTGGGATTACCAAACTGCAAGTGTGCAAAACTTAATATGGAATATAGGAGGTCTTAGAATCGTCCGTTTGCAAGGGTGAGAAGAAACCGTGGCACCCGAAAGAATGAGGGCACGGCGACAGAGAGCCAGGAGAGATACGGGACCTGGGACACCAGGAATTTCAAGGAGGTGTAATCGGTCACGATCCGACCTGGAAACACAGTTTCAACCGCATTTCACTAGACGCACTTTGTACTTAGGATATTTAAACTTTCAAACAGAAACATACACACAGCACAACAAACATGCAAATACACACACTAAACAAAGCAAAAATTAGAGAATTGTATTGTACCGTCGACATCCTTTATCCCATAGCGCCTTGCCAGGTCACAAGTCATTAAGACTTTCCCCGTCAGAGACATTAGATTTTTATCTAAAAGTACATGGAAAGAAAACATTTGAATATGTAGAATAACTAGATATTTATCAAAAATATTAAACAAACATATCTTGACAGGTGGACCATATTAATAGTACATGTGCATGTTGTAATGCATGTTCATAACAAATATGTAGTTACTTCAATAACGCCTTTTGAAAGGATGGCTATCGGTTAAGGAATCATGGAAACTGATTGAAAATAACAACTGAGGCAGTACACGTCGTGTATGAGGTTGTACGCACAAATAATATTCTGAGTGACAATATTTTACATTTGGAAGATCTTTATACAGGCTATATTAGGATGCTTAGGTGTCTAATGCTAGATGGAGCTTATTTGATATTTGTCAAATAAAAAGTATAACATTTAAAGTACTGTCTTTTTTATTTCTATTTTTTTTCTTCTGTAGAGTTACAAACAATGCTGGTTCATCTCTATCAATACACAAATTCCCCATATCACCCACCAAATCCTACCTTTTGCCAGCTGAACAATGCATTTCCCACTCAGTTCTGGGGTTTCTCCATTTGCAAATACCTCCTTGAACTGCAGAAAAATGAAAAAAATAAAATAAAATAAAAACAGATGAATGGGCCTGTCACAATAACTACTTTGGTTGGATGACATATTGTCCCAGAAATAATTGGGATAAATGATATTATTGTCATTTTAAGACAATTTTTTGCCACTGATATAATGCTAATATAATAGCATAATAATGTAAGTACATCCTCTCAAATAGAAATGAACTTTCAATTCTTAAGAATATTCACACATTGTAATGTAAAAAATACATTTAAATATCCTGAGTAAATAAAACATAAATAAATAAAATGGGCTCTCCGTCTCAAGTAACACGTTATCTTTACGTGGTTCGCTGTGTGTGCGTGCGTGCGTGCGTCTGCCTGAGCCCCTCCCACGGTAAACTCCGACACAGAAGCAGCACGACCAGAAATGACAGCCAAAACCTGTCTCAGCACAGCTTTTTTTTCCTGTTCATTCGGCTCAATTACTTTCAGTCATTTGTAAAATGGTTTACACAACGCAAGTGATACATTATTTATTTGTGGATTTAGAAATACATTTATGTCGCTGATTTTTTTTAACCTTAATACAGATTTGTAGATTGTAGTATTTATTGATCTTTTCCCATTTGTATTTTTATTTATTGCATTGTATGTATTTGTGAATTGTGACGCAGTTATGGATATGAAAAAACAGATCGATGTTACGAGCGGCAGAAGGCAGCGAGTCGTTTAGATCGTAAATTCCCACGTGACTTGAGCGCAGCGTCTGTAGGGGTAACAGCGGCAGAGAGTCCACCGTGGATTCTAGCGTAGATAAAACTCAGCCGGGGGCTATGATCGCGGTCGCTGTGAAAACTCCAAAAGATAAGGAGGGGATTGCGATTTCAGAGGATTCTTCCGTCGCTGAGGCGTCGTTTAGGCCTCGTCAAATTGACACTTGGGAGTAGCGACGTCGCTCCCCGGCGCTGTGCCAAACGCTCAGGCGCTGCACCCCAAGTCTCATAATGTTCGGGGGAAAACCCTGCTTTTTATTCTGGCATCATTGTTGCCGACATTCTCATGTGAACAAAAAGGCATGTAAACAGAACGGGCGGTTGTGGAGGTCAGAGAAATGATCAAGGTCACGCCCATATGTCGTGCGATAAGTCGATACAGTTATCATCACGACAGCTCTACACATGAACAGAACCAGAGCTCCGGAAACAGCTCTCACCACGGCGAAGGATCTGTATGAATATAAATATAAATATAACACATGTAAATAAACTCTACCTTTGGATCCACCCCGGGACTGTTGTTCTCAATGATGGCCTGGGACACGAATTCTGTCTGAACCGCGCCGGGCCAGAGGCTGACGGACGCCACGCCTCGACTCCTCAGCTCGACGGCCGTGTCCGCCGCCAACCTGTCGCACTGAAAAGAAAAGTCCACTTTTCAAAACACGAACACAAACATGTTTCAGAGAAACATTTTAAAACCCGGCTGAGCCACGCCTCTTAAGAAGCTGTTGACAACGTTTTTTTTTTTTATCATGGTAAAATATTCTCTTTTAATTGCTTTTAGCGTTGGAATGGGTCTCAACAAGCCCCGGTCAAACTATCAACATGACGCTCTGTCAAGGAAATATTACCGCAGAACAAGTTATTATGTATGAAAACTACCAGGAAGAAAATGACTTTCAGGGGAGAAACTGCTAGTTCTGCTACTGCGGCTTCAGAGTCATAAGGGAATTCGACAAGCCACTTTCAATAAAAACACAGTTAGTTCTCTGTGTTGCATTCGGTCCATATCAGGCGTCGAAAACTCTGTTAGCGACACCACGGCGATGCTGTTATTCAGGAGATCGGCATTTACCAGCTCAGAGCGGAAACCAAAACATGCCAACGTCACCTTTTGATTTCATCAAATTTGGGACGCTGTGACCAGAGAACTTACTGCAGCTTTCCCAACACCGTATGCCACGTTGAAGAGGTATCTCAGCCCTCCCATGGATGAGATGACGACGATCAAGCCGTGGCCCCGTGCCACCATCAAGCGCGAGGCGTAGACGGAGCAGAAATAATGTCCCCTGGGAGGAAAAGCACTTCATCAGGATGACGTCGGCAGAGCAGTGACTCAACGTCCGGCAGCCGTGACTCACCAGGCCGTGGGCGCGACGAAGGGGAAACACCTACCTGAGCCCCGTGTTGTTTATGGAATCCCATATGGATGGTTCCGTTTCCCAGAACTTCTTTCCCATATTTCCAAAGATAGCCTGGAATAAAAAATGCAACGGCAGAAAAAAAATTACAATTGCCGAATCAAATGCCATCAAATTGAAAAAGATAAAATGTCATTCCTGAGCGTCCTTATCTTATCCTTCCCCAAGGTAATCGGGCACGTTGGGCGGCGCCAGCAGGGGTGCGTTGGCGTTTCGCCGGCGACACTGACCTGCACGCCTGCGTAGGCGTTGTTGACAAGGACGTCCAGCCGGCCATTCTGCTCTCGCTGGATTTGCTCAAACAACTTCTGAATGTCTTCCTCCTTCGAGGAATCGCAGACGACCGGCACACAGTCCCCGCCCC
>NC_137196.1:24361636-24399136 GCF_960531495.2 Zeus faber | reverse complement strand
ACACACATCAATCCTGATCTGTATGAAGCTGCACACCATATGCTCAGGCGCTGGGTAAAATATTTAATAACAGCCGAATGTAAGCCCTTATTAGACAGTTTATTTTGGTATGATGTCTTTGTTTTTAGTTTATCTTGTCTTCAAAAAAAAAAAAAAAAAGCAAAATATCCAAGTTTTAATTCATCAATGAACTTCCCATCTTCATCTCATTGACAGACATGCGGTCACAGAGATCTGTCCTAACACAAAACATTTATCTTCCTGTTACATTTAGTATCAAACACAACTAGTCTTCTCCTCCCCCTCATGATGTCTGTCATTTCCACTGTAAAAAAAAAAAAAAAAAAAGAGGGTTTTTTTTCTGCGCCATTATTCCCTCCCTGCTGTACCAGCTACATTCCGGTAGAAGTGAGCAACAAAGACCGGGTCTCGTTCCTCCAGGATGTGTAGTAAATGGTTTCTCTCCTCCTCATTCCACGACTCAAACCACTGGTTCCACAGGCGCAGCTGGCATTCAAAGATGCTGGGGGCTCTGTCTTTAACCTGGAGGGGGAGGGATACTTAAACGTGACTCGCAGCAGAACAACAGCCTCATAAGCACAGCGGGTGGTGTGAGACATACCTGCAGCGTGTTGAGTGAGTCCAGGAGGGTGCACACTTTGCCCGGCACAGCTTTGCCAAGGAGGTCCTGCAGGAAGCGCTCCCTCTGCACAGCGCTCCACCCCAAGAACCAGCTGAGGACACACCTCTGCTCCTGCAGGGTGACGTAGGAGACGGGCAGAGCGTCCCCGCCGGGGCCTGCGCTCTGGGGGGCACAGGAGAGCTTCTGCAGGGTCAGAGGAACCGGACCCTGCGGGGCCAGTGGCAGAACAACGGGGCTGGCTGACGCACACACGGGCCAGTCTGTGGCGTTGCCAGGCGCTGTTGTCACGCCGGTTACCATGTCAACGAGCTGCGGCTGCTGTTCCCCTGAACACTGACTGACATGGTAGAACCACGACATCTCTGCAAAGATAAGGCCAGTGGTTCAAATTTAACGATCCATTTATTTGGCCAAGAACATGATTGTATACAAAGAATTTGACTTGGTAAGTAGTTGGTGCATTGTGGCACAGTCAGACCGATAGTAGTAACACAAGTAAGTACGAGCAACACAAAAACACCTAAGAAGTCAAGATCAATTAAATCAGACAAGGTCAGCGGCAGTATGGTGGCTAATACTGACCGATAGTGCCATCACAATTATTAAATAATGGTCTGATGTAAATTATTTGAGCAGATCTCCAATCTTTTTTCTAAGATTGTTCAATTCCTCAATCGTATATATCCACCCAAATGTCAGGGGATTTTTAAACCAATGTTGCAATAAACAGAATATGCCTAAGGTGTGTTTCCATAAACTGGGTTCAAATGAAATGTCTACCCAAATGGTTACGCTCAAATCTTCAATGCCGATAAATAGCTCCTTTGCAGGTATGAATGTTGTTGCAAGTTTTATTTGATGGCAAGACACTTGAACCATTAATCACAGTTAACTACATTCTTTTGATGGGGACAGCCCTACTGAATGAAGGCATAAATATAGTTGGAATATTTCTGTACAGGGTGAATACTTATGTATGAATGGTCTTTATTATCGTACTCAGGTACAATGAAATTTCGCATGGCTTCTCCCAAAGTAGTTAAAATAAAACAAAGAAAATAGATAAAAGCAATTTCTGTTTACAATAATATGGACACGGACAACAATGGATGAATTGGATTGAAATGATTACACTACTATTACAGCACCTTGCGCAGTTCGCTTTATGTGGGGAGAATGTCTCCGCCACAAACATCATAATACATGTGACATTGCGATGTCGTGTTGTATCAAATACAACATCGTCAAATAGGCCGTAGCTCAACTTAACGCTAGCTCGTCCCCGTTGCGTTCACAGTGAATGACCAGCCGGACAAACGGGGCTTCGGCGGGGATTCAGGATGGAGGACAAACGTCCGACATAGAAGCAGAAAGTTTCCCACCTTTTTATCTCACTGCCCGTCACCTCATCGCCGCCATGTCCGACCCGCTGCGGCGCAGAGCATCCGCCGCCATAGGAGCGTCTCTGCTCTTGGTTCAACACAACAACTTCTTCTTCTTCGTTTTCTCCTCCTCCTCCTCCTCCTCCTCCTTCTTCTTCTTCTTCTTCTTCTTCTTCTTTCCGTTTAATGGCGGGTGGCAATCAGCGTTAAGATGCATTACCGCCACCACGACGTTGGAGTGTGGACCAGAGTAATCTATCCCCTCAAAAAATTAAATAAAAAAATATTTAAAATAATTTAAACAAATTAATTAAAAAAAACAAAAACCCGGAATGAATGAATAAATGAATAAAAAAAGATGGATGGATAAATGAATAAACAAATAAATAAATAAATAAATCCTTTATTTCACTGAACACTAAATTATTTTGATCAGCCCAATTTCTTTCAAATAACTGAATGGACTAGACATCCTGATTTCCCTCTTTAATGTTTCTCGTTCTCGGGAGTACTTATGGCAGCGGAAAAAAAGGGAAAATGACATGCCCCACTCCTGTTTGACAGTGCTCACATAATTTTGAGGGATGCTGACCTCCCTGCGCCCACTTCTTGCCGTGCTGCATGAAGGTGTCGTCCTGCATTTGCTGTGTTCCCACTGTGCTGCCACTCTTTCATGATGTTTCTTTTATTTATTCCTTTTGCTTCCGATTTATTGAATGAAACGTCCATGATCTCTTGTTTAAGTGCCTTTTTTGCAAACGCATTCACAATTTCATTGCCCTTCACGCCTCTGTGAGCCGGGACCTACATAAACTTTATCAACATATTTCATATTTTATTCACATATATCATTAACTACATCCTGCCTACTGTGAGATATAAATGACTCCAGAAACATTAATGCAGAACACAAATCTGTACAAATAATCTTCATCTCGACTGTGTAAACAGACAAATGATCTGATGTTCTTCTTTTAACAGAAACTTATAAGGCCAGTATACTAAAAGCAAAACCTGTGCTAAACCTTGGATCCATGGGACAAATGTTTGATAGAATGTTTGTAACCTATCTTCAACTGAAACTGCAATATTTCCAAAACTTTTATGGACGTGCATCCCCCTCCCAGGATATAGAAATCAACTGATACTGAGGTGAACTGCAGGGGTATCTCTTCTCTGACTTAATGTCATGTCTCTAACTACGTTATCACTGCTCCACATAAAACACTCCGACTTGGCCCGTTCTCTCTCCCAACATGGGAGAAGTACCTTTGTTGTTGGACGTCGATCTTCTGAACGCCCTTGAAGATTACCCCGGTAGTTCATCATTAACTGCCACTAACTAGTGTCCAAGTCGCAGCGGCATTTCACCCACTTTAACCTGAAGAACGCACACAGGAGTCCCTTTGTAAGCACCACAGCAAAGTCTCAAAGTTTGAGCTTGCGCCACCTCCACCTTCTTTAACGTTTTTTTGTTTTTTGTTTTGCTGCTGACCTCTAAGCCTCACCCCGTAAAAAAAAGCATGTTATGGAAACGACGAGAAGACGCCATTCTGGTAAATGGTGGGGACTCGTCGCCCAATGTTCCAGAAGTAACGGGAGGAACTGAACTGAACTGAACTGAACTGAACTGACCTCTAAGCAACACACCCATAATCTAACACTGATCTAATCAACGCCACATAAATATTTTTTTCTTATCGCAGATCTGCTGCCTTCCCATTCTGATCCTGTTAAACATCTTGTCACATTTAATATATTTTTACATTTGGAGTTTATCTTATGGATATGTTCATTCCATGTTAACTTTACATCAAACCACACACCCAAAAATCTAAAGATGCCCACTTGTTCTATCCTTTGCTCGTGAATCTTTATCCGTCTTTATCTACCTCTCTTCCGAGTGAACATTGTTTGCTTTTTTTTCCTGCTGAAAACTTGAATCCCCACAAATATGACAATTTTTCAACAACGTTAACTGTATCTTTTGCACAATATAAGTAATATTCTTTCCCCCTCTCCGCAAACTCCATCATCAGAAAGAAATGGCCGTCCAATATCCCCCTGAACTTGAGAAAAAATATAATTCAGATCAGATAGATATCATTGATCATAATGGAAAAGAGCATTGGACTAATGACACTAGCCTGAGCAATAACCCAACTTTATTGACTCAGAAATATAATACAAAACAATCGCAATTCAAAACAATGCATCGTTCTAAACAACGAGGGTGTGAACCCATGTGAAATACAGTATCATCAGTGGGATCATTTATGGACAAAAAAAAATACAACTAAAAGAAAAGAGTGAGTGAGACGGCCTAAAACTCTTTATTGTAATGTTTTCGATTGGAGGAGGGTTGTTTCTTCGCATCGTTTCTTATTTTATTTTATTGGTTAAGTTAGATACAAGTTAAATACAAGGTATAGGGTTAAAGATAGTTAACTTTAGGTATAAGGTATCTCTAACCTTATACCTAAACTTAACCACAGGTTGGGTTAGTCTAGCATTGACTATTTAAATCGGCATTGTCCTCCTCTTCCGCTATCTGCGTGTTACAGTTTTCAAAGTCCCCGTCGCTCCATGAAACTCCAGCGTTGGGTAAAACGAGGTATTTGAGAGAGGTCTGGCGGTCCGGTGATCAAGTTATGTTCGCCTTTTTTTTTAACTAGTAATAGTCTCGTCACATGGTCCACATACGTACTTTACTGTTTTACGTGGCGTTTTCTTTACGGAGATTTGGCCATCTCCATGCCAGGGCTCGCCTCCCCGCCCGCAAAGGTTCCACCAAAACTAGTTCCCACCCGACACTATTTCACAAGGGCACCGTCGCTGCATCCCGGGCAGAGCGCCGCCCGAGACCAACGTGATTGGAACGTAAAAGAAAACAATACAAACAAGACGGAGCGTTTGACCCGCCCCGTGAACGACAATGGCAGCGGGTTGAGCCAGACCTTCCTCCACCGTTAAAACCCGAGTGTGGGGATACCGGGGTGTCGCCCACGCGTCCTAGGCGCTGTCACGGACAAACTGGGGTCCTGGGACTGCAGCCTCCCGGAACCCGCTACCCATTCATAGGGAGGCGGGGCCGGGCGCGGAACCCCCTGGCCGTCACCCCGCGAACGACCTGCCCCCCCAAAATGCCTCGTGGTGTGAACCCTCCGGCCGCGACGCCCCGCCGCCTTCGGTGGAGTTTGGGTTCAGTGGAATAAACTTTGGTCGTTTCAACGATTTGGCAACCCGAGTCACGCGTGCCTCGTCGTCGCGGTGTGACGTCAGCGAGGGAAGGCGTGGCGCGGCGCTCTCCGCGGGGGGGGACGGGCGAGTGGAACGGGGACCCACCAATAACCACAAAAGAAGAAGGAGAAGGAGGAAAAAAGAAGAAGAACAACAACAACAAGAAGAAAAAAGAAGAGGAACGGGAAAATGGCGGACCTCGAAGACGTCACGCTGGACGGGAGACCGCTCAACTCGCTTCGGGTGGCGGACCTGAAAGCCGCCCTCGAGGAGCGGGGACTCTCCAAAAGCGGAGCGAAGAACGCCCTCGTCAAGAGGCTCAAAGGGGTGAGTTCGGTCCCGAACATCGGGCTGGGTCGTCGGTAGCCGCGGAGCCGACAAACGTTTAACGATCGGACGGGCCGACGCTCGTCTGGAAGGCCGATACCTGGCAGCCAAGCGGGTTCTCCCGTTTACGCGAACCGAGTTAAAGCCTGTTTACGGTGCTTTGTATACAATCAACGTTTTCAATGCGTAACACGTCATATGTGCATTTAATGAACTTTCTCAACGTATCTTTCAAGTGGAATAGGAGCTAGTTAGCTTGCTTAGCTAACGCTGTGTTTATTAGTGATGCAGGATTCGCGAACGATTCGTTGGTAACGAATGGGTCTTTGAAGTAACCCGTGAGTCTGGAGTCACCTCGGCAAAAGAGCGGGGAGCGAGCTAATGTTCCACTCACAAAGTGAGATTAATTCCTGAGGACTCAGTTAAAGGCCAAGGCATTTAGCGTCATCCGCAACGAGGCTGTTTTGTACTTTAATATTCCGCAAATAAATAAGAACTTTTGAGAGAAGTTAATAATCGTTCACTCTTTGCGTTTCTCGACCCCAACTTTTTGTTTTTGAGCGAATTCAACTCGAGCGTTTTCTGTGATCCAACGTTTGCATTCAAACGTTGCCAAAATACAAACTTCGGAGTCGGAGAATCGAACGAATCGAAAAGGAGCGGAGCTTCCCAGTGAGGGTTGGTGTTGTTTTACCAGCACCTGGGGGGTTGGATTGGATTGGATTGGTCCAACATGCACACGGAGTGTCATGTTTGTTTACAAGCGGAGTGTCTGGACTGCGCTGGGAATCTGTTTCGTTTGCGTCGATATTGACGCACACATCTATCGACGGAAATAACAAGTGCACTGCGAGCTCTTTGTGGCCCCTTGTTATTGATTTAAAATAGTTGGATGTCTATGCACCATACAGTGTATGGCCGAACTCTTAAGTCACGTTTTCCTTATTGAGGCCGAGACTCATAATAAACACTGTGTATGCACTTGCTTTATGTACTCAGGCTTTGTTGTCCCCGAGGGGCCGAACGAAGGGGGCCACAAAGTTTACATTTTTATGTGGTTTTGGCAAAGGGCACTGGGCTGGACAGCAGCACAGGGAGAGGTTGATATTTCTCGCCTGATATGGGTTTTTCAATGGGTGATGCCGATATCTAGAAAGCAGGGCGGCTGGTGGCCGATATATAATACAGATATCATTTTGTATTTTGTGTTTGCATCTGATAAAATACAACAACTTAAGCAATGAGACGTAAAATTGCTGAACTTAAATGAACATTTATTTATCACTAATGTTATTCGCTGCATTGTCTGTTTACTAAAGAAGATCTGCACTCTGTCTGCAGTGCGGCTTTACAAGAAATTACATTTGTAACCCGGGTAACATTATTATTCTTTTTTTTTTTTTTAAGAGTTGACACCAAATCCGGATAAACGTGAAATTGTATTCATTTGGATTTATAATAACTAATTTCAAACTAAAAACAAACAAACAAACAAATGAGCCTAGATACTGAGACTATCTGCGCTCTCTTGAAGAGGAGAGTCGCCACTTGATGACGTCATCACCGGTATATCGATAGTGTGGAAAATGAGTATTGAAACTGTTTCAAATATTCATAATCGATATGTATAGAAAAAATGATGTTTTTAACAAGGCCTGCCCCCTGAAAGTCTACAGTTTTTTTTTCTTGGTTTTTTTTTTGGTCAGTCGGTGTGTATTACAATAACAGGATAAAACCGACAGAAGCTTACAAAATGCACAGGGATAACCTTTCAATGAGTAACTATAAATAAGGGGAATCATAAATCTATTTTTATATGTGCGAATCGATCACGCGTCTGGACACGGACCCAAACACGGTTCTCTGTGCGCCCCGATGGCGGAGAGCGGAGCCCCGTTCCTCCAAATAAAACAACAAAAAGCGGTGTGGGGACGGGGCACGGAGGAACGACTCGTTGAGATTATTTTCTGCGCACAACGCATGGAGAGGGGGTGGTTGGGGAGAAAGTCACAGATAGTGTCCCCATTACGCACAGTTTCATTCAATAAGGAGATGTTAAAAGTGAAAGAGTTGGATGGTTAGCTCAATCCACAGCATGACTGTATATATCTAAGAGGAGTAGGTTTTAACATTGGAGTTTGAATGCTAGCTCTTCCTGCTCAAAATAATTTGATCTATAACATTGAATGAAATTGTGTTGTCACTAATAGGCTCTAATGTTGGAGAACCTTGAGAGAACCTCAACCCCCAACACTGGACTGCAGCCCAACTCTCAGGTGGGGGTTGCATTAATTTCACTTGAAACATTGGAAAGACCAAATGCCATTCATACAGAATGTATTAGAATATGACTATTCATTTGAATGGACTGGAGTCATATAGGGGAAAAATATTACCTGCATTATTTTATCCCTTATTTGTCGTTGCCCATGTCAAGTGTGTAGCCTGTTCTCAAAAGTGTGTTACTCTATATAGATTGGTGAGGAAATGAGCCAAAACAGCTTCATCAAGCAGTATTTGGCCAAACAGCAAGAGCTACTGAGGCAACGTCTGGAGAGAGAGGCACGAGAGGCCGTTGAAACTGATGGTAAGACGTAGTAGTTACTTCATATTCTATTAATCACTTTCTAGGCAAAATAATAGTAATTTCAATAACAAGTTTTTGTTTCCAGATCAAACAGACCACACAAGCGTCAACAACCGTGTCTCATGTCCTGCTCCAGCGCAGGTTAGGTTTATTTTGTTTATGCTATGCTATACTCTTTATGCTATCATCAGTCACATTCAAAATGTTCATGTCTTCAATGTTGAGGCTGCATCGAGATGCACAAGTAACCGCTTATTAATCCTAATGTTGATATTTGCTTTCACAATTAATTGACCATAGTCGGGAATATTGTTTTCTTTGTTGTTCTCAATTCGTCCGCTACCAGCGCCATTTCAGCATCCAATTTACAAAATATATTGCCCAAATGATATGCTGGCACAAACATGCCCCTTAAGTTTTCTATCTGAGTGCAATTTGCCCTTGTTTTGTGTCTGATTGCATTTATCCATTTGGCAAAGTAAATAACCCCTGCATTCTTGCGCCAGCGGGATGTGTGAAGCATGCACACATCCACAGGCTCTGGGCATGAGACACACAGGGCTTTTTTTTGTTTGTTTGTTTCGTTCAATTTGGAAAATGTTACTACAAAAAAATATAAAAACACTATTTAGATTGGTGAGGAAATGAGCCAAAACAGCTTCATCAAGCAGTATTTGGCTAAACAACAGGAGCTACTGAGGCAACGTCTGGAGAGAGAGGCACGAGAGGCCGTTGAAACTGATGGTAAGATGTAGTTACTTCATATTCTATGCATCACTTTCTATGCAAAATAATCGTAATATTAATTACATTTTTTGTTTGCAGATCAAGCAGACCACACACGCACCAATCACAGTGTCTCATGTTCTGGTACAGCCCAGGTTAGGTTTATTTTGTTTCTGCTATTTCTATGCTCTTTATGCTATCATCAGTCACAACATTTTCAATGTTGATGCTGCATGGCCTAAATTAAGTTTTTGCATGATTTGGAATACCACAATGCTAAGACTTGAGCTGCTTTCACACATGCGCTGTAAACCTGAAATTATCCAGACATTTCCCTGTTACATTAGAGCTGTGTGTCTGAACAAATGTCCAAATCATTTGACCCAGACTTTTACCAGCCAGCACCATAGTACGAAGGCCTGGTAATGTCTGATCAAGCGGTATGTGTGAACAGGTAATTGTCCTGATCATTCACAGTGATCGAGTAGGCATGTCGCATGTTGATGACGTCACTATCATGCGCCAGTTATTTAATGTGTGGATCTTCGTGCACGGAGTGTAGCTGCTGTGTACTCCTTTCTGCTTTCTTTATTATTCCTTTCCACTTTCTCGTTTATATTGGGGAGATGTCCAAAAACATGGAGTATCGCAGCAAAAAAAGCCCAACTACTGATAAGTTTGTAGCCTCGTCCACCATCTTGTGTGCTGTAAAACTCTGCAGTGTCATTGTGTCATGTCCTGCCTCCTGCACGCTCCACCCAGGCTCCGCCCCTCATCTAAACCAAATGGATTATTTCCAGGTTGTGTAAACGCATCGTACACGGACAATCTCCGTGTTTTTGCTACTTGCGTGAAAGCCTAAATCTGGATAGTCAGGTCTGGACATTATCTGGACATAGTCATGAGTGCATGTGTGAAAGCGACCTAAATCAAATATATTGCATGGGACAAACTGCCAAAATTCTGCAATATACTAAATGTTTTTTACTTTTTCGTACTTGTCAGGATGCCACTCCAGCAGTGTCTGTTGCCCAGCACAAGCAGTTTGGCCCCTCTGATGGAGCAGGACTGTCAGGCTCAGCTAATGAGGGAGAGTTGAACAGGAATCAGGAGGCAAATATGTCGAGTCCACCTGCCTCAGCTGCACCTACTTGTGCCCCTGGCTTGGTTGCCATGCGTCTGGCTAGTGGTGATAGGGTTCCTCCATCTAGTCAAGTCCAGGCCGATAGTGACGATGATGAGGACTGGGACAGCGGTCTAAGGAGAAGAAGCCTTGGGGACCCAGCCAGAAGGACTACAGCCAGAAAGAGGTCTGAAGCCTCCCACCAAGCCCCTCCGCACATCCCTCCCCTCTTATCTCCACAACTTTGTCAGCCCACACCCACAACTTCCCCAGCCCCTGAGTTATCCTTCCCGCAGCCTGACACCACCAAACAAAGCCCCCCAAGCCCTGGCATGCCACCAGCCTGGAGGCAGCGTGCCTCCAGCACCTCGAGCTCCGGCTCATCCAGCAGTCACAGCAGCAGCCCAGAGCCCCAGAGGAGTGGACAAGTTCAGCGTAAACCTGGTCCACTCACTCTGTTGGCACGGAAGTTGGAGTCAGAAGGGGCTTTCTCTGGTGCAGGTTGGCACAGCCGTGATGGGAATGGAGAGGACAGCAATATTGCTACGGTTGCACCTTTTCCTGTGAGAGTGTCTCCAGAAGGCGTGGTTTCTGCCATCACCCATACAGCCAGCATGCCATTTCCCATGGTTCCATTTCACAGTCAAGTACCCGGGAGTGTGCACAGGGCCAATGCAACAGAAGAGAGGGTGTCTCGGTTAGAGAAAGAAAAGGCCCTTGAGAAAGAGAGACTCAGAGCCCTTGAGGTGGAAAGACAAGAGAGTCAAAGAATACTTCAGGAAGAGCAGAAAAGGGAGAGGGAAGAAAGAGAGGCTTTGGAGCAAGAGAGAATAGAGCAGGAAAAAGACTTAGAAAGAGAGGAAAAGGAGATGGATCTGAGCGACTTTGACAAGGGCCAAATTGTGATGGCTATACGCCTGGGTCAGAGCATCTCCAAAACAGCAGGTCTTGTGGGGTGTTCCCGATATGCAGTGGTGAGTACTACCAAAAGTGGTCAGAGGAAGAAGAACAACCGGAGAACCGGCGACAGGGTCTTCCGAAAAACTCGCAAGTAACATTTTGGTTTGAAGTCATTTGAAAGTTATACCACTTTGAATCAATTGCAGAGAAAAATAAAACATTTAACCTACATTAAAGGTCTTGACTGCCTCATCAGTGACATAGGTGACAAGGGCAATGACAACGTAAAACTGTCTTAAGTAAACAAGAAATGAGCCAATGAGATCTCAAAACTACTGTATGTCTGTCTGATTCAGTTATGAGTATCATGAGCCATAGAGCCTTTACACTTATCAGCCACAACATTACAACTATTGACAAGTGAAGTAATTGACGTTGATCATCTTGTTCCAATGGCACCTGTCAAGGGGATGGGATGTACAAGTGAAGGCAGCAAGTGAGTACAAAGTCCTTGAAGTTGACGTGTTTGAGGCAGGGAAAAATGGGCAAGTGTAAGGATCTGAGAGACTTCGACAAGGGCCAAATTGTGATTGCTAGACAACTGGGTCAGAGCATCTCCAAAACGGCTGGGCGCCCAACGCTCATTGATGCACATGGGGAGTGAAGTGTAACCCGTCTGGTCCGATCCCTCAGAAGAGATTCTGTAGCACAAATTGGTGGAAGAGTTAGTGCTGCTATGATAGAAAGGTGTCAGAACACACAAGGCATCACAGCTTGCTGGTATGGGGGTGCGTAGCCACAGACCGGCCAGTGCCCGTGCTGACCCCTGTCCACCTCCAAAAGCACCTACAATGGGCATGTGAGCGTCAGAACTGGACCGTGGAGCAATGGAAGGTAGTCTGGACTGATGAATCATGTTTCTTTTACATCATGTGGATGACTGGAGTGTGTGGGCGTTATTTTCCTGGGGCAGAGATTGAACCGGGATGCACTATTTGAAGAAGGAAAGCCAGTGGAGGTGGTGTGGTGGTCTGGGGAATGTTCTGCAGGTAAAACCTTTGGTCCTGGCATTCATTGTGGAAGTTAATGTCATGTTCCACCTACCTAAACATTGTAGCAGGCCAAGTACACAATGAAACTGCACATGATATGCTCATGGTAAAACATTCAGCAACAGACAAATAAGAGCCCTTATTGAACGATTTATTTTGGTAAGATGTCTTTGTTTTCAGTTTATCCTGTCTTGTACAAAAAAGATTAGAAAAAGAAAATCCTCCATTCCCCCAAGTTTCAATTCATCAATGAACTTCCCAGCTTCATTTCATTGACATGTCACAGAGATCTGTCCTAACACAAAACGTTTATCTTCTAAGAGGGTTTTTTTTTTTGGGGGGGGTTTTCCTGCACCATCATTCCCTCCCTGCTGTACCAGCTACATTCCGGTAGAAGTGAGCAACAAAGACCGGGTCCTGTTCCTCCAGGATGTGTAGTAAATGGTTTCTCTCCTCCTCATTCCACGACTCAAACCACTGGTTCCACAGGCGCAGCTGGCATTCAAAGATGCTGGGGGCTCTGTCTTTAACCTGGAGGGGGAGGGATACTTAAACGTGACTCGCAGCAGAACAACAGCCTCATAAGCACAGCGGGTGGTGTGAGACATACCTGCAGCGTGTTGAGTGAGTCCAGGAGGGTGCACACTTTGCCCGGCACAGCTTTGCCAAGGAGGTCCTGCAGGAAGCGCTCCCTCTGCACAGCGCTCCACCCCAAGAACCAGCTGAGGACACACCTCTGCTCCTGCAGGGTGACGTAGGAGACGGGCAGAGCGTCCCCGCCGGGGCCTGCGCTCTGGGGGGCACAGGAGAGCTTCTGCAGGGTCAGAGGAACCGGACCCTGCGGGGCCAGTGGCAGAACAACGGGGCTGGCTGACGCACACACGGGCCAGTCTGTGGCGTTGCCAGGCGCTGTTGTCACACTGGTTACCATGTCAACGAGCTGCGGCTGCTGTTCCCCTGAACACTGACTGACATGGTAGAACCACGACATCTCTGCAAAGATAAGACCAGTGGTTCAAATTTAACGATCCATTTATTTGGCCAAGAACATGATTGTATACAAAGAATTTGACTTGGTAAGTAGTTGGTGCATTGTGGCACAGTCAGACCGATAGTAGTAACACAAGTAAGTACGAGCAACACAAAAACACCTAAGAAGTCAAGATCAATTAAATCAGACAAGGTCAGCGGCAGTATGGTGGCTAATACTGACCGATAGTGCCATCACAATTATTAAATAATAGTCTGATGTAAATTATTTGAGCAGATCTCCAATCTTTTTTCTAAGATTGTTCAATTCCTCAATCGTATATATCCATCCAAATGTCAGGGGAATTTTAAACCAATGTCGCAATAAACAGAATATGCCTAAGGTGTGTTTCCATAAACTGGGTTCAAATGAAAATCTACCCAAATGGTTACGCTCAAATCTTCAATGCCGATAAATAGCTCCTTTGCAGGTATGAATGTTGTTGCAAGTTTTATTTGATGGCAAGACACTTGAACCATTAATCACAGTTAACTACATTCTTTTGATGGTGACAGCCCTACTGAATGAAGGCATAAATATAGTTGGAATATTTCTGTACAGGGTGAATACTTATGTATGAATGGTCTTTATTATCGTACTCAGGTACAATGAAATTTCGCATGGCTTCTCCCAAAGTAGTTAAAATAAAACAAAGAAAATAGATAAAAGCAATTTCTGTTTACAATAATATGGACACGGACAACAATGGATGGATTGAAATGATTACACTACTATTACAGCACCTTGCGCAGTCTGCTTTATGTGGGGAGAATGTCTCCGCCACAAACATCATAATACATGTGACATTGCGATGTCGTGTTGTATCAAATACAACATTGTCAAATAGGCCGTAGCTCAACTTAACGCTAGCTCGTTCCCCGTTGCGTTCACAGTGAATGACCAGCCGGACAAACGGGGCTTCAGCGGGCATTCAGGATGGAGGACAAACGTCCGACATAGAAGCAGAAAGTTTCCCACCTTTTTATCTCACTGCCCGTCACCTCATCGCCGCCATGTCCGACCCGCTGCGGCGCAGAGCGTCTCTGCTCGGGGCTCAACACAACTTTATTGACTCGGAAATACTACACAGAACACAGCCGCAATTCAGGACAACGTGCCGCTACAAACAGTGAGGGCGCGGGTGAAGCAGTGCCCGCAATTACGCAAATTACGCACAATAAAAACACAACTAAGGCCTAAACCTCATTATTCTAATATTTTAGATTGGACGGGGGTTGCTCTTCGAATTGTATTTGATCTAATTAAAAGATTTACAACATATTGGGTTTGTTTTGTTGTTTTTCAAATACGTAAGCCTTGGTGAGAAACATATATTAGATTTTTTGCAGATGTAATCGTATGTGTGAAGTATTTACCGAATGTTTATGTATTATAATATACATATACAATTTCGCACATATTTAGACAATATATATATTTTTTAAATAACAAAGACTCCGTTCTCTCTGGATACGGCTTTGAATTGTTTTATTGCGCTTGTTAATCCTCACACCGGAAATCGCGGCGGAAGTTCCTTTAAGTACGACGTCAATCTTGTCCGGTGGCAGTTGTTCAGCACGCAAAACTGTTTATAATAAAGAACACACGGAAACAGAATGTGTTGTTGTTGTTGTTGCACTGGGGTACGATGTGAAAATAATAATAATAATAATAACAATCTCAAACAGAGCTCCCACTTGCACTTTTTATTTCGTTCGGGAGGAAGTCGTCGGCGGCGATGAGAGGTTTGACTCCCTTTCGGGATTCGGATGAATCGCTGTGTTGAAAAGAAAGAAGAGTCACTCCGCTTTACGACTCTCCGTTCGCGGGCGAGAGAGGGGACTTGCGGTGAACGGTGAACGAGTCAAAAGAGTCGGTTCGTCCAATAACTTGTCTGATTGAATCTAAAAAAAACATTATTTATTTAGTTAGAGGAACGCAAACTGAGGATCCCGGTTAAAGCATAGTTATCTAAAATATATTTAGTTGAGCGGGAAAATGCAAAGTGTGAATTCCAAATATAATTTACTTCGGTGAAAATAATTAATTGTTGGCAGAATACAAAGTGTAAATCAGCCGCGGTAAATAAATGTAAATAAAGTTTAAATAAAGTTAAAGGCTTGTCAACACAAAGCGACTCCGTCTCGCCGCGAACGCGACCGGGCGTTCCGCGTCGCCGCTGTGCGACGTCAGCGAGGGAAGGCGTGGCTCTGTGACGCGGTCGACGGGAGAGGCGTGGCTCGGCGACGCGACGACGGGGGAGGCGTGGCTCGGCGACGCCAACGAGGGAAGGCGTGGCCCTGTGACGTCGGCGAGGGAAGGCGTGGCCCGGCGCTCTCCCTGGGGGGAACGGGCGAGAGGAACGGGAAAATGGCGGACCTCGAAGACGTTACGCTGGACGGGAGACCGCTCAACTCGCTTCGGGTGGCGGACCTGAAAGCCGCCCTCGAGGAGCGGGGACTCTCCAAAAGCGGAGCGAAGAACGCCCTCGTCAAGAGGCTCAAAGGGGTGAGTTCGGTCCCGAAAATCGGGCTGGATCGTCGGTAGCCGCGGAGCCGACAAACGTTTAACGATCGGACGGGCCGACGCTCGTCTGGAAGGCCGATACCTGGCAGCCAAGCGGGTTCTCGCGTTTACGCGAACCGAATTAAAGCCTGTTTACGGTGCTTTGTATACAATCAACGTTTTCAATGCGTAACACGTCATATGTGCATTTAATGAACTTTCTCAACGTATCTTTCAAGTGGAATAGGAGCTAGTTAGCTTACTTAGCTAACGCTGTGTTTATTAGTGATGCAGGATTCGCGAACGATTCGTTCGCAACGAATGGGTCTTTGAAGTAACCCGTGAGTGTGGAGTCACCTCGGCAAAAGAGCGGGGAGCGAGCTAATGTTCCACTCACAAAGTGAGATTAATTCCTGAGGACTCAGTTAAAGGCCAAGGCATTTAGCGTCACCCGCAACGAGACTGGTTTGTACTTTATTATTCCACAAATAAATAACTTTTGATAGAAGTTAAAAACAAATTATCGTTCACTCTTTGCGTTTCTCGGCCCCAGAGTTTTTGTTTTTTTTTGAGCGAATCAAACTCGAGCATTTTCTGTGATCCAGCGTTTGGATTCTTCCGCCAAAATAAGTACTTCAGAGTCGGAGATCGAACGAATCGTTTCACCGAGTAACTTGTGAAGCAGCGAATCGAAAAGGAGCGGCACTTCCCAGGGGGGGTTGGTGTTGTTTTACCAGCACCTGGGGTATTGCATTGGTACAACATGCACACGGAGTGTCATGTTTGTTTACAAGTGGAGAGTCTGGACTGCGCTGGAAATCTGTTTTGTTTGCGTCGATATGGATGCAAACGTTTGTTTCCAACAAAACAATGGTTATTTGCGAGGTGTAGATCTTTTAAAGGTGCGATCAACTCCAGTTAAAGATCTTAGTGGGTTTTCCAGATGGGACAAGTAACCCAAGAAGGGAATAATAAGATGCGATAAAAATAACACTTTCACATCCATCAACAGAAATAACAGTTGCACAGCTTGCACTATGTGCCCTATTGTTCTTGATTTCAAAGAGTTATGAAATGGGACAAATGTTGATGCCTACATACATACAGTGTGTGACTGAACTTGCTCTAAGTTATGCTTTATCGACTTAGGCTTTGTTGTCTTTTGGGGGGGGGCAAACAATAGGGTTTCTAATTTGCAGCACAAAGTTAACATTCTTACGTGGTTGTGGCACTGTTGGCACAAATCACAGGGCTGGACAGCGGCACAGGGAGAGGTTGGGAGAAGATTTCTTCCCACTTGCCTTTGGTCGCAGTTTAAGTGGTGTGGTTTCCCTTTCAAGGTTATGTCGGGTACATTTTGAGATTTCCTTGATATTTTATTTTTCTGAAATGTTTAGCATTTGATACTGCAGGTACACAACAGGGCAAGTACTCAGTATTTGCATTCGGGGGGGGGGGGTGTCAGTGCATTCCCAATTTGATATCACATCTCAGTCCAACTGAACATGCAATTTAATTTAAGGGAACAGATGTGTTTGAACCATGTGTTTACATTTTAAGGTATATAATCATGGCGTTGGGTCATGAAAGAGATTGATGGTGAGTTCAATCCATAGTGTGACTGCATATATCCAAGAGTAGGTTTTAACACTGGAGTTTAAATGCTCACTCTTCCCGCTTGAAATAATTTTTTATCTATAACATTGAATAAAATTGTGTTGTCACTAATAGGCTCTCATGCTGGAGAACCTTCAGAGAACCTCAACCCCCCACATTGGATTGCAGCCCAACTCTCAGGTGGGAGTCCCATCAATGTTACTTGAAACATTGGAAATACTAAATGCCATTCATACAGAATGGGTTAGAATAGGACAATGAAAAGAAAGTGTCACTTACCTGTCGTTGCCCATGTCAAGTGTATAGCCTGTTTCTCAAAAGTGTGTTGCTCCATACAGATTGGTGAGGAAATGAGCCAGAACAGCTTCATCAAGCAGTATTTGGCCAAACAACAGGAGCTACTGAGGCAACGTCTGGAGAGAGAGGCACGAGAGGCCGTTGAAACTGATGGTAAGATGTAGTTACTTCTTATTCTATGTATCACTTTCTATGCAAAATAATAGTCATTTCAATAACAGTTTTTTGTTTCCAGATCAAACAGACCACACAAGCGTCAACAACAGTGTCTCATGTCCTGCTCCAGCCCAGGTTAGGTTTATTTTATTTATGCTATTTCTATGCCCTTTTTGCTATCATCAGTCACAATCATAGTGTTCATGTCTTCAATGTTGAGGCTGCATTGAGATGCACAATTAACCGCTTATTAATCGTAATTTTGATATTTGCCTGCGCTGCCTCAGCATTCAATTCACACAATATATCGCAGTAATGCTATGCCGGCGCAAACACGGCCATGAAGTTTTGCATTTTTGAGTGCAATTTGCCTTTGTTTTGCGTCTGATTGCATTTATCCATTTGGCAAATTAAATAATTCCTGCATCCTTGCGCCAGCGGGATGTGTGGAGCATGCACACACCCACAGGCTCCGGGCATGAGACACACAGGGCATTTTTTTTTTCAAGTTAAATTTGGAAAAGGTTTTTACAAAATAATAAAAACACGCTTTTTGTTTCATTTGCATCTACTACGCCACTGCTCTACACTTGCCTGTTTTACAAATTATATAAATATTAAACTTTAAGTAATTGTTGCACAGTAGTTATTTAAATTTCAAATGTTTAAAGCAGCACTATGTAACTTTTGGGTTCTTTGGGTTTTTTCGTAAAGCTCGGCCCGGTGTCCGAAAATCATTTATTTTTCCGGACAAATTTGAACCTTATATTCACGTTTCAATATCAGTCTTTGTTATAAATGCAAATATAAAGAACACCTAGGTGACAGCGCCGTTTGCACGGACCTCGCCGCTTCAGTGCTCAGCACTCAGTCCAGGGTGTAAGAGGTGCCATTCTCCATATTACATGTCAGTGTACCAGCAAAATGATTTTGAAGCTGTCATTTTAGGCTAAAAAACTTAAGACTGAATTAATGTGAAGAAAGTCCTGTTTTGATTGAAAGGTTTGAGTTTATTTATATTAAGGTTTATAATTAGAAGTTTATATTAGAAGTGTTCTGTTGATTCACAAAGTGCAATAAAAGAATTGTGGGGGTGAAAGGGATGAATAATCGTGATCACAACATTGAGCAAATACTCTTGATTATCATTTCAGCCATTATCGTGCAGCCCTAATGATGTATGGCCCCAATGTTTTGTGCGTTTTGGAATACCACAATGACGAGACTTAATTAGGTCAAATATATTGCATGGTACAAATTGCTGAAGTTCTGCAATAAATTTAATGTTTGCTCCTTTTTCATACTTATTAGGATGCCACTCCAGTGTCTGTTGCCCCGCACAAGCAGCTCAGCCCCTCTGATGGAGAGGGACTGTCAGGCTCGGCTAATGAGGGAGAGTTGAGCAGGAATCAGGAAGCAAATATGTCCAGTCCACCTGCCTCAGCTGCGCCTACTCATGCCCCTGGCTCGGTTGCCATGCGTCTGGCCACTGGTGAGAGGGTTCCCCCGTCTAGTCAAGTCCAGGCCGATAGTGACGATGAGGATAGCGAGGAGGGTGAGGACGAAGGTGAAGATGAGGACTGGGACAGCGGTCCGAGGAGAAGAAGCCTTGGGGAGCCAGCCAGAAGGACTACAGCCAGAGAGAGGTCTGAAGCATCCCACCAACCCCCTCCGCACATCCCTCCCCTCTTATCTCCACAACTTCGTCAGCCCACACCCCCCCCTTCCCCACCCCCAGAGTTATCCTTCCCACTGCCTGACACCCCCAAACAAAGCCCCCCAAGCCCTGACATGCCCCCGGCCAGGCAGCGTGCCTCCAGCACTTCCAGCTCCGGCTCATCCAGCAGTCGCAGCAGCAGCCCAGAGCCCCAGAGGAGTGGACAAGTTGAGCGTAAACCTGGTCCACTCACTCTGTTGGCACGAAAGATGGAGTCAGAAGGGGCTTTCTCTGGTTTTGGTTGGCACAGCCGTGATGGGAATGGAGAGAGGCAGGACAGCAATATTGCTACGGTTGCACCTTTTACTGCAAGAGTGCCTCCCGAGGGCATGGTTTCTGCCATCACCCATACAGCAGGCATGCCATTTCCCATGGTTCCAGGCACCAACCAGGGCAGCGTAGGCCATATGCCCCATAGTCAAGTACCTGGGAGTGTGCTCAGGGCTAACGCAACAGAAGAGAGGGAGTCTCGGTTAGAGAGAGAGAAGGCCCTTGAGGAAGAGAGACTTAGAGCCCTTGAGGTGGAAAGACAAGAGAGTCAAAGGATACTTCAGGAAGAGCAGAAAAGGGAGAGGGAAGAAAGAGAGAAGGCTTTGGAGCAAGAGAGAATAGAGCGGGAAAAAGCCTTAGAGAGAGAGGAAAAGGAAAGGGCCCTACAACGAGAGAAAAAACTTGCTTTGGAGCGTGAGCAGCAGGAAAGGGAAATGTCTCTGGCTATAGAGAGAGCAGAGCGAGAGAAGGCCCTTGAGCTGGAAAGGGAGAAGGAGCTTGAAAGACTGGAGCAAGAACGAGCCCTACAGCGAGAGAGGGAGGAAAGGGAAAAGGCCCTGCAGCTAGAGAGGGAGAGAGCCCTGGAGCTTGCCAAGGCTTTGGAGCAGGAAGAGAAAAATAGGTTGGAGAGAGAACGACAGGAGCGAGAGAAGATCGAGAGAGAAAAGGCTTTGGAACTAGAAAGGTTAAAGAGGGAGAAGGCCTTGGAGCAAGAGAAGCTGGAGAGAGAGTGGTTGGAGAGAGAGAGAGTCTTGGAGCAAGAGAGGCTGGAGAGGGAGCAAGCTTTGGAGCAAGAGAGGTTGGAGAGAGAGAGAGCCTTGGAGCAAGAGAGGCTGGAGAGAGAGCGAGCTTTGGAGCGAGAGAGGCTGGAGAAAGAGAAGGAAGAGAGGGAGAGAATAGAGCGACAGAAAGCCTTGGAGCAAGAAAGGCTGGATAGAGAAGAGAGGGAGAGGCTAGAGCGCCAGAAAGTCTTGGAGCAAGAGAGGCTGGAGAAGGAAGTGAGGGAGAGGATGGAGCGACAGAAAGCCCTGGAGCAAGAAAGGCTGGATAGAGAAGAGAGGGAGAGGCTAGAGCAACAGAAAGCCTTGGAGCAAGAGAGGCTGGAGAGGGAGAGGCTAGAGCGACAGAAAGCCTTGGAGCAAGAAAGGCTGGATAGAGAAGAGAGGGAAAGGATAGAGCGACAGAAGGCCTTGGAGCAAGAGAGGCTGGAGAAGGAAGAGAGGGAGAGGATAGAGCGACAGAAAGCCCTGGAGCAAGAAAGGCTGGATAGAGAAGAGAGGGAGAGGCTAGAGCAAGAGAGGCTTGAGAAAGAGAGGCTAGAGCGACAGAAAGCCCTGGAGCAAGAAAGGCTGGATAGAGAAGAGAGGGAGAGGCTAGAGCGACAGAAAGCCTTGGAGCAAGAGAAGCTGGATAGAGAAAAGAGGGAGAGGCTAGAGCGACAGAAAGCCCTGGAGCAAGAGAGGCTGGAGGAAGAGAGGAAGAAGATTGAGCAACAGAAAGCCCTGGAGCAAGAGAGGCTGGAGAGGGAAAAGGCCCTAGAACACGAAAGGGAGAAAGCCGAGCGAAAGAAGACTCTTGAACGAGAGAAGATGGAGAAGGAGAGGGCTGAGATGGAAAGAAAGTGCAAAGAAGAATCCGTAGAGAAAGAAAGGCTGGAAAGAAAACAAGCCGAAGAAAGGGAGAGGATTGAGAGAGCGTCTGAGAAGGAGAGGGAAGAGAAGGAGAAAGCCCTGCAGAGGGAGCGAGACGAGCAGAAGGACAAGGCTCAGGCGGCCGAGAGAGAGCGGGAGTCTCACCTCCCCCCATCCAAGCGTGGCCGTGAGACAGGTCTCACCCCCCTGCCCGCTGCTCCCCTCCTTTCCACAGGATCGGGCAGCAAGGTGCTTGCCGAGGCTGGCAAACAAGAGGGCAAGGAGTCCCAAAACCAAACTGCCAGACGAGACTCTGCAGGGGAAGCGGGCACGCCCCTGTCCCCGACACAAACCGCTCCGCCGTTACCACAGCCCTCGTTCAAGAAGTTCCGCTTCTTACGGGAGCCGCCCGTTCAGGCCCCGTCTGTGTCGCCCTCGTTGGTCATCAAGCGGCCGCGTACATTCTCGGACAGTCCCCAGCCTCAGACCTCCCCGGCCAAAGTTGCGGAGCCACGCGGCTTTTCCGGGGCCAAGTTTGAGAAGGAGGCACCTGTCGTTGGTCAGGTTCAGAGTCCCAAAGAAGAGAAAGCTGTTAGCCTGGCTTCAGAGGACAAAACCCAGGCAGATGCCTTGGAGAACGAGCAGCACGCCACTGAGGAAGATGTAAAGTCAAAAAGAGCAAAGGAGGTGGATGAATGCAAAGCCCCCTCCAGTCCACTAGGGGCAGCGTTGCAGAGGGGTGAAAAGAAGCATGGGAAACAGGAGAGGCGGAGGTCTTCCTCGAGTGACTCCTCTTCCTCAGACTCTGGGTCCTCCTCGTCACAGTCCTCCAGTTCCTCTTCATCTTCCCAGGAGAAATCCCACTCTGCCTCCAGTGGTAGAAGGGTAAGTGGTCTGCAGACAATTGGTCTTTCTTTCTTTCAAAGAATAAAAAAAATAATCAAGAGTATTTTCAGCAGTAGGTTTTGGGTTGTTTTTTTTATTTCCACCCCTGTCGGTCTGGATTCAGACCAGTGGAGCTTTGTAAAGTTGGATAGTGGATAATTTTTTTCTAACTTTTTTCCTGTTTCAGTCATTATAACGAGTTTAAAATAATAAGTTTAACATTTAATATATCGCTATTAAATTATATATAGCTATGTTATGTATAGTTCTGTGTGGACATAATCATAACCTTCATTTCTACAGCACCTTTCATACACATGTTCAAGTTCGAGAGATTATTTGTCATGACACCCGGTGATTACGCACAATAAGCTCTAAGCTCTAAAAATACTGAAATGTGCATAATCAGCATGAGGTACTCGCGCAGGCAGAACCCAAAATCACGATAAGAATTAATTGTCTGCGTTGTATTAAATATACATTTTAAATCCTCCTCAATGAAACTCACCTTAACTTGCGTAGAAGTCCTGGCATGTCACAAAGCGTAGAAGTCCTGGCATGTCACAAAGCTGCAAACGGGTAAAGATTGGTTTCCTAACTTTAGCATTACATTGGGAATGGCTGTTCTAGACTTTAACCGGTATAACTGCCGTGGTGAGCATAGTGCGATATAATTCTCAACGTTTGTATTAAAGTTCAACTTGAATTGCTACAGGGTCAGGAGTGGCTGGATAAGAATTGAGTTCAGCAAGCCCTGTAGGGGCGGTGGCTCAGGAGGGGGAGTGGGTCGTGTAGTAATCGGAAGACTAACATTTATCCAACAAAGGCAGTGGGTAGTCATTCACACGTTGGCCTCCTTAAGAAGTTCTGTATGAAGTCTGTTCCCACATTAGATGACTTACGAATGCAGTGCATAATGGGTTATGGTTCGGTGTAGTGGTGCCCAGTGCAGATGAACGTTCGGACAATCTGACGGTTCGCTTCTGTTTCCACCTCCCCGCCCTTCCCGGACGGACGGACTCGTTTCTCCGCTGACGGAGCCAGGACAGAGAACTCTCCCCCGGTCGCAATAACCCTAACCCAATGTTATATTTAATAAATGTGATCATTTTCAACCTGTCCTACTCTTTCTCCACCCGTTCCACCCCTCCTTGTCCCCCATTCCCCCTCCGCGCTCTGGTGCAGCCGGCGGGCAAGCCAGTCGCTTATGCCCAACGTCACCGCACTCGAAGCACTTCATACTTCCCAAACTGACATACACCATGTATGCAGTGCCCTTCTCCATCCATAATGCTAGACACGTCTAGGGTCTGAGTGGTAATTTTAGGAAACAAAGACCTGTCTTCATAGAGATTAGACGCATTTCAGTTTCTCGTCTATGCAGCCAAGCGACACAGTTGGGATCGGAATCTGAATGTTTCCGAATGTTGTTGGGTTTTTTTGGGTTGTTTTTCTTCCCGAACACGAATAATTTTAGAAATATATGTACGAAATAAATATTCGTAAAAACCCACTATTTGTGCTTTGCCAGTATTCGGATTTGGCCCCCCCCCGCTTTACGTGCCTGTCCCAGCAATGTTACTACTTCCATTCACAACACAGTAATAACACTGCCGCACCGGCATTTTCCCATAAATTATACTAGGTCGACAGTGGGGAAATTTACGGAACGATGACGCCGGCTCCCTCTCCAATTTTACAGCAATATAGAACATTGCCAGAGATTTACGGCTTTCAGTGCAAGTGGGAAAGGGGCTGTACACACACACACACACACACACATAACATAACCCTCTACATCATTCTTCCACACAGGAAAGGATACCTGAAAGCGTTCCTTCCCCTCCGCGCAAAAAGAGAGCTGAGCCATCGACTGCGGTTCAAACACCCAAAGCTTCTCTTCGCAAAATGGGGGCACCATCAGAGGAAGGGGGCATGACTCCTGATAGAGCTAGTCACAGCAAGGTCAGTTACCCTTCCTGTCACCCGCTGTTATTCAGACCTGGGATAGGAACTAACTGGAAGTTAATGTGAACATGCCAATGTTTTTTCGTTATTTTATTTTTAGTTCTTGGGTATCCTCAAGATCATTCTCTTAATTTCAACAATTGTATTATTATTATTTTTTTACGTAACACTATTAATGACATCTTAAAACAACAGAAACCTTTTCTTGGAGCGCCTGCCGAAGAAGAGAACACACCGAAGACCAAGGATGATGAAAAAAAGGAGGAAAAGAACGACAAGCCAAGGTCAGGTTTTCGCTCTGGGGTTTATAATAAAGATGCATGGTCCGATGGAATTTAGTAAAAAATCATCAAAGTCATACACCTCTGACCTTTGCTGAAAACTATTTTTCAGACCACATTGGGTGTTTTCATAAGTTGCCCAACAAGCTGCAGTGAAAGGAAATAGTTGTTTTATGTCGGTTATAAATGCAGTTCCAAAATGTTCTAACATGAGAAAATGGTCAGACTAAATCCTTTGACATGTTCACTTCCTGTGCTGTATCCAGCGCGATAAAGGTTTCATCACAAAACGGTGGACACAAAGTGCTGCCCGTCACTCTGAAGTTCTACATTGTTTATGATGAGACACAGGTGTGGCAGTGTTGTTTCTGCCGTCTGGCCTTTAGCATGATACATGTCCAGGAATTGGGCTGTCGTGTATCGCCAACAACACTGATTGCGGTGTACGAAGCATGATTGGTCCCAGTCATTTATTTCATGTGCTGCTTGCCGGTATAACTTTACTTGTGATTTCTTTCGTCAAAAAACAAGTTGCCATATATAAAATCATAGAATATACGAACTGCAATGCTATTCAGGTTTGTGAAAATTATTTTCTTCTGATGTTGGTTTTCAAAATTAAACCCCTCCAACACAGCTCATATATTACAGGGCTTTAATTATTATTATTTTTTCTTTTTGAAACTCAACATCAGAAATCCCTGTTATTGTCTGAGTGACATCATGAGGTTGTCTCCTATCAAGAAGTTTCCTATGAATGCTAATCTGAAATCAGACTGAACACAGCTCATATGACATTTTAGAGGGCTTTGATTTTGAAATTCAAGACAGAATTTTTTGATATTGTCTGGGTGACATCATGAGGTGGTCTGCTATCATTCTGAAGTTTAATTGTTCTGTGGAAACAGGGAGTTTCCTTTTCAAGGGGACCTATTATGCTCCTTTTTACACAAGTTAATATAGGTCTCTGAGGTCCCCAAAACATGTTTTTGAAACTTGGCTGTTTTTTGGGGGTGGAGTCATTGCTACTCTGGTCCCTAGTTCTGTGAGCCTGTGGGTTTGAGCACAAGTTCCTGGTTCTGTGAGCCAATGGCCTTTGAGCATTGGCTTCCTGGTTTCATTGTATTTACTGCGTAACATTCACTTATTTCACCTTATCGGTCCACCAAGATTTGTTTCTGAACATATTTTGAGGCAATAAATAAGCAATCGAGTTGCTAAATCGTAACTCATATTAGATCTACAAGGCCTCATCTAAAAGGTTGTTGTGACTTTCATTGCCGTGCTCCAGGTTGGTGAGAGACACAGACACCACAGCAAGTCGCGGAAAATAAAATAAATAAATACATCTACAATCAAAAAAAAACACAATTTTATCGGCTTTGTTTAGATAAACGCAAAGCGGATAGTGCACAGCAGCCTACAGTCTACGTACTGCAAACACTTTATATATATATATATATATACACATTTCTTATTTAATTTTTTTTTTTAATTGGAAAAACCCACAGCAGAATTGTTTAAAGATACTTAAATTTCTGTCATCTGCGGTTTATTCACGTACAGTTGATATTAATTCCTCCTCCTTTTAGAATATTTGTTTGTGGAGTTACTCACTGGGGCCGGTTCTACTGAGGGGGCCCTATGACCTACGAAGGGTACAAAAATCTCAACGGGGAGTATCAGGATATGTTTCCTGACAGTGGCTGCCCACCAGAAAAGGGTCTGAGTTGTCTTATTTCACAGTTGGTGTGTTAGTAGGCCCATCAGAGACACAAATGTATGTGCACAAGCACTGAAAGAAGTCAGTTTTTCATCTAATCTGAATTAAGCAATACAATATGCAGGCGGTAGTTATTTTTCTGCTACTCATTTTATTTATTAATTATTCATTTCGTTTTATATTTGTCCAAAATTCCGTCGTGTATTTCGTTAAAGTGTGTGAATATAAAATGTATTGCATTTAAATAATCACAGTTCACAGTTAAAATATGAACACATGTAGTCGCACGAACGCTGTCGCAGCGACTTGTCGTTATTCTCGTCAGGCGACGCGTGGGGCAGCCCCGAAGCCGGCGTGAGCGGCGGGCCACGGGGTCCTCTTGCGTTTCATTTTGGTTCGTAGCAATATGGCCGCGTTACGTGGACGCGCCTAGCGCAGCGTGTCGAAAGAGCGTCTCGTCCCCAAGCGGCGTTCGCTGATAAATTAGCCGCCGTCGTGTACCACGAGCCGGCGTCGTTTGTGAGCCGCGGCGGGCGGCATGCTTCCCGGGAGCGGCGGGTCCTAGAGACGAGGAACGCGACTCGCCTGCCCCCCCCCCCCCCCCCTCGGCAGTAAGCGGCCGGCTGCGGGTGAACCTCGTTCGGCGTGACAGCCCGAAATACAGCGCTGCGACCCGATCGAGGTGGATGGGTGAAGGCGTGAATAGTGGCGAGGCAATGCGGGGGCTGGGGTTTGCGATGGGGGTTGACGTCCTCTTCCGTATGAAGGAATCAGGTCGAAGGTGGTTGCGGCGCCGATAGCCGCTCGCATACAAACAATAGGAAACGGAAATAAATAATCGAGAAACGGCCAATATGCGTTAAACCTAAATATTAGCGGAAAAACAGAGACATTAGCGATGTACAATAAACCTGAAAAAAGAACAAATAATATATATATATATATATATATATATATATATATTACACACACACACACACAATAGAGAAAGTTGGCAATATGCAATAAAGCAATTTTATTTTTACAAAAAAACACATTTGCCACAATCAACCTCAAGAAAATAACAAATAAATAAAAATGTTGGCAATTTATTACACCTAAAAATATGCAACAAATCTCTTGTCAGCTATTCAAAGTCAAAAATAGAAATGTATAAGATCAAATCTGTACATGTACTGTTGGATGGATGGAAGAGAATGGATATAGTAATGTAAAATGTACAGTATTGGTGTTGTAACAGCCCCCGTCTGGCTTGGCTCTCCCAGGTCAAGCAGCCAGAGGAGTTGTTCCGTCTTATTGCTGCAGAACAGGTCTCCAGTTGCTCCTTGGACCAGTCTAGCTGTCTCAGTGCGTTTGGTGTTAATATTTATTTCTGGGATAAGCCTTTACCAGTTTGTCATTTGGCTTTTATGAATTGACGACCGTCTTACATTTTCATGTCACACGCTGCGATTGAGCGGTTCACTTTAATGTTGAATAGGTGTATCTGTCAAATTAATATGTATATTTTTTCCTATTTGCTGTTTTATGCTGATTTTTTTTTCCCTTGTTCTTTGTGTCACGTACCGTCTGCGTCCAGCAGGGAGGTAAAGGATAGTGCCATGACAGAGCCTGACATGGTTCAGGAGACCAAGGATGAGGTAAGGCCAGCAGGAGGACTTTGTTGTGGTTAACTTCGAAAACTAAAACCACTGCCAAACCAATCTTAATCCACATATTTATTTTAGGGGTGTAGTTGATTGTTAGATTTCTGCGATTTTTAGATAATATACACTTATCTTTGAAATCATTATTATTGTAGTTTGTTAAAAAACATTGCAACAGGGTTTTGATGCTATATTTGAAGCCTTAGCCTTGACCCTTAAAAATCAATTTTGCGGCTTGATGAGACCCTTTTGACTAGCTATAAAATATGTAGAAGGAGAGTTATGATTTGGCTGTGTTTTGAAAACCTTTGCTGCCAATGTCTTTGACAGAAACAGCAGAGGCATTTTCTCTTTGTGGCTGTTTTTTAAAACCGAACTGATTATTTTGTTATAAAGGTGCTCATGCCTCTTCCATTGCCCCTAATGGTACCTGCACACTACTTCTGCCACTACTACTACTACTACTACTACTACTACTACTACTACTACTACTACTACTACCACCACCACCACCGCCGCACTGTTCCAATGTCCCCAAGAAACCTGGGTTGACCACAGATAGGCCCCTGACTCTGACTGCAGGAGAACAGACATGGCAACAGCAGTCTAAGTGTCACGGAGATGGCTGACAAGTGCCACTGGTTGTTGGACTGGAAGTTTTAAGAGAAGGTTATGCCATGTCACAAGGCTCGCCTGTCTCTTGGTTAGTTCCCCGCCTAACTAGCAACAAGTGAGAGAAGAGATACTGAAGCCAGCTCACCTGGTCAAGACGGCTCTAAAAAAAAAACAACACTTTGCGACAACAGAGGATATGTAAAAGGCTCCACAAAGTTACAGAAGAAGTGGGGCATAACGGACAATATGTTGTCGCCCATACGGGTTGTTGGACTGAATCACCGAACTTTGCGGATTCTGTTTTGGGTTTTGTTTTTTTTTTGCTTTGGAATGGGAAATCTGTTCTGCTGAAGAAAGGACTTGCCACTTGTGTCCTGTTGTATATCATAGTTTTGCTCCATACAGACTCTCAATGTGGACTTCCAGCTCGTCGGATGTCTGATGTTTATCTGGACTTTCTGTTGCGATGAAGAGCCTGCAAAGTTTTATCAGGACTCATGCCCTAACACAAGAAGACGACTATTGTGATCTTAAGCATTGTCAAGCCCCTACCCAATGAACTATTGAGCACATCCTGCCATCCAACCAGCCAGCTTGCACAGATTTCCACCCAAACATCTCAGCCACCTCTGATTGGAACCTTGTTGCCTAGATACAGTACATGCAGTCGTGATTGGGCCATTTCCAACCCAGTAAGGATCAGGTGTCAGTAGTACCAGGGAATAAGTAGTCATTTTCTCAATGTTCTATCATCCAGATTAATTTAGCAAATGCTTAGTTTTCACTGAGTCCATGTAGCTTAAGCTGGGGTACTCGACACCAGTGTTTTTATGGAATATGTTTACTCTAATTTATGCCTACTACAGTTTTGATCAGATTGTCCTATAAACTATTTTAGGTTAAATCTGATGAGATTATATTTGAACGTTGTGTATTTTTAGTCACATTCCTTGAAGAGACAGTTTAGTGGAATTTAGTTATTTGTGTTTAATAGAAACTGCAGCTACAATGTCAACTCTCAACCAAATTGCTATACAATTTGGAAGCTTTTTCAGATATTTATAGATGTAGCATGTGAATCAAAATGCAACGTAATCTAAGCCGTACTGTGTTAACTACCAGTACACAAAGCACACTGCACAGCTAAGTCCTGCTGAGAGATTTAAATCAGATATTGTAGTGCAGTTTCTATCTATCCTTGCTTCTACTCAGTTGTTGTTCAAGCTTTTCCCTCAAAGCTGTCCATGACGCTTCCTATGTCTCTTAGCTTCTCACCTCCCCCATACCCTGGGGATCGATCTTATCTTTCTGTTACAGACACCGAAAGCCTTCGCTGCCCGTAAAATCTCCCTTAGCAGTGAGTATACTTTGTTTCTGTGCTTTCTGCTGATATGCCGTCACTGTTGAGACTTGTTTTTCCATTTACGGTATGAGCACTTTGTTTTTATTTTCCTTCATGTGCTTCTGGCCTTTTCTGTGTGATTTGAAAGCTTTACGCATTTTTGCATCTCTTCTGGGTAGTCCGTGGATGTGCATTGACTGAATGTCCACACTTGAACAAACCCCTTTTTAACAGCGAGCAAGGCCTCTCAAGGCAGTGGCAATGCAGAGGGGGATCAGGAATCTGTGGTTGGGGCCGCTCGCAAGAGAAGATGGGGCTCCAGCACGGCAGTCACCGCTAAGAAACCATCCATCAGCATCACAACAGATTCGCTGAAGGTATTTATTGATGGAGGCCTGAATGTTCTTGTTGTTTTTTTTCTCTCTCTCTATTGTGTTCAAGAATATAATACTTGACATACTCTATTTCCCCACCATCCTCAGTCCCTGATCCCAGATATCAAGCCATGCCCAGGACAGGAGGCGGTGGTGGACCTGCACCCAGAGGAAGCTGTCCTCTCCGGAGCAGAGGATGAGGAGAGGGGGCGCCCCGACCAGGACCTGCAGATCCGACGCACCGTCACGCAGGTTAGAGCGCGGCGTAGCCCAGCACCTGTCCTGTCCCCAGGCCTTTGAAGCTCTCTGTTGGGCCGTGAATGTTGACCTCGTCGATCCCCTCCACTTCAGGTGGTTCCCATGGAGAGCCAGGAGAATGGACAGAAAGAAGGTAAAAGGAGTCGAGCGGAGCTGGAAGAAGATGCCCCAAAGACGGATAAGGAGAGGACAAGAGGCCAGGAGGAGAAGATGGACGGACAGTTTCCTGTTGCCATGGAAACGCAGTCCCCCCCACACACCAGCCATGATGTGGATAATAACACTGGTACGCATTGAGTATTGAAAGCGTTTAAAATATCCAGAATCAATATTTTTGACAACACTACAGTAACAGGTTGAGGACCAGTTGATTTTCTTCCTTATTGTTTATTCTGTGCAGCCTGGGGTTTCAAATCTTTGATTGTTGAGCTGTTTTTTTTAACAGCTGCAGTATTTTGGATACTATCCAATGTAGAATTAACGGAGGTTGTGTTGTTTTAAACACTGGTGTCGAAGAAGTACTTAAGTATTGATACTTTTGACAAACAAGGACCGGTAATGGGCCACGTCCAATTCCTCCATCGGCTTCCACACTACAAGCACCACAACAGCCCCCATGCAATTAATAAATAGAAGAAAATAACTTTTACATCAATCCATGTTTTTTGTTTAAGCCATTTAACATAATTTAAGTGCGATATAACAGAGAACACGGTATCTGCAGCAGCAGACATGAGCAGTACAGTGGGCTCGTCGCTTTCTCTACCTAACTTCTGGTTTGCCGTCTAACTTTATACATTTACATCATTTGTGAATAATAATACATTTGTGGTTGCAATGGTTATAAAAACAGTCATAATAATATGGTAATATGTCCCAATCCTCCATATTTGCGTCACTGCCATCAGTGTAAGGTAGAGATATCAATACTGACTCCCTCGCCCTGCCCACAGTGACCCCCGGCGACACCCTGATCCGTCGCTCCATCAGCCAGCAGAAATCGGGCGTGTCCATCACCATCGATGACCCCGTCCGCACGACGAGGCAGCCCTCGCCGCCCTGCGGCAAAGTCTCCAACATCGTCCACGTGTCCAATCTGGTGAGAGCGTTCATCTGTGCCGCGACGGGTGGGCCGCACGCACAGACACGTTTTTTTTGCGTCTTTAAACTCACCTGCCCCGCGTTGTGTTTATTTAGGTGAGACCGTTCACCCTGGGCCAGCTGAAGGAGCTGCTGGGCAGAACCGGCACCCTGCAGGAGGACGGTTTCTGGATCGACAAGATCAAGTCACACTGCTACGTCACCGTAAGCTGCCGCATTGTACCTCGCCACAGGAGGCTTTGATGGGGACAAATACTCGCTGGGTATAAAAGAAAAAATATATCCTTTCTTATTTATTGATCTCATGAGTCTTCATCATTTATTTCTCTTTTCCACAGTACTCCACCTCAGAGGAGGCAGTGGCGACCCGGGCGTCTCTGCACGGAGTGAAGTGGCCCCAGAGCAACCCCAAAGTCCTCAGTGTGGATTTCTGCCATCAAGAGGAAGTAAGACGCCCCCCTGATTCACACCCTAAACCACGGCTTACGCCATCATTTGTAACTGAAATTTCACACAGAATTAACTTTATTTCAGCGTAATCGCCACTTTGTGGTGTGACGTGGGATTAGTAGCCCCAACAAAGTACTTCTCCGACATCCATCGTTCCTCAGCCGAACTGTCTTTGTTCTGTTCCCCAGCTGAACTTCCACAAGGGCCTGGGCCCCGACAACAGGCCCCGGCCGGAGGATAAGGGCGCGGGCGGCGGCCACGCGTGGTCTTCCGGCATCCCCCCCCTCCTGCCGGAGCGGGACCAGTGGGCGGAGAGGGAGCGCGAGATGGAACGCAGGGAGCGAGCGCGGGCGGAGCGCGAGTGGGACCGCGACAAGGTGCGGGACTTCGGACAGCCCGGCAAGGAGCGGGAGGGAGGTGCCCCGCGCTCACGCTCCAGGGAGAGGAGGCGCAAGGAGAGGGGGAAGAGCAAGGAGAAGAAGACGGACAAGAAAGGTGGAATATCAATTTGACTACTCATATCAAAGTGGCAACGCCCGGCGCAGTCTGTGTTGGGTGGATTACACGTCGACAAGGGTCAAAATATAGTGTCATGTATGGAAGGTTGAAGGTTTGTTCGGAAATCGAACAGACTGCCACTTTAAACCCTTGACCTGTGACAACAGGTGATGATTACTATTGAACTTAATAATTGCTTCTATTTTTCGTTTTTTCCCCACATTCCCTCCTCCTTTTTGACGTCTTGAGCAGCTGAGGAGCCCCCTGCCAAGATGCTCGATGATCTGTTCCAGAAAACTAAAGCGGCTCCGTGTATATACTGGCTTCCCCTCACTGATGAACAGGTGAGACAAACCGATTCTGCGACAGTGAAGCGGCGTGCACGGTCACAGCTCGTACTCTGTGATATGTTAGTATTATATAGATATCGGGATCGGAGACTAGATATCTGGGATTTTGGTTATCGTCGTATAATATAGTCAAATGTCTTCTAAAGCGGCACTGTTCAAGCTTTTGATAGATAAACTAGTTAATTCTTGTGTGTAAAATACCCTCAGAATATCATCAAATTAAAGATATTGAGGTAAAAAATAGTGATCATTGATCACCCTGCCGCAGTCGTAGCAACTCGTAGCAACTTTGACATACATCCGAGTGCATTCAGTGAAGACACAACTCAAGTACCGCTCTGTTTTATTGAGTTAGTTTATTTGACTGGGATGGTCCATATGAACAGGCATCACAGTGAATAAGTAACCACTCCGGTCGTGTTTCAGTCTGTCCAGCGCGACGCCGCCCGAGCCGAGCGCATCAAGGAGCGGGAGAAGCTGAGGAAGGAGCTGCAGGAGGAGGAGGAGAAGAAGAAGGAGGAGGAGCGCAAAGAGCGCATGAAGGCGGGGAGCGGGGCGAGCGGCGACCGGGGGGAGGGGGACAAAGACAAGGACAGAGAGCGAGAGAGGGAGCGGGACCGGGGCCGAGACAGGGACGACAACAAGCGCAGGGATTCGTACCGCAGACCGGTGGGCGGCGGCGGCAGCAGCGCGGGCGGCGGCCGCAGGCGCTCACGCAGCCGCAGCGACCCGCGGGACAGACGGCGTTGAGACCCAATCAGTGGACGGACCTGTCCTCCCTAAAACACCCCCCCCCCCCGTCCCCTCGTCCTTTTCGTTTGTCACTACACATGCTCGGTTCTGACGAGGATCCAACAGAGGACCAACCAGTCACCGTCTCTCCCAACGTCACCTTCTTTTCCAAGCACACGTTCAGTCGTACGCTTCTAGGGGACCATAGTTTTGGCGGAGTCTCGCTCCCGTTGGGGTTTTATATATTTTATTGGTCGATTTTGCTTCTGTTTTTGTATTTTTATTTTATTTTATTTTTTTTATTTTTATTATTTTTTATTTTTTTTCCTTTGTTTTGAAATCATAGCAGTACGGTATGCCAGATAATTATCATTTTTGCCACGGCTTCGCTACGGAGCCTTAAAGTATAACTGCTGATCATGGACTCGTTTGTTGCCGCCTTCAGTGTTTTTTAACAGCTCTGTGAGTTCAACAAGAATTCTATTTGTTGCTGCATGCAGTCCGAGGCTTCTCTCGCCCGCACAGCCAAGAGGAAAAAAAAAAAAGAAACGGAAACAGACCCGATCAAGAGCCGCGAAATGATGGAAACTGCTCTCACGTTTGGGTCGGGCCCGCAAGACTTCACAATCCATGTCTGTAATTTAGGCAGCTTAGGGGTATTTTCAGACAGGTGTGGATTAATGACTAGGCAATGCAGTGTTCTACCCGTGTGACTGTTCTCTGTGGGAGGTTTCTCCATGTCTAACCCTGGCACAGGTTGCTATGATGTCCTTTTTATTGATTCTCTCCCTCCATCCTTTTCCCCCTCCTCCTCCTCCTCCTCATGCTATTATCCTGTGGCATCAACATGGGCCCAAGAGAGGACGGTTGCATTTTATTTTTTCACCAGTGGTTTTAATGTCTCCTTTTGAAAATCATTTTATCGTTTCACAATTTAAAGGTTTTGTTTTCCTTTTTTTGAGTACGCCTGTAAGTGGTGAATGTACAAAAATAAAAATTGAAGTTTGAAATGATTCTAACTTTTTTTTTTTCTCTCTCTAACGGCTGCAAATGTGCGATATTTTGCCACGGCAAAATCGTATTCTCTTAAATGAACCTGTCTTTATTCAAGCATCGTCATACACTGTTTAATATTTACTCAGGACACTTGTTAACAACGGACCCTGAATTCAACTTGAGCGATGACCTTTCGCTGTGGCGTCTGGTCCGACCTTTTGAAGCTCCTTTTCGCCACTGGATGTCCGACCGAGCTTTGAGCGTCTCCACCAGGTCGTTGGCGGCGATTCAACTGACGTCTTTTCGGCCTCTGCACACAAACTTGCGATGCGTGATCCCAGCTTCTCTCGCCTCATCGCTCCTTTGTTCTCCTGCGCGGGTCGAGACTGTAATTGAGCGTTTGTCCACCGGGTGTCAGAAATGCACAACATTACGGCTGCTCTGTCGTGTAATATGACACAGCATTGAGATAGGGAGATTTCCTTGTTGGTTTACACTAAGAATGTAAGAAAAAGGAAAAATGTCACAGTAAGGATAAACTCTGCCTGCATCGGTCTAGACAGGATGTGGATGCGGCTATGCTGACAGCTTTCTTTGTGCCGAATGCTCCCGTGTGTCTCGCTGCCGTGTAAGTAGATTGCGTTGGGCCGCTTCACATCAGACGTTGACCTACAATCGTACTCTTGTTTCTTCACGGCGCATGAACCGTTTTTCGCTGACCGCCCTTCCCCATCTTTCCTCGGCCTCGCTCCCCGTGTCTCTTTAACCCTCGTTCGCGCCGTCCCGTCCCCATCGCTCCCGTCTCTTTTGCCTCGACGTTCATCCTGCAGAGCTCAGCACTGCTCCTATGTAATTACAGCCCGATGGTCGCTGAGCCCAACATTTTTGTGTCCTGATGCAACTCCCTCTAACTGTTGAGCGAGCAGCTGGACTTTGAAATGCCCAGCGAATCCTTGGCCCTTGGCACCTCCGCACCGAGGCCAAGCGCCGGTCGCCAAAGTGGAAAAAACCTGGCGGGGCCTGGATCACTCCATAAAGTTTGTGCGGTTGTGTTAGATAACTACCGACCGTTAATCTCGCGTCCAGAGGTCATAAATTCGAACGCCTTGTCTCTGAGGGGGTAACACCGTGCGTGCTTGGGGCTTTGGGCCTTTGGAGACTAAAAACAAAATTAAAATTAAAAAAAAAAAAGAGTTGCACTGCGACTCACTGTCCATCGCAGAAGATGAAATTATCGCCGAATTTGTCTCTCTGTCCGAGTGAATGAGGCACGCCCGGTGAACCGGGATGGCGAGGCTGCTTTTTTTTTTCTTATTTTGCAACAACGGGCATCAGCAGATTACTGCAGGGAAACCTGAGTCTGACCAAACCGCTTTGAGTTCGCTCCGGGACGCCTCGCGGCGTGGCGCGGGAGGCCAGCCGAGACGGTGCGGCGGGGGACGCGGCTTGACCTCACCTCGCCACATGCCCGGTGGCGCCGCGGAGGACCCTGGCCCGAGCCCTGAACCTGTCGTCCCTTGACGCCGCCGCGGATGAGGGCGTTATAATCACAAGAGCAACCCAAACAACGTTTTGGGACCGTGGGAACGTCTCGACACCAGTGTGGGTAAGATCTTCAGCCGTACCGTGCCACTTTAAAAACACTGTAGGCCACAGCAGACCACCTCCGTCCGGGGTTGGGCTCAGGTCAAGGGCTGGGGGGCTTTTACGGGGGCTGGCGAGGCCCAGCCAGAGAGTCGAGCGAGGCCGTTTCCATGTCGTTGGAGGGGGTAGTAAAGGCTAAGGCCTCTCAAGCGCCCGGCGTCCTCCTCCTCCTCCTCCTCACCATCTCCTCCTCTCTCCAACCCCCCTCCCCCTCCCTAAGCCAACCCGCTTTGTTCTTTTTCGTGACCAGACGAGCTCGCAGCCGAGGCCCCGCTAAGCCGCTGCTTCAAGGGCCCACACTACGCCTCTGATGTGGCCGTCGGGAGACTCTCCCTCCTCTCGCAGCCGCGCTGTCACAGCTCTTAAATCCCCCGTCCGGGTCTCGGGCCGCTCGCGCTTTCTTCCTCTTTTCTCGTCTCCCCCCCGATTTTTTAATTCGACGTTTGGAAAAAAATAAAAACATCACGTCGGGTAAACACGGGGACGTCACGAGGCGCCAGCGGCACCCTGTCCGCCGTTCTTCAAATTTCGCAGAACATTCCCGGAAATAATCTGCCCCCCCCCCTTTCCCGAGTCTGTTTTTCGCCCTCCTCTCCTTTGTGATGACATGCGTGCGCTTATGAGAACCAGATGATGGGCCGCCGCTCCGCGTCGTATCTCCTCGGAGAAGGGAGAGCGGCGGAGGTGGAAGGGTGTTTCAAGAGGCTCTTTGGCCCCTCGGAGGTTTTCCCGTGGGACGGTTATATATTTAGCCGTGAGATGAAACGTGCTCACTCTCCTGGCGAGGCCCCCGAGCGAAGCGGGGGCGGGGCGGGCGGTAGGGGGGTGGGGGGGCTTCCTTACGGATGTGCCTGGGTCGGGGCGAGGGTAGTCGGGGCTCCGATGCACGACGAGGCCGAGGGGCAGAGGGGGGCTAAATCAGCATCCGCTCCAAGCGAAGTGCCGTTGGGGCTCGGTTTTGGGAGTCGCGCCACCCGGGTGGCTAACGAGGTCAAGAAGGGTTATTGTTTAACTTTCTCACACTCGAAGCTTTCACAACACGGCGTTTTTCCGCAGAATGCCGACCGCCGCCAACATTAAAACGCAGACGTAGTTTTGGCCGTGGTAAAACGACAGCTATGGGTCTTTAATCCGAGCAGAATCAGCACAAAGGGGAACGAGAGCCACGGCTGAGAAAACAAAGTGAAAGAAAGGAAGGAAGGAAGGAAACTAAGCAGATGCTGAACTATATGATGGGATATAGGGACCCGCTCATCTAAAGCAGATGCTCACATTACCTATCCATCCATCCATCCATCCATCCATCCATCCATCCATCCATCCATCCATACATCCATCCATACATCCATCCATCCATCCATCCATCCACCCATCCCTCTATCGCTGGGCCGGACACTGTCTGGGAACATCTGTTGCAGACTCCACACTGGGCCC
>NC_137196.1:24346636-24359136 GCF_960531495.2 Zeus faber | reverse complement strand
AGCTGCACACAGCCGCCTCGTGTCCCGCTGTGTGCCTGGCCCTTTTAGATTGCAGTTGGGATTCCAGATGTTGCTCATGGAATTCTCTCTCATTTCTGGCTCCCAAATGTGATTTACCCCCCCCCACCTCCCTCCCTCCCCCATAAACCTCGTGACTCTCTTCCCTCCCAGCCCAGCAACACACACACACACACACACACACACCGCTGCAGCAGAATGGAAACAACCGAGCGGCCGACAAATCATTTTAGCACAATAGGAAAATATCTCATCAGCTTCGTTACATAAAAAGCCCCACGATGCGATGGCAACATCTCCCCTTTTATTCATCTTGGTTACGTTCATGTCGAGTAAGCGCTCAGTGAAGCCTCTTCACAGAGACAAAATTAGACTTCTACTTTCCCATTGTGCGTGGTTTACACACACACACGCACGCACACACACACACACACACACACACACACACACACACACACATACAAAATCACACACACATACAAAATCGCACACTCTCTCTCTCTCTCTCTCTCTCTCTCTCTCTCTCTCTCTCTCTCTCTCACACACACACACCCTATGGATATACGGTGCCCGGCTGTGTGCAGCGGAGGACTAACACACTCGTCCGCGTCCCTGTTTCTACTTAGGCCTTGGACACGGCCGCGATTTTCCGACCCACTTTCCGGGCCTGCCAGTTTCCGAGCCCCGGCGGAGCAGAGCACAGCGAGACCTGGAGGTCCAGGAATACTGGAGGAGCCCCGGCGGAGAGCGACGCTCTCGCCGCCACCGCCAAGAGGTGTGAGAAATGCAGGTGGTGGTCGCTTCGTGAGGCAGACCGTTTCAACTTTATTCAAGTGGTGATTCATAAGATCTCGTGTGTGGGCTGGAGTCCCAGAATTTCCATTTGAACGCGTTTTTTCTCTTGGTCTCTTGAGGACGCGGGGTTATTTTTTCATCCAGGGGCCCTGTTCTTTTTTTTTTTGTGACTGTTCCAACATCGACACTTTACCGACCACAACTTGCTGCGCCGCTTTATCAGATTCACTGCGGCTGCTTTTTACTTGATCCTTACATTCATGCCGGGGGAGAGGCGGACCCCGCCGCCAACAATGGAGATAGCGTGCAGAGGAGCGCATGCATAGTGTAAATACACTGAATGGCTGTTTCTTAAAAAAGTGCCATCTGAATAAAGTAATATGGGATTTCTTTAAAATACAATAGTCTTGCGGATTACCACTTTATAGTAAATGCAAAAGCAAGAATTTGCCATAAACTAAATCTGGAAGGAGGGGAAGTGAAATACTCAAAACGCTGTGGTTGCCAGATGAAAAGCAAATGAAAGCGGAAGCGGGTGAGTGGCATACTGAGTAAAAAACAAAGCACCTTGAATGTTTAGGAAATTACTTTATTTCGTAATAATTGTTAAAGTGAAGAAGACACACGAAGGCACAATCTCATTGAGAAAACGAGATTATTTCTCATTATTATCATCAGCATTAGTATCGTTATCATTGTCGTAAGCTACTTATAACCCCGACTTGTGGTTCGGGAGATGATTTGAGGATTGTAAACAAGTACAATGACAAAAAGGAGTCATTTTTTTTTTCTTTAGATCTTCAATTTATTTTCATTTGAAATTGATAAGAAAAAAATAAAAAAAATTTAAAAGTGACAATCAAGTTTCAAGAAAAGATACCCCCCCCCCCCCCCGTCCCTTCATTTCCCCCCAAATATAAAATTAAGGCCACTTTCAAAACTGTATGTCACTGTCCAGCAGGACTTTTTAATGACAATGTACAAAAAAAAAAAAAACAAAAAAAAAACCTCTATACATGGAGAACAATAACAACAATAGTAATAGTCATAATAACAACGGCATCAATGGTAACAATACGCATTTAAAGACACGGATATTAAAAAAAAAAAAAAAAGACAGACTTTTTTTTTTGTTATTGCCTTTGATGACGTCCCCTGCTTTTTATGGTTTCAGGGAAATGCGTTTTTTAATTCCCTTTTATGGTCAATACTGGCTCTTTCGAGTTGCCTCATTGGAAATGATGCAGCAACTGAATCAGCGCAGGTTTCAAGTGTAGGGGTGCAGGAGTCTGTGTGCTCTCTGAAAAGGACGATGGAAAGGACAATCAACACGCTGGGGTTTTTTTTTTTTTTTTTTTTATTTCTTTTTTCCCCTTTTCTTTTTCTTTGTTTTTTTTTTTTTCCAACGCTCACACGAGGAAACATGCTAAAGATGCCGAACGGCTGCGGGTTTCAAAAGCGGAAATTCACCAACGACACAAAACGCGGACGGGACGGGAAACAAAAACAAAAAACGAAAACAAACGGACACAAAAAAAAAACCAAAGAACTTTTTTTTTTTTTTTTTTTTTTTAAAGGGGCTAAAACCAAAACAGCGATGAGCTGGCGTCAACAAGCACCGAGAAAGAGAAGATCGGGGGAGAGGAGGAAGAGGAAGAGGAAAAAAAAAAAAAAAAAAGAATGTCCCCGACGTTTGGTTTGGCAGTGGAAGGAACATTTTGACGCGTCGACGTGTGTAAATCTCTCTCCCTTTCAACTCCGTCCTGTCATCATTTCGGCTTCTCAGCCGCCCCCCCCCCCTCTCTGCATAGGTTTTTATTTTTTTTCCCGCATATTTTTCCTCCCTCCCTCTTTCTCTCTCCGCTGTGCTTCCCACTCCTCCTCCTCCTCCTCCTCACGCCTACACCTTGTCCAGTAGAGATCTCTGGCAGTAGAGGAGTCGGCGCGGGGTCCCGTAGCGGCGGAAGAACACCAGCGCCGCCAGCGTGACGATCACGCACACCAGCAGCAGCAGGGGGACCACCACCGCCGCCGCGCTGCTGCCGGCCGGGCCCTCCCCGTCCACCTCGATGATGATCACCTCCTCTTCCTTCTCCACCTCTCTGTCTCTGTCCCTGTCCCTCTCCCTCTCCCGCTCCCTCTCCCTCTCCCGCTCCCTCTCCCGCTCCCGCTCCCTCTCCCTCTCCCTCTCCCTGTCCCTGTCCCTGTCCCCGGTCCTGTCGGCGTCGTCCTGCTCCCTGTCCTTGTCCTTGTCGTGTCCCCCCCTGCCGCCGTCGGTCTTGGGTTCCTCGTTGGGGCAGCCCATCCAGTCGCGCAGCGCCGACTTGGGGTAGCCCGGTTCCACGCGCATCATCTGGTTGTTGAACTTCCAGTACTTGTTGGCTTTGTAGAAATATGTGTATGCTGCGGAGGTAAAAGAAATAAAGATAACGAGGCGAGTCGTAAATAAATAACATGGAGGGCGCTGACAGAGCGCACGCGCGTCGAAAAAAACAAAAAAAAAAACCCATACCACCCGCGCGGCTCCTACCTTGGTCCTTGCTCATGAAGGTGGCCTTGATGTTGTCCGGCACGCCCTTCCACGTGCTGATGGGTTTTGGATAGCCATCGTCCACAGCTCGAGCCTCCTCATTGAAGCGGTAATATCTGGACGCAGAGCGAGGGGGAGAGCAAGAGATTTTGAAAAAAAAAAAATAATAATAAATAAATAAAAATGTTATTCCATGAGAGGAAAACACCCCGAGGTGGGGAAAGCGGGGATTGCTTGGAGTTAAGCCCCGTGCAAGCCGCAGGCCGACGATTCCGCTGAGGAAGCAGATTTTCCCGTCTATGACGCGGGGCGACGAAGCGTGATCCGCGACGGAGAGCGACGTAATCGGGGTCGGGGAGAGGCCGGTCGCGAGCGCCCGCGTGTCGGAGCTCCCGCTCCACCCCGGCCGCTGGCGCCGTTCTCTTATGCCGGGACACACTCTCAATTTCAAAATGGCGGCCGGGTTTAAGCCCCCACGCTTTGGTCGCATCTTTAGGTCGACGCGCACGTGCACGTGCACGCGCGCACACACACGCACACGGGGTACAGGACTGACTTGTTGCCTCTGAAGTAGAACGTCTGCCCGGTGAGGGTGTAGAAGAGGGCGGCGTCGATTCGGTCTTTGGGAAGCCCGGTGCCCATTTCCCTCAGACTCTTGGGGTAGCCAGACTCCAAACTGGACTCAGTGAACACCCAGTATCTGTCTCCTGCAGAGAGAGAGGGAGAGGGAGAGGGAGGGAGAGAGAGAGAGAGAGAGAGAGAGAGAGAGGGAGGGAGATGGATAGAGACGGTGAGGCAGATGAGGCGGACAACAATGCCAGACACAACAATGACACGCCGGAGCCACCAAGTGCGATCGGTCTTCAGAGGCTGTTTTGCGCAGAAGGCCTGAGACGTCGCCTGGCAAAAAAAAAAAAAAAGAGAGAGAGAGAGAGAGAGCCGGACCCCTGATGGAGACTTTTGTCTGGATAAACGGAAACATTTAAAAAGTTTCCTTAATGTTTGTCGGGAATTTTTACCTTTGAAAAAAGCGAACTTTCCGTCTTCCCTCTCGAAGGCAGCGTTGATGTGCGTGGGCAGGCCTCTCCAAAAGTGGCCGATCGGCATGGGGTATCCCTCCTGCACGCGGTTGTTACGCACCCGCCAGAACCACTTTTCCTAAAAGGAAAAAATAAATCGCGATCAATTCCCCGAACGGGTCGTTCGGCGTAAACAAGGCCTCGGCAGCATTTTGAATCATTAAACCCCCCGAGGGTGCCGTCAGTGCGTGTTCACCTTGAAGACAAACATTTCGCCCCTGAGGATACCGATGGTGTCAAAGTGTCCCTCGCAGATGTTGGGTCCGAAGTGCGGCACGTCGGGGTAGTCCGTCGGCTCGGGGTCGTGGTGAGGCACGCCGGGCGTCACGGGAGGCGGGTGAGGGCCCGACCCCGAACCTGAAGGGAACAACTCACGTTTTAAAGTGCTCTGAGAAGGACTGTGGCAACAACTTTGCCAATTCACCGAGTACGAGGATGGGGACGGGACCTCGGTCCTGTGGGGACCCACCGTAAAGTTGCTGGATGCCTCGGCGGTCGTCGTCCGGAAGCTGAAAGTTCTCCGTGTCCATCCACTGGTAGAAGGGAGCCATGATGGCGGAGGGGTCGTTGGAGTGCTCCAGCCCCAGGGCGTGGCCCAACTCATGGACAGCCACCAGGAACACGTCATTACCTGTGAAGGGACAAGATATTTAAGTGGATTTTTAGTGGATATAATCAAAATACTCCTCGCTGACAATCTCCCTTGTTCTGGAAGAAGTACGATGCCCACGTCCCATCTCGTCTACAAAACACTTTTACAGTTTTCCGGCACCAACACACGCGTGCGTGCACGCAAAGAGATCTGCCTCCGGTCATGTGAAGATGTATTTGAGCGATGTTGCTGACGCTGTAGAATCCTGTCTACTGCACTCCCAAAAATAAACCACTTCTCCATTGGTGTCACATCAACAGTTCCTGTCAAGCGAACATACCGGTACAAGTTGGTTCCCGTTGTGTTTGCCTGTGGCTTCAAAGCCTGAAAGGAACCATCGACCCCCCAACGACCTTTTCACTTGAGATCGGGTTCGACTGCGGAATCGAGACATAAAAGTCCCCTTTTCAATTTCCCATTTCCAAAACACACCCCCCTCACCGAACAAATCCCGGTTTCCAATGGTCCAGGGTTCGGCCGCGTCGAAGTGCGTGTCTCCGCCGAGGCCGGCGCCGGGGAAGTAGGCGTGGGCAAGGAAGCCCCCCTCGCCGTCGAAGGGGCTGCTGTCGCCGTGGAAACCGTCGGCAAAAAGCAGCATGATGTCGGCAAACTCCTCCACCTTGTCTCGGATGTAGCTGTAGGGAATCTCCCTGAAGCGCAGGGGGGTGACGCTCTCCCAGACCCTGAAGGCCTTCCTGATGGCCTCTTGGGTCTCATACTCGCCGACCTTAGGGGTGTAGTTCTGGATTCTGCAAAAAAGGTGGGAAGACCAGGTTGAGACAGAGAACGGCAGCGGAGGGGTTTTCCCAAAAACAGGGGAGGCAAAAAAAGAATGTTTAGAAGTGTCAAGCCACTGGCGGACTTCGGGTTGGTAACGTTTCCTCACTGAATGGATTACAGATTTCTCTTATTCCGTGTGCTCGTTTTTTCTTCCCGCACATGCAGCCTCGCGCCCTCCAAGACATATTTCAGGTGACTCCGCGTCATTTCCGCCGGAGCGCCGACTTACGAAAAGGTGACGTCGTTCTTATTCCACTTCAGGCCCTTGTTCGCGTAGCGTTTCTTCCTCAGGTTACTCTTCAGCTCGGCGCCAAACTTGTCTGGCACTCCGCAGCGTGGCCGCTTCATGGCCCTGCCAAACAAGAAGTCACACTCCGGTCACTCCCAACAGGTGGAAAATACTCCAGGTTACAGCCCTCTCACCTGCTGGAGGACTGGGGTGGATGGAAGCTCCAAATACAGCGACATGTGAGATATTGTGCACAGTAGAAATACGAGTGTTTTCCGTAAGTGGACGATTACTTATGTCCTTCTGGGTCTGTAAGTCTGTAATTCTGGAACACGAGCGAAATGGTGCCAAAGGGCTTTTCTTTTATTTTTTTCTCGACTTCTTACTGGATCGTGTTGCTGTCGATGGACCCGGTGACCGTGAGGCCGTAGAACTTCTGCATGGCGGCGATGGCGGAGGTGATGGAGTTGGGGGAGCGCAGGGCGTGCGTCCTCATGTCGCCCGGAGGGAGGTACCCATACTGCTGCAGCCACGACTGGAAGGGGAGGGAGAAGAAGAAGAAGAAGAAGAAGATGGGGTTGATTCAAAATAACTCGATTGAAAAAAGGGGTGTGGTGGTGTGGTTTAAGCAGCCACACCTGTCTGGGGCCGAGGGAACTGGGCCCGGGAGGTGGTCAGAGGTGGCGGTGCGCCTGTTGCTCGTCAGAGCAACCAGCGAGCAACAGGTAAATCACCCATCCCCCCACACACACACACAGACACACATACACAGACACACACACACACACACAGACACACACACACGGAGAGAGCCTCTGCCAGGACATGTGTCCATCTACTCCCTGCTTGTTACGTGTTTCCCACGCTCCACGATAAACCAGTGTGTTTGCAACATCTCTGCCTGTGTCTCTGTGGCGGAGGGGCCCTGGAAACGCCACGCCGCGCGCCGGGCGCCAGGCGGGACTGCCCCAATGAAGGGAACACATCGCAGACTGGCAGATGGGGGAGCATATCCCATCGCATCACATCTCACCGAATAAAAACAGGCGTAGAAACGGTTCCTTGGGCGGGGTCGACATTTACACAGAGGACGTGTTTATCTGCAACTGTATTTGCTTTTGGTATTTTGTCTCTTCCGTTGCTCGTGCGCAACAAGAATACCTTCCATGTCAACGGACAGAAGGAATGGAAAAAAAAACACGCTCTCGCAAAACATGTCTTTCTGTCAATCCGATGCGTGGCTCCACGCCAGGCGGTGACTCAACATCAAACCATTCAACCAGCTTTTATTTTGCTCTCACGCAGCGGCACCCCCCCCCCCCCCCTTTCTGAGAATCAAGGTCGTTCTGAATTAAGCTACCTCAAACAAACCCTCGACAGGTTTGGACAGGGACTGAGCGAGGCAGAAACCAAACAGGAAAACTCCCCCGGCATGGTAAACACGACCCTACGGTCGGTCACGTTTTGCCGACATTTTACTCATTTTTTTCCCGCTTTCTTTTTTGTGTCTCGTGCATATTACCCCTCAGTTAGGGATCTCTCCATCCTGCATATTGTCTACCGGACTGAAAACAAAATGTGGGTTTCCAGTCGCCCGGCGCCCGGTTTCACGTGTTCCAGAGGCCTACGTGTGACCCGGTTCTCCCCCTGGTGAACCCCCAAGCCTCTGGAGCGCCGCCAGCGGCGACTCCGCTCTCCGAACCTCTCCCCGAAACGGACCCGAACCGCCCCCCGCCCCCCCCCCCGTCTCCCTTCTTCACAGAGCCGGGGAAACCGACACTGAGGCCATTGTCGGGCGGCGACGGCGGCGGACACCCGAAAAAAAATAAAATAAATAATAATAATAATAAAAAAGCCGCTTTCTTTGACGCTCTCACCCGCCGCCGGCTCCCCGGCGAGAACACACGCCCAGGATGTGTTTCATGACTCGGAAATTAGAGTCGGCCGGGCTGTTCGTCCGGGGCGCCGCGCCGGCACGGAACCCCGACCCCCCCGAAATCACCCCCCCCGTGGATTAAAGGAGTGGAGAAGGAAACGAGATAGGCGTGAGTTCTGCCAACGTGGGCCGCTTGGCGCTCGTTTCGCTTTTTTAGGGGAGGGGAAACAAAACAAACACACTCAGACATTCAGTCTTGCAACGTCCACATAATGACTGCTTTACACTTGGTGATAACAGATACCACATTGGTGTCGGGGCTGAGGTGGGAGAGAGAGAGGGAGGGAGGGAGGGAGGGAGGGAGGGAGAGAATGAGGACAAAGATAGGGAGTGTCGCAGGGGTTTTGGCAGTGTCTCCAGTCAAACAGCAGAGTCAGTCAGTCGTTTCGCTGGGAATTTTTTTCGTCCTCATCGCATCCAAACCTCAAAGTCGAAATCACCCCCGCGTCCCTCTCCCTCTCTCCCTCTCTCCCTCAACCCCCCCCACGCCCTGCTCACCACCGCCCTGGGTCCTTCTCTCATGGAAAACCCAGAGGCTCGAGGGCGAATAATTCCTGACGACCACACCCAGATCGCATTAGGCCGCTCGATCATTGTTGTGTGTGCTGCCTCTGCAGAAAAAGCCACAGCCACGTCGAACAGGGCGAAGGGAGATAACACATTTGGTTCACATTTGTCTTGTTTCAGCTGATTATTTCGGGATATTTTTTTTTTTTTTTTTTTTGGGGCGGCGGGGACTGTTTTGACATTCAACCCAGGCAAACGTTAACTGTTAACTCAAACTGTTATGCGCATGACCTCCTCATAGTGAATCAGTGTAAACTTTAACGTTTGTATATTATGGTACTGTGTGTGTACCTCTGCTTATGTTGTGTATATAATCTATTTTATATGTGTATTTGCATTATAACTGTCCCGGTGTGAGAAGCCCTGATGCTTGTCGAGGCGCATCCCACCGCGACTTGGGCAGGAGTGAATGATGACTAAGAAGGTTCTGCAGGTTGAGAGCAAAGAGTCTCTCTCTCGCTCTCTCCCTCTCTCTCTCTCTCTGGCCTGAATGAGCCCTTTGCTGGTTCTGACTCACCCACAGAGGTCCAATGGACACACAAAGACCCACTGTTTTCACTGTATTGGTACATCTATATACAGTATATATATATATATATATATATACTGCATATACAATTTTCCTAAGGGGGGGGCTCTGAGAAAAATTGGATTAAGGAGGATTAAGGTCATAATATTGCATCTGCAAGTCAAAGGTGTGGAAATCCGCTTGACATTTGTTAGTGAATGTGAATTCTTCGTCCTTCTTCTTCTTCTTATTGTTTATCATCTTTCAGTGGTATCGTATTATAATGAACTGATCTAAGGGATTGTAAAAAGAGAAACGAGATTTATTTGAAAAAAAAAAAAATATATATATATGCAATTTGAGTACATTCAATTACCATGGAGTTCATTCTGATGTCATTTAGCGGGATCCTTCACAACATATTTAGAGGTAATGAGTGGACACATATCGCCATGGCTCCTGTGGGGAGCAGGGTCCTCCGTATCGCGCTGCTCTTCTTCCGGTGTTTGGTTCAGCTGACTTGGCGTCTTCCTGTTCCACGGCTTTCCATAACTAGGTAAAAGGTCGCTCGGAGAGGCCGCGTTCGGGTTTGCTTTGCCTCGTCTCTTTTCATTCGTTTCTCCTCTCCGTGGGCCGCCATCCGAGCACATCCTCCAACCCGTCCTCGACATCGGTCAAAAAAAAAAAAAAATTAAAAAGGGGGGGGGCCGCTGTTGCGCGACGCCGAGCCGGCGCTCGTTTCCAGGCGCCGCGCGCGGGTCCCTCAAGGCGACCGGACAGTGTCTTATTCATCCTCGCGCCGGGGCTATTTTTAAAGAAAAAACAACAACTCTAACGAGTCGAGTAAGTGCAGCGGGGGCCGCGACAAGAAGAAGTGGTCACCGTCAAAGCTGGCGTCGGCATTTTGTTTTTGTTTCGTTGGAACCGGATCACTCGACTTTGTCGCCGTCGACGTCCCGTTGATTCAGAGTGACGGCGAGCGAGCGGAACTGAATCATCCTGAATGAAGGCACTCTCTGCGCCGGTAGCGGTCGGACCTTTACCGCGCGGACGTTTCATTTTTTTTTTTTTTTTTTTTTTCCCCCCCTTTCATGCGATCGGGGAAAAAAAATAAAAAATAAAAAACCCCAACAGCGGTCGCTGTGTATGTAAGCGCAGCGACGCGGGCTGCCTCCCTCCGAGTCAGTTGTTCCGTTCGGCGAGGGCCAACGGAAAGAAAAGTCGGTCAGCGGCGATGGGAGTCCAAGTGAGGCTTACAGGGCGCCCGGTACAGCGCGCCACCGCTCCCCATTCCAGAACCCGTGACTCCCTCCCAAGAGCGGCGCTATTATGTCAAACATCGTTTCAAGCGTTTGAAACGATTACGACCGTTTTACTCGCAATAACACACAAGCGCGCGCGCGCACACACCCAGGCCCACACCCATGCACACACACACTTGGCCATCACTCTGGTAGTGAGTGTTCACAGTTCTGCAGCACGCCAGGAGTGAGAGCGGCCAGGAGGAGGACACTTCAAACGGATGGCGCCGGTCCTCCTGGCCGTGCGCAAGACGCGCAGGGACGAGCAGAGACGCGCAGGGACGTGCGCGCGAGCTCCCAGGCCGCTCTTCTCGGCCGCGGCCTCTTCTGCGGCCAACGACAACAACAAGCCAGCGACAAGGGCAGATTGGAAAAACACGCTCTGCTGCCAGAGCCGTTTCAGCAACAAGTAAATCCTCGGCGAGTCGCCACGCCAGGAGTTTTGTCTTTTTCGAGAAAGGAAAAAAAAAAAATGAAGGTAAAAAAAAGAAACGCGGCGAAATAAACCCGGTACGAGCCGAATGCATTGCTTCCCTCGCGAACAGGAAACGAGGTGATGGCTTGGGTGTATTTCTTTATTTCCTCTTACACCTCCGGGGAGGTGATTTCCTCGGGGCCACCCACCGGGCCACCCACCGGGCCGCGTCGGTACGACGGTGCGTCCTTCCTTCCTTGCTTCCTTCCCGCCTTCCTCGCCGTAAACGATCAGGAAAAGGCCGATGACGACACCGCGACGCAAGAACAAAGCCGCTTAAAAACCCTTTGTGCGCGGGCAGGGCTAGAGGAATCCCCCGCACAGGGGCAGGCCTGTGTGGGAGAACTATACGACCCATATCCTGTCTTCTCGCGCCCCCTAATTGCTCGGCCTGGCCAAACCGTCCCGCGCCGTGCAAGAGACGTCATCGCCGTCCACACAATAACTTTTCTTGTTGTCTCGTGTTGCTTCAACAGCCTCGTCTTTGTGTCTCCTGCTTCTTAAGGCCTGATCCAAAATCTCATGTCCAGTTCCCCGGCTTTGAACCAAATGACCTCGCTTTACAGTCTGGTTTTAATTGTGTGTGTGTGTGTGTGTGTGTGTGTGTATGTGTGTGTGTGTGTGTGTGTGTATGTGTGTGTGGGTGTGTCCACATCTGTGTGTTGAGGCAATGTGTGGACATATGTTAGTTAGTTAGGTTGTTTAGGTTAAATTTTAATACATTATTTTAGATGAGACATTTTTGAAGGGAAAAGTGTGTGTAGGTGTGTTTGTGCATTAAGGTCACTATGTATGTGTGTGTGTGTGTGTGTGTGTGTGTGTGTGTGTGTGTGTGTGTGTGTGTGTGTGTGTGTGTGTGTGTGTGTGTGTGCACGTGTGTGTGTGTCCACATCTGTGTGTTGAGGCAACATGTGGACATATGTTAGTTAGTTAGGTTGTCTAGGTTAAATTTGAATCCATTATTTTAGATGAGACATTTTTGAAGGGAAAAAAGTGTGTAGGTGTATTTGTGCATTAAGGTCACCATGTATATGTGTGTGCGTGTGTGTAGGTGTGTGGTTGTGGTTGTGTGTGCATGTAGGTGTGTGGTTGTGGTTGTGTGTGTGTTTCTTCTTTTAAAAATTGGTTCCTCAGCGACTTTGCGGGCTGTCATCGTGGGCTGCTCGGTGCTCGGACGACAAGGTGCGTAATGTCCGACAGGAAATCCCCGGCCCACTTCCTGTCTCTGCCGCAGACCACAGGACGTGACCGCCTGCGATGGCCTGAGGGCCTCGACTGTAAAAGTACCTCCTGCGGTGCTCTCTCTCTCTCTCTCTCTCTCTCTCTCTCGCACGCACGCACGCACGCACACACACACACCACCACCACCACGCAGTTAAAACCACTGGTAAAGCAAACCATACACCGCCTATAAGAGCCATGAATCCACCAATAAGCAGAAATAAGCGACAAAAAAAAAGCAGTGATGTCATTTCCTGTCGTGCACAACGCTTCACAGGTGGTAGAAACACAAACGTGAACAAGCATGAAATGCTTTTTGGAGTCCGCTGCAGCGCCGCTCAGGTTTCCACGAGAAACCTGATAGTCTTTATACTTGACGGTTTAATCTAGGTCACTGGAGTTTAAACTT
>NC_137196.1:24164136-24341636 GCF_960531495.2 Zeus faber | reverse complement strand
TACTGGTTCCAGAAGCCCACCGAGCTCCGGGTCGCCGGGACGCTGGAGGAAGTGGCAGTCGTGGAAGCGGGAAGTCGGTCGGCGGTGGAGCGGCTACTCCGGGCGGGCGGACGCGCCGCCTTGGTCATCACACCGTGATGCTTCATGTGTCCCTGGGAGTTGACACGAGGAAGAGGATATTTTTCGGTTGAAGAAGTATTTGATCACCACAATAATAATACGAGGGAACTTCCCACAATGACAATACATCTCTCTCTATCTGTTTATAACGTTAGCATCCCATGTTGAAGACGGAGGTTGATCACATTGAGCTAAACTATGTGATGATATGATCGCAAACCAACATTTCAACCTATCAGGCGACAGATTTGCTCCTAATTTCAAACATAAAATCCTGATCACTGTTAAGTCACTATTTTCTCACTAAATTTCAAACATCCGTCAAATTTGAAGCCAGCCAAGCACACAATAAGAAGCAAAGCAAGACACATAAAGAAAAAGTGCACGCTAAATAAATTGATGTCACACCTCTATCACTGGTCTTATTAAATAAATAAAAGAGGTTGATAGAGGTTGACTAAAAAAACTGATATTAGAAAAACTATATCGCAGTACTTCTAAGGAAGAATAAGTCACTTTTTTTTTTTCTTTTACTAACTTTTACCAACTCTCACCTTCAAGCCGCTGCGGCTGGCGTACTCCTTCCCGCACTCGGCGCAGCAGTAGGTCTTCTTCTCGGGACGAGACATCGGCGGGGGCAGTGTCGGGGCGAGGATTATGGGGACTGAAGTGGCCAGCTGTTCGCTCGCAACCAGCCCGGCGGCCTTGCTACCTTCCATCCTTTCTTCCCTTCCATAGGAACCAAATTGGAGGCCCTGGCGGGTCTCCCTCACAAAGGTGGCGGCGCTTTGCGACCTGGCTGTCGTCTCGCCGCCGCTGGCGTCGGCGGCCCCCATCGACAGCATGGTTTGGGGCTTCTCGTCATGCACAGTTTCTTGGTCTTGCTTTGGTGGCTGTGACGGTGCGGGGGAGCCGATGTCGTCCGCTTCGGCGCGTTCCGGATTTCCCGGCATCTGGGAACGCTCCGATTCCAGGGCGGGCGCTTCGTGTGCTTTCGCGGGGTCTTGACTCAGTAGGAGGAGAGACGACGTGGTGGCGCCGGGGCAGGGGAGGCCGAAGGAGGCACCACACGCGGGCGTGCTCAGCAAGTCCTCCAGGTTGGATCTGGAGCCGGCGAAGAAGGCGTCGAAGGAAGCCGTGGCCTCATCTTCCGGACTGTCCGCTATCAGAACACGAGATGATATGGCGGTCTTACTGACAGCCGAGGAAGTGGGCGAGGCGACAGACTTTGACAGGTGCAAATCAACTGCAGCTATTTGTTCATCTTCTTTGTCTTTGCAAGCCGGAGACCCAGCGTCTTCGGGTTGCGGGGCCGGTGAGGGGGTGCTGACACAGAGGACAGGCGGGTCAAAACTGTCCGGGGGTGGGGTTTGCGTGGTGGGATTCAAGGAAGGGTCTGGGCTGAGGTCGGACGGGGGGATCAAGTCTGGACTGGAGGTCCCAGATTTGCTCGGATGATTAGAACAGGCCGATGATGTCACATTAGCTGAAACAGGAGCAGAGCCCTCCATTTGTGTTGGAAAGTGAGTGTTTGGAGATGACGCTTTTGATTGGCCAGCTTCAGCCAGAGGAGGGGTTTTGGTTGCGACGGCAGGTAGGTGAGAGGGCTGTGGCTGAGACTGTGACGGGTGAGTGGCATCTGACTTAGTTGGCATATCAGGTGGTGGGTCCTCGGTCCCATCAGGAGGCAGCTGCCCACCGAGGTGCATGCGGATGTGATGCTGGAGCACCAGGGCATTGGTGAACTTACGCTGGCATAATGGACAGGAGTTTTGGATGCGCGCGTTGGGCGGTCGGGCACGGTGGGTAGCCAGATGCGATCGCAAGCTGCCTTTGGTTGAGAATGATCGCCCGCAGAGTTTACAAGGGAAAGGGCGCTCCCCGAGGTGGGTCGCCTGGTGCAGACGCAGTGCCCTCGGACAGCTCAGAACTCGGAGACATACCCCACACTGGTTGGGTGCCAGTGCGTTTCCTGCACCTATGATACTCAGTGCTGGTAACATAGTCCCTGCCAGGGTGCTAGCGGCATTAGCACTCATTCCTAGGGCAGCGACCATCTCGCGGGTGAAGGTCGAAACAGAGGTCGGGGCGGCCGTCGAGGACGGTGCGGAGGCCATGACATAGGTGCTAGAAGTACTTGCATTTGTGAGGACATTGCTGAGTGACGCTGCTAAGGAGGTTGCCGCACTACTAGCCAATGTACCCCCCATCAAGGTGGAAGAAGAGGAAGAGGCCCACGGAAAAGAAGAGTTTGAAGGCTCCTTCTCCAGCTTTTCAACCAGCCTCTGCAGCTTGGATGTGTCTGACGTGGGGGTAGGGGAGGCCAAAGAGGAGGGCAGGGAGGAAGGAGTAGATGTGGATGGACCTGAGCCTTTTGGAAATGAGGAAAAGGGGTATGAAAGTTGTGAGTGCGGGGAAGAAGAATGGTGTTGTGAGGATGAAGTAGCAGAAGACGGGAGGTGTAGCAGCCCCAGCACTGGATGGTGGTGGAGGGACGTGTGGGTAGAGGAGGAAGATGAGGAAGGGGAAGATGGAAAGAGGAGTTTGGGCAGTTGGGCCAGCTGAGAGTAGGCCGAGGGAGGTATTACGGGGGCATGGGGAGGTGTGTTTTCATCAAAATGTGGATGCTTGGCTCCCTTGAATAATCCCGTAATGTTGGAGGAGGAAGCCAACGTGTTGGAGAGGAGGGAGGAAGCCAGAGAGGAGGTGGAGGACGAGGAAGCCAAGGAGGAAGAGGATGAGTTGGACGAAGCAGAGGCAATGGAGGCCACAGCGGCTGCAGCGGCAGCCCTGTTGAGTTGCAGCAGAGAGTGGGAAATCAGGGCCAAGTCAACGCTGGGGGGCAGGGGCAGAGTGGAAGGAGCAGGCCCCCCTGACGCACCGAGAGAGAAGCCACCGCTGGCACTACCGGCCTCCAAACTATCTGTCTCATCCTCGGGCCTGCGCTTTCGTCTCTTCTGCATCATATTAATATTACTGATAGAGCCGCTGCTGCTGCTCATCGACTGCCCAAGATCTGACCCCCCAGTTGCGACCAAACCCGGCCCAAACAAGGATGGCGGCAAGAGGGAGAGCGAGAGCTCTGGGTTCTGTTCCCGGTGGCGGAGGAAGTGCACCTTCAGGTTACCTCGTGTGGTGAAACGGCTGAGGCAGACCGGACACTGGTAGGGTCGCTCGCCCGTGTGCGAGCGCAAGTGTATCTGCAGAGCGGAATCGCTGCTGAACATCTTCCCACAAAAGCGGCAGGCGTGCTGCAAACGGCCGGGGGAGGCTAAGCCCGAGAGAGAGGAGGATCCCAGTGAGGCCCCACCAATTGAAGACTGCAGGGAATGCTGGGACGATTGGGCAATAGATGAAGAGGCCGGGAGGTTTGGGCTGAAAAAGGACAGGCCGCTTTGTCCACCGGCTGAAGTGGTATTTGGTGACTTCTCATGGAGATAGCGGCTGGGCAGGGACAAGGATAGAGCTAGGGGATGGTTGGAGGAAGCCATGCTGTAGATGGAGGATGAGGCAGAGGAAGCGGTGGAGGGAAGTGAGGCGAGAGTACTACTCCTGGGGTAACCGTGAGCCCCCGAAGCCCCTTCTGCTCCCTCAATCTGGGCCTTGAGCGGCTGCAGTATTTGGGACAAAGGGTGACTGGGTTTAGAGGACTTGTGGGTCGATTGGGAAGGGAGAAGGGAGGTGAAGCACGCCAAGAGAGGGGCCACGGAGGTCGCGGGCTGAGCCGCAGAGTGCTGCTGCGTGGGACTTAAGGCCTGGTCACTTCCCTCCAGGCAAAGCTGAGGCAGGGGACCGAGAATATGCTGGGCGGGCGTGTCCATGGTGTAGGAGGCCCCGCCCAGACTAAGCACCTGTCTACAGATCTCCTCGGTTATCTGCATCTGATGAATCTGCCTCTGCTGCAGCACCCGCAGCTCCTCCAGGATCAGCGTGATGCTCAGCTGGGCCCGAGAGGGGGCGGCCGAGGCCGAGGTCACCCCCGGGCTCGGGGTCGGGGTGACAGGGCTGGGGGGACCCTCGGGCACGGGACTGGGGCTCCCGGGGTGCGGCGGCGGGCAGAGGGAGGCGGAGGAGGAGGAGGAGGAGGACGAGGTGGTGGTCGTGGCCGACACGCCGAGTTTGGGGGACGCCATTATCGCGCTGCGGAGCGTGTGGACGAGGCCGCTCGCGGAGGAGGCGCGACTGCAATCGGTGAGGTGGAGGGCAAGTAGCGGCTGAGTCTGGGGGGACAGATACGCGCCGGGGGAGTCCGGGGTGGTCGGGGACGGGAGGTCTTTAAGCGTGCGCTGGGAGCAGGGGTCGGACTGGCCTGGGTAGTCGGGGAGCAACGGACCCTTGGAGGGCAGAGAAGGGGTCTTACTGCCCCAGAAGGAAGAAGAGGACAAGGGAGAATCCGGGTCGAACGAAATGGAGATTGACTTCACTGCCGGTTGGTCATCTAGTGAAAAGGACAAAAAAACAAAAATGGAGATGTTATTGCGTCCTCGGGCGTGGTAGCCTAAATGTAAGAATGTTGTTTAAAATAAGCTGTTTAAGTATGGGCCTACGCACGTTAAACGCTACAGCAGTGCAGAGTGTATGGGATTAAGAGAGGCATTCTGACAAATGATCCAGACACCAAAACAACTGGGGAAAGAAAATGTGACTCATACCTAAAATCAACGGCTAGAATCCTGAACTAGTAAAGTATCTAACAATCCAATTTACTCCCCTTGCTCTTACACAACCGTATCAGCCGCCTCCCCTGTTCTCCTCTTTTTTTTCTCCTTCATTTTATCTCTGTGCAATGAAGCATCCACAGCGCGCACACGCACGCATGCTCACACACACACACACAGCCCTGTATACATACACACAATGCCACTGATCTGCACGACCACACCGTTCACCCAGCGAAGAGACTACCTTGTTTCCAAGACAACGCATAGGACAATGGTCTTCACCTCAGAAACCCCCCTTCCTACCATCAAAAATGCCAGATACAAACACTTAGACAGTCTTTTACCACCCCCCCCTTTTTTTTTCTCCTCCCTTTCATCTCAGTAAGGACCCTTCCCCAGCAGCCCAATGGGAGGCAAGGGGTCAAGTCCTGGATCTGGTACTGGACACTGTATTTGGCCCCTGATTGGCTGCTAGACTTGACCTTATGCACACAAAGGTCACATTCCTGCCACGGTTTAGGCAAAGACAGAGGAGGAGAGGTGGCGTGCAAAGGAAAACAAGCAGGGCCGTCGGAGAGTTCGGATGACTCTCTGTCGTCCTGCTCACCTATACACCTAAACCCTCGTACAGTGCATAAACATAGTACAGGGTACATGCACAAACATACCTATCTGGCGGTAGGGCGAGTTGGAATGGGCAAGAAACCTTCTCTGTGTCTTTAAGGACCAAATGTATTCAAAAGCGACTTTTATCTGAGGGTTACAGCTAACGTCACCGTTGGACCAACACAAGTTGACGCGCGCGCGTACGCACCCACACCCACACCCACACCCACCCACACACACCCACACACACACACACACACACACACACACACACACACACACACACACACACACACACACACAGAGCTTTGTGGGTATGTTCATGCTTCAGCTACCAACAACAAAGTCTAAAGAGCACAATGGGATTTAATTCAATTGCGGTTACAACACCTTATACAGTTCCCCATCAGAATTTCCTTGCCTTGACCTTCTCCAGCTCATCGCTTGGCTTCCATCAAGTCAAATTATGTTTACTTGCAGTTAGTACGTTTTTTTATTCATTAACTTATTATTACAACATTTTTTTGGTGTTTTTCTCAGCCCCTACTCTAGCTGCTCTGTGCATTTGAACATAGCGGTACAAAAGCATAAGGCTGTGTAGTTTTACACTGTGAACACTGTGGGTCAGCAAAAATGCAACTGTTTTGCAGGGAGTAACAAAAAAAAAAGAAAAAAAAAAAAAGAAAGACTTAATGCAGTGCAAATTAAAACTGCGTGCTTATATGTTTTGGGTTTTTTCTTTTCAGGACAAAATGTGTTAAGCTTCTCTTATAGCCTACACAGTGACTAAAACAGGTGATATATTCAGTACATTGATGGAAAAAAAAAGTTTTATAAATATCTATTTCTCACCATTCTTAAGTATCCCAGAGTCACCGAGGGTCTGGCTCATAAGATGCTGGGGTCTTTTCTGTTTCCGACGAGACATGCTCCAGCAGGACGGAACTCATTGGCCAAGACACAACTTTTAGCCTCTCTCCCTGCACACTGGAGAATGGGCATCTACATTACTGGGAGCGAAATGCTTCAGGCAGGGTTAGTGATTGTCATTGGATGGGCTGGGGCGGAAAAGTCTTCCCTCAAATGCAGTTTCCCTCAACAAGTCCCTCTTTTTTTCCTCCATCTCACCGTCAGCCCTCCTTCCCAACACACACACACACACACACACACACACACACACACACACACACACACAGTCCACTTGTTCACCCAGTACTTTGCATTCAAATGGCGAATGAACAGCCTTTCTAGAGCTGCCCATTGCTTCTCTTTAATGAACCCTGTCATGCAATTACGCTCAAGATGACCGCATCGTTTGTTGTACGGATTTTATTTTTTATATGCATGCAAACTTGGACAATGTCCTAATTTCTCGGGTTTTTTTATTTGTATACTGCCAATTTTGATAATATTGAGACATTTTTATTTATTTATTATTATTATTACCTTTTTATTATTGTTGCCCATTGTTTTGATGTGAGCAGCTGCAACATTTTCCATGGATGAGCTAGATCTCTCTCTACTTCATCAAAGTATCAGTCGAAATAATAACTCGAAATGAATAACATAACAGTAAACAATTTGTTCCTCTCCTTCTCTCTGGAAAAACAAAAGATGTGTACAGGTAACGGGACGCGCAGGTAATACGGTGGTCCACCCCCAACGCCTCATAATTCTTATTATTTCGTTTCATTTTTTTATTTTTTATTATTATTATTATTTTTTTTTTGTAAAGGACGGGTCGAACGCGTCCTCGTGCGTTCGAACGCCGCCCGCACACGCGCCCGTGCGTGGCCGCCCGCTCCGCCCCGGTGGGCAGGGTCGCTCCGGTTCGCACGGGACCCGACCGGGCGGCGGAACCGGCGGCGGCCCTGACGCGGAACTCCCGCAACAAGCAATCGACAGAGACGGAGGAATGTCCGACGGTGACGACGGGTTGGATCCTTTTCTTCAGAGCCGCTTCTCCACGCGTCACTCGGCGGAAAGAGTCGTTCGTTCGATTCGCTCGGTGTCACACTGCGCATGCGCCCGTGCGAGGGAGGGGGGGGGGGCGCTGCTGCGTTTCGGTCGGAATTCCCACAATGATTTTAAATTCCGTCAAAATGTGTTTATTCGCGGGCAAGAAGGCAGAGTGTGGATCCCACACACGTTTTAAGCGTAAAATCCTCCCGGATATATGTATTTTGGCAGAGAAATGCAAAGTTTGAATAACAAATATAAGCCACTTCTGTCAAAAGTATTGTTTTGACACTGTGCAAAGCGTAATTCAGGGAAATTCAACATAAACGACAACAAACCCATTGCCCTTTTTCTTGTCGCCTGGACTTCAATTTATTCCCCGGTAAATCATTTTCGACTTGTGCCGCTCCGCTCAACCGCTCCCCTGCCGGACCGACTCCCGACTCGCGGCGTCGTCTCGGAACGATCCGTTCGCCGCGAGCGGATCGTCCGCGCGTCCCGCGTCGCCAATGTCCAACAATGGCGCCGGGGCACAGCTGAGTGAGCATCTCCCTCCCAGAGCCTCCCAGGCAGCACCCAGGGCCGCGGACCCGAGGCACAAAGCCTCCTTTCTGCACCTCACCACGTGGAGAGGTGCAGAAAGGGAGCCACAGTGAAGGAAAGCAGCGTTTTACACTTTGCGGCCAGGCCTTTTTTTTTTTTTTTTAAGATCTCCATGTGACAGCAGGGTTGGCGTGAGATTAATATAAGAATGATTATACCTAGCAGCTATATCATCTGCCAGTCAGTTACTCAATAATAATGATAATTAAAAAAAAAAAAAAAAAAAGAATAGTCATCCGGTATTAAATGTGTTATAACGATTACACGTTACACGGTGTACATTTCATTTATTTTTTTTATTAAACATGTTATAATATCATCCGTGCTTATTTGTAATAATCCCTCACGATTATCCACACTTTCCAAAACACCAATATCCTTTCCATCGCAGGCCTCACAGCCTCCACCTGTCAAACAGTGATTTCCTGATTTACTTGTTATAGCGATGTGGCCTTGCCGGCTCGCGGGCGGACCGTGGCCCCTCCGGAGGAGTCCGAACGCCGTGCGCGTCCGCCCCGGCCCCGGCGATCCGCCGCCCCGGCCCCGGCGATCCGCCGCCCCGGCCCCGGCGATCCGCCGCCGCCGACGACGACGACTGCCCCGCGCGACCGTGCACATCGACGGCGTCGCCGCTTCGATTTCACGCGCAAAAAAAAGAAAAGAAAACCCAAACAAAACCCCGCATTCCGCCCCCCCCCCCCTTTGTTTTCCGCCCCGACGGACGCGTGCGGCGCCAACAAAGCGTCGGTGTGGTTTTTTTGTGTTGTTGTTTTTTTTGTTCGTGCCATCTTGAAACGAGATAAGGTGAAGGACGCTCTCTCTCTCTCTCGCTCTCGCTCTCTCTCTCTCTTTTTTCTCCCCCCCGCCGCGGACACTTTGCGGCTTTTCCGCGCCGCGTCGCGGGCGGAACGGCTCCGCTCCCCTTACTGTACTACTACTACAACCTGTTGCACGCCTGCGCGCTCCCGTCATAACAAGTTATGATTCATAAATTATTATGACTTCTCAAAATTACAACTTCCGGGTCGCTATTCCGCCCCCCCCCCCCGCCCGCCACCCTCGCTCCCTCCCCCCGGCCCCCCCGCCCGCGTCGTCCAGTCGACCCGAGCCGAAGCGAAAGTGAAAAGCGAAACAACTCACCATGTTTAAAAGGTTGATTTGGCGCTGTTCGCTGGTGTGGAGCGGACGGGCTTTTATGCGGCCGGACGCTGCGTCGCTCCGCCGGGACGGAGCAGCGTTTCCCCGTTCACTCACTGGGATGCGCACTAGTCCCTCGGACGTTCCGAGCGGATTGGAACGCAGCGTTCTTCAATTATTTATCCCCGTCCTGAATTGTGAAGCATTTATAAATGACACGTTTGTTCCGTTGTTCCTGCATTTCTTTTTTTTTTTTTTAATAATATATATTTTTATTTTTTTTCTGACTCTTGCCGGATGGGAAATTGATCTAAATAGGACTGGGACTGGATTTATCCTCCCAGTCACTCCCACATCGCTGTGCAAACGTATTTGTGCTTGTTCCTGTCGGTCTGTCTGTCTGCCTTCCTGCCGACCTGCCTAACTGTCTTTCTTTCCATTCCTTTGCCTGTCTGTCTGTCTGTCTTCTGCCTGTCTGTCTTCTGTCTGTCTGTCTGTGTCCACTCCTCTGTCTTCTGCCTGTCTGTCTGTCTGTCTGTCCGTCTGTCAGCCTGTCTATGTCCACTCTGTCTGTCTGTCTGTGTCCATCTGTCTGTCTGTCTGTCTGTCTGTCTGTCTTGTTGTCTGTCTGTCTGTCTGTCTGTCTTGTTGTCTGTCTGTCTGTCCGTCTCTCCACTCCTCTGTCTGTCTGTGTCCACTCCTCTGCCTGTCCGTCTCTCTTTCCACTCCTTTATCTGTCTGTCTGTCTGTCTGTCTGTCTGTATGTCTGTCCGTCTGTGTCCAATCCTCTGTCTGTCTGCCAGCCTGCCTGCCTGTCTGTCTTTCCACTCCTATGTCTGTCTATCTGTGTGTCTGTCTGCCTGTCTGTCTGTCTGTGTTCACTCCTCTGTCTTTCGGCCTGCCTGCATGCTTGTCTGTCTTTCCACTCCTATGTCTGTCTGTCTGTCTGTCTGTGTGTCTGTCTCTATCTCCCTGTCTGCTATAATTAATGACATCCACCACCAGACGGTCCTCAGGGAGCCACTAGTGACCATGACTACCTCCACATTGGCTTTCTGTGTGCATCTCACACAGCTTTGAAGCTTCCACTGAATTTCATCACTTTTTATTCAGGCAGAGCTTTTGTTTTGCACCCCAAAATGATATTTTTAAACCCCCGGCCTGTAAATCCTGCCAAATGGTCTGTCAGTCTGTCTGTCTGTCTGTCTGTCTGTCTGTCTGTCTGTCCGTCCGTCCGTCCGTCCGTCCGTCCGTCCGTCCGTCCGCCCGTCCGTCCATCCATCTATCTATGTCTGTAAATACTTTAGGCTAACAAGGATGTTGAAGAAACTTTTTTGTTTGTTTCACTGTAGTCTTTATTATTGATGTTTAGCCTGTATATTATGCAGTGAGTGCACAGTCATATTTACATCATATAACAATTAAACCACTAGGTGTCTCCCAGGCCTTAGAGCCTTCTCAGATTGAGCCAAATTCTGTGACCATAACTTGATCATAATTTTTTTCCTCCAGTTCCCTCAGCAATTCAATTTTATTTCTTCTATCTGTTAAAGTACCTGTGGTTGCTATAATTAGCATGTCTATATAGTGTAATGTTGAATATTAATTGAATAGTGAATACATAGTACAAAGATGATACACATATCGAAAAAAATAATATTATTTTCAAAATAAAATTTCACGGTTTTGCGTGGGAAGCTTAACACTATTTCTCTTTCTCACCATCTGGAGATCATAAAAGCAAATGGTGTGATCACATTTTAAAACCATGATGCAAAGCGTAAATGCTTGTTATCAAGGAGTGAAAACCTAAAAATAAGAAGGGATGGCGAAGACGTGATTTAAAGTGCCAGTTGGGGACTGGACATGCATGGAAAAGATTAAAATAAATACACAGAAAGGAACATAGCAACACGTAACAAAAACACTAAATGATGCCCTCCTGGGTTTCAGCTTCTTGCAGTGAGTGGCTCATCATGGAATAACAGTCAGAAGAGGACTCATAGTCCGTATCTTCCTCAAAGGATGGCGGCACTTCATTTGAAACTATTATTGGGGAGAAGCATATATTACATTATTATAGTAGCAGACTTTTTTTTGGCTTCATCAGTGCATGTTTAGAATGTAAACACTACTTACAGTACGGAGGGTCAGCGATGCTGCCGGCTTTCTCTGGAATGACCACTACTCTCCTGATGCTCTCCCAAAACTCCGCCTCTCTCTGCCTGCACATCTTCTCGACCAGCTCCAAGAGCTGGGCCTCGACCGGCACGCTGTCTATGACGGTCCCTCCGTCTTCCCACTCCTCCATCTCTGGCCTGTGGAGGCGAAGGACACTGTTCCCCGCCACCATCCACTCTATCTTCTCCAGGAGGCCTGTGACTTGAGACGGACCGTCGTCCCTGTTCAGGCTGTGGTATCTGTTCTCGCATTTTCCCAGCAGCCACTGCAAGGCCTTGCCTTCGCCCTCGATGAACTCCTCCACGCTGGTTTTGCCGATGGCGTCGCACCAGTTTAACAGGACGAGGGTGTGTCTCCACACGTCGGGGCCCAGGTAGCTGATGTGCTCCCTGATGGCCCTCAGGTGCGCCTCGGTGAAGGCGATGCACGCGCACACCACCACCACCACGGCGTGGTGCCCCGGTGGGCTCATGGACACGCCCTTCACCAACTCCTGCTTGACCATCTCCGGGGTCTCGTTCAAGGACGCGAACCTCCACCACCCGGGAGTGTCCACCACTCTGACCGCCCAGCGGCCCACCTGGCCTCGTCTCTCTGTGCTTCGGATGGTTTTCGTCTTCTCCGCCGTTGGGACGCCCAGTATGGTGTCGGCCACGGATGTTTTCCCGGACAGTGTCCAACCCACCAGCATCAGCCTGATTTCTGCCAGACGGTGGTCCTCACCTAAAAATACATAGATAGAGAGAAATAGATGCGTGGATCATGGCATGGTAGAGATGTAGCATTACCATTAGATGGGTGGCTGGTTAGCGAGCTGATTGCTTACCTTGGTACATTTCACTGAGTGCATTCCTCTCAATGATGGCACTATCCTCTCTGCGCTTCGCATTTTCCCTCACCGCCTTCATTTTGCTCTCCACACTTTGTGCGAGCGCGGCATCCAGCTCAAAGAATTTTCCGCCGTTACTCGTCACCATTTTCTCAACTTTTATCAGCAACTCCCTCACCTGCGTGTCGGAGGTTCTATCGGTGTTGTTGAGCAGGTGGTACCTGCCTCCGCATTTCTTGATTATTTTACGAAGGGAATTTCCTCTCTTGTCCATGTAGTCTGTGACCGTGGTGAATGTCTTCCGCCAGACGCCGTAGTTGAGCAGCACAATGGTGTGGTCCCACACGTCGCCCCCCAGGAGCCCCAGGTGGCTCTCTATTGCGTTCGTGCTCTTCTCCTCGAGCACGGTGTCCATGTCTATGACCAGCAGGATGGCGTGGGGCCCCTGAGATACGCTCTGGATGATCTTCATCTTGGTGAGCTCCATGGTCTCGCGGGGGTCGAACGGCTTCCACCACCCGGGGGTCTCCACCGCTGTCACCCTCCATCTCCCGGCGACCTCCCCGTGTCCTGTCGTGTTCTTGATGGTCTCGTCGTCAACGTGGAAGGCTTCACAACCCAGTATTGTGTTGCCTGCGATGCTTTTGCCGGACCACTTTCTGCCAATGAGGGTCAGGCGAATGTCCTCTAACTTCTTGGTGTTGCCTTTTGCTATCATGAGGCACACAGGAATATATAAGATAGATAGACAGATAGACAGATAGACAGATAGATAGACAGACAGACAGACGGATAGATAGATAGATAGACAGACAGACAGACAGACAGACAGACAGACAGATAGATAGATAGATAGATAGATAGATAGACAGACAGACAGACAGACAGATAGATTGACAGACAGACAGACAGATAGATAGATAGATAGATAGATAGATAGATAGATAGATAGATAGATAGATAGATAGATAGATAGATAGATAGATAGATAGATAGACAGATAGATAGACAGATAGACAGACAAATAGATAGATAGATAGATAGATAGATAGATAGATAGATAGATAGATAGATAGATAGCAATTCTTTCCCAAAAGATTCCAAATAAATGTATTGTTAGTTCGGTTGCTATGATATGAATACTCTAGCTGGATTGGAAGTGCGACATCAGCAAAAGTGGGTGTGACAATAAAACTACAGACCGGTGTAACCGGTTGCCCTGAATACCAAACTGTGGCGGTGGACTAGGCCGGTCGTGATCAGTTGGTACATGAAATGAATCTACGACGTTATGACAAAGCTTCATAGCCTCCACCAGTTGCTGACAAAAGCACCATAATAACACTCACCGCTCATGTTTGCCCTCTCAGAAAACTCCCGCGTCCTACCGTGCCATCTCAAACCGATCCAAAAAGAGACCACCTTCTCCTGTAAAAAAGAAACAAACAAACAATCCAAAAAATAAAAAAACGGAAAACATAAAAATGCCAATCGGCTCAGTTGGTGGAGAAACGAGAAAGCAAACCGTCAAACGTCAGAAGTCGCACGCCGCATCATAACCGTTATCACCAAGTCTTTTGTTTACCGATTTTGGGATCGGATCAGACGTGAGCGTCTGTGAGAAACTGCGGAGGCAGCAGGTCCGAGGAAATCAGTTTCGGGTTCCTCCTATTGGGGCGGAGCCGGAAAGGCTGCCTCTCCATGTCTCTCCAGCCTGTACCTGCGCTTGTTGTGCACGCACAGCACGCTGGAGTTCACAGAGGGCGTGAGTTTTTCTCTTCCCGTCAAGGGCTTCACCCCACTAGACGGAGCGCGTTCACCCCTGTATTTTGAGGGTCCGGTTGCGGGGGGTGGGTTTGTTTTCGTGCCGGGCGACCCTACCGCGATGCCCCCGTTGTCGTTCACAACAGGCGGCGCAGGTTGGGGGAGGACGGGGAAGCGTCACACCGGATCCAAGAGGGGAAGCAGGTGTTTATACTGTACATACCTGCACCACGGAGCCTGCACAGTTTGATATTATGAAAGGAAACTCCAAATGGCAGTGTGTTATGTGGAAGTACTGGCGTGAGGGGTTGAAGGTGAAGTTGAGATGCTGTGAGACGAGGCCCTAAATAAAAGTACATACATAAGTCCTTGTCCGACATGGATTCCCATGGAAATCCAACATCATCTTGAATGAAGTTGCGTCATTTAGCTGACACCAACTTGATACGGCATATTAATTTAGTTATTACCATGAGTCAAAGTCAGTAGACTACAAATTCCATTTACTCAGTCAAACGACAGAACAAAAACCAAACAAGATAATCCTGAACCCCCCCCCCCGCCCCCGTCTCTGTCTCTCTCCCTCTCCCCCTCCCCCTCGCCGGGTCATGTGATCTTCCGCAGAGTTCAGCGCCAGTGTCTAATTCCTCCATAGGAGGGATCCCGTGGGATTAGCCTCCATGGTCACTCACCGGACACACTGACACTCACTGATGGCCACCACGCACAGAGACCAACTCTGAGCCGTCGACAGGTAAGAGAAAACCCCCCCCCCCCACTCCTCTTCGTTCTGACGGGCACATTTAAAGTCCTGCTCGGGGGGCTTTGTGCGTGAGAATGCAGGTTCTTTTGGTTCGTGATGCAGGACCACAGCACATGTCCAGTGAGCGGGGTCAACAAACTGGAAAAGATGATCTCCTGATCCGTCCAGAGCGACAGGTTGGGATTGTGTGGGGTTAACGCTCTTCTGGGTCAGTGTTGGAAGTGTTGCCCTTGGGTGCGGCAGCCTGACAGTCACCGCTCTCATTGGTCAGCGCTTTAACGCTTTGTGGTCGTCCCCATAAAAAGGGTTTTCCCCTTTGATGGCACAGTCTCACAATGAAATTCGTTTTGAAACATGTTCTCTTTCAACTCTGCAGGTAGCTCTGGTAAGGGAGGTACCGGGAAGGGGAGTGCTTTCTCTGTACCTAGAAGTTCTGTGGACTTTCGGGTCCTTTTCAATAGTTATAGTATTAGGCGAGTAATAGGGGAGGAAAGCTATTCATGGGAGACTATCAGCGGGAGCTGAGTAGACCAGATTAATGGTCTAAATGCACAGTTGGAGTGCAGAGATTGCTCCCATCTGCCATAGGGCTCAATACTAGCTGTGGCTGATTCCCTGTTTGGGCTTTACACTTTTCTTACACAAGGAACCAGTCCGCAACTCATCCTCTAATAATTATAATGATAATAATAACAATAATCATAATAATTAAAATAACAACAACAACAACAATAATAATAATAATAATAATAATAATAATAATAATAATAATAATAATAATAATAATAACAATAACAATAACAATAACAATAACAATAACAATAATAATAATAATTTTGTAAAACCTTTATCTAAATTATGCATAATTGTGTGTTTTTAATTCTTCTCTTCTGTACACTGCTTTGAATACACACTTGAACAGTCCCACACTCACACAGCCACACACATACACACACAGCCACACACACACACACACACACACACACACACACACACACACACACACACACACACACACACACACACACACACACACACACACACACACACACACACACACAGACGTGTACACAGAACCCCCTACCTACCTGCTGCCATGTCTTCCCTGGAGGAGGAGCTGACCTGCTCCGTGTGCCGAGATGTCTTCACCTGGACGCACCCCCTGCCCTGCGGCCACAGCTTCTGCCCGGCCTGCATCCGCGAGGCCTGGGGGAGCCACGGTCTGGAGGCCTCGGACGTGGTCAAAGGTCACTTCACCTGCCCCCAGTGCCAAGAGGAGCACATCGTGGTGCCGTGCGACTGCTGCCCGTCTGAAGCGGGGGAGGGGGAAGGGGCGTCCGCCGCCATCAAGACCTGCCTGAGGTGCGAGGTGTCACTGTGCGCCGAACACCTGGAACCCCACCTGAAGAGGCCGGCCTTCAGCACCCACCTGCTGGTGGATCCGCTGGGGGACCTCTCCCAGCGCCGGTGCCCGGCGCACACAGAGCTCTACCGGTATTATTGTGCGGACGAGAGGGTGTATGCGTGCGGAGACTGTCTGCTGGAGGGAGGGCACGCCCAGCACAAGGTGAAGGCACTCAAACAGGTGGAGGAAGATCTGAAGGTTTGTAGAGAGTCTCCATACTTGTGCGTGTGTGTGTGTGTGTGTGTGTGTGTGCCTTCTTGTGTGCGTGCGTGCGTGCGTGTGTGCGTGTGTGCATGCGTGTGTGTGTGTGTGTGGCCATGTGCATGGGCCTGTGTGCTAGAACCATGGTTTTTATACTGTGCCTGTGTTTCCTCAGGTGATACTCCAGATGCTTCTTCAGAAAGCAGAGGAAAAGATGAGAGACGGAGAGAAGATCCTCAAACAGCAACAAAGTTTGGACCGCATCATGACAGTAAGCAGAAACACAGCACAAATGGGGGGTTGAATGAATAGTGTTTGACTAAAGCTATGGTCGGTCTCTGTGCTATTGTGGTTAAAATTAGATTAAGTGGAATTGGATTGCTCGTTTCTACGCGATACATAGCGCAATAGAGCCAATGGCTGTTCCAGAAAAAGAAACTTCTCAGCTGTCTCAGAGAAAAACTTGGGTGAAAATCTGGTGAAAATAACACCAATGGAAACAGATGGCGCCGCCCCCTAGGGATCCTTAAAAAAAATTGCATTGTATGTGCATACATATATTCTCACAAACAATATATATTCAACCTCCCTAATAAAGAGGTTGTTTTTGTCAGCAAGGTTTAGTGTAAATGTTAAATTGCACGGCAGTTTGTTATAGGCAGGTGAGGTGTTTACTTAGTTTATAGGGGACAATCCTCAGCCAAAGCTTACTCTGCCAAGGGGTCCCTGCTATAAACAGGCCTGGGAACACCTGTGTGTCACCGACCACGCGCCACCCAAGTGCCGTTTTCAGGGATCTCCGGCACAGAGACACAGAAGACTGGGGTTGTAGACACCAGATTATTGTAGAGAGTGGGCCAGTTGGAATACACCCAGGAGCAGATTGACATGTGTCATGACAGGGGCTCCTCTAATGAGTGAGTGTGGGGATGGGGGTTTTACCTGTTGCTCGGTAGACCAACCAACGAGCAACAGGTATGCAGCCACACTGATCCTGGGTCTCCAACTACCTAGATCCAGGTCAGGTGTGGCCGCTCAAACCACACCATCCCCACACCACACCCTGGTACAAGCCATTCAATAGAAAAACCAAGAAACACAAAAACAACCACAAAGGAAAGCATAAACCGTAAAGAGCCGAGCGGCGCCTCCGTTCCCTGTGGCAGGAATCGTTGGAGGCCGAAGACACCCAGGTGGAGCGCCTGGGGTCGGCCCTGAAGGTGCAGGTGGAGAGGCTGGTGGCGGCGCTGAGGGACGTCACCAAGAGGGAGAGGGAGAACGCCGCGGAGCGCCTGCAGGAGGACTGCTCCAAGGTGAGGGAGGACCTGGGCCAGACGCAGGACATCCAGCACTACCTGACCTCGCTGCTGGGGGAGAACGACCCCTTCCTGCTCATCTGGGTGAGCCGTGCGCGCTGTGTTTGTGGGGGGACGCGTCAGGGCTTGTGTAATTGGATGATGTCAAACAGTGCTGCGCTGGTGCTTCTTCTGGACCAACGGTATTTTTATGTGCTTTTTTTTTTTTTTTTTTTTTTTCAATGAGCTGCACATGGACCTAGAGTATAATCAGCGCCATTGAGAGTCCAAAAGTCTGTTAAAATGTACCTTGTTTCCTTGCTTCGTACGGCGATCCAGATGTGCAGAACATTTTGACTTAGATTGATTGTTCCAACCTGATTGGAGTACAGTCTCTGGTAGGACTCCCCTCCATCACAAACAGTCGGGAAGGGAAGAGGTAGATGAGGATGGCAGAACCGAGTTGATTTGTAAATATATTTTTTAACATAGCGGCAAGATCAGTCACGCTTCCATTTATTGTTGATGACAATTGACAGTTCTATTGTCGGACAGACAAAAAAAAATCTGGAAGCCATTTACGCTTTTAAAGTACTAGAATCTGTTTATTTGGCCAAGGACAGATGACAGAAATCCATGTGTGAACGATCTTATCGCTTATCTCAGTCTAGTTTGATATTCCCCCATCACGGTGCCCTGTGTAGGTCTGGTGTCAATATCAGTGCATCACTAATAACATTTGTTATCTTATTTCTGCTTATTTATCCTAAGTTATCAAGTGTTATCGCCTGGTGGACGGATTCACAATGATGTGTTTTTTTTTTGATAATAAATCACTGTAAACATGTCATATTGTGACACTATTGACTGAATGGCAATGACAAACACCATGTTGTGTATGGCGTCCCTCTCTTTTCAGAAATAGGGAGAAGAGTCTGGCACAAAAGAGTCTATCCATTCTATATTAGAGTCGCTGTGCAAAACGTTGCCGTGTAGGTTGTGTGTTCCTCGTGTTCACCAATAAATGAATGTATGGCACATTGTCCAGCCTTCAGTACGATTCATTATTTTCAGGGCTGCTGACCTTGTCAATTATTAGCTAAGTTTATAAATGAATTTATTTTATTCTAAAGTTGAAATGCTCATCCTTATTTCAACTGACTTCTTTTTGTTGGTTTTTTTTTCCTCCGTGTTTTCTTCTCTCTCATTTTGACCTCTATCCTTGGCTCTTTCCATTTCTGTCTGCAGGCTTTTCAATCAGATGACTCAAAGTAAGTGCGAGGCAAAGCCGTCGTTTTCTGCGAGGTTATGAGTTTTCTGAGTGTGTGTGTGTGTGTGTGTGTGTGTGTGTGTGCGTGTGTGTGCGTGTGTGTGTGTGGGACCGCATGCATTGTAATGTATTCCTCGACACAATGGCGCAACCCACGGTTCCCGCCGTGTCCCACTGCAGGTTGGTGACGGACCTCAACTGCCCGCTGTTTTCGCCCGATCCCCTCCACAAAGACAGGAAGTGCATCCTGGAGGACATCGAGAACAAGTACCGGGACTTCATCACCGAGACGCTGCGCTCCCTCAGCGAGCTCAAGAGAGAACTCTGTGAGTGCTGGAGGAGGGCGGAGTGGTTACACGCCCGGATTCAGATTCAGATTCTCCCACGAACGATAATACTTCTTGCTTTTGTCACTCTGCGGAAAGTGAATGGCCTGAGCACAGCCTGGTTGTTTTTTTACCACCAAGGCCACGAGTGCTGCATATCTGAGAATGTGCATTGAGAAAGTAAGGGAAGAAGCCTGGCCAAATGATTTAGTATAGTGGTTGCATATTAATATAGAAGTCCAATGCATTACCCCTACTGGCTGTGCGTTGGCTTCTTCCCACGCCTCTTCCTTTGCTCTGTGTCACTGTTCCTGCATTAAACAAACTCACAGCTTTTGGAGCTGTTCAGGAGCTTTTGAAAGTGTCTATCTGATGACATATGATTCCATTGGCTTAGAATCAAATAACAGTTATTCATGAGAAAATCAAAGGATTTTGCTTCATTTTTTTAAATTGTCTTTAATTTGGCTTAATTTGCTTGGTTGTGAATTAATTTGTTCTCATATAACAAATATGAGAAGAAATGAAATAACAATGAGGCAAATTCCTGTCAAATGCCCACCCGATTATAACACAGTAATAATCTTTTTTTACGAGTGTTTAGAAACAGCACACTGATACAAGCAAAAATATGCAGAACATAAATGAAACAGCCATAAAAATACTGTTAAAAAAGTGTACTACAACATCTATTATACAAAAAATTATACAAAATATTATTAATTCAATGATGTATTTATTTATTTAGCTTGAAACAAAATACATTTCCAAAAAAATGCCCATTAAGTACTGCGTGCCAAGCCAAACAGCTTTCCTCCAACAGCCTGAACAGACTGCTTATTTCGTAGCCTCCCGTTCCGTCTAGGTCTTTCTCACCGAGCTGAGCATCTGCATATGTTCACTCTCCCTGTCTCCCTCTCTATGCTTTTGTTATATAAACAGTAACCAGTTCTTTGACTCTCGACACCAACACGGCTCACCCGCTCCTGAGCATTTCCGACGACCTGCGCTCAGCCACCCGGGTCAAAAACCGGCTGCCGTGCACGGCTCACCCCGAGCGCTTCGACCACTGGGCGCAGGTGCTCACCGCCCAGACCTTCTCCTCCGGAACGCACTACTGGGAGATGGAGGTGGAGGGATTCTGGGACATCGGCGTCTGTTACAAAAACATCGGGCGGAAGGGGAAGGAGGGCAACGCCTTTGGGAACAACAAGGTACGAGAAGCTTCTGGTCGCCCTTGCCTCTAATCTGTGTGGAAAGCTGCAGAGAAACCATATCAAGACACAGAAGGGCTTTCTCATTATGATACCTGACACATTCCTCCTTACAGTTTTAATTAATTCTCAACTAGAGTTAGAATGAACTTTACGCCGTCTCCCCATTTTGTTGTTATTCCGCCCCCTTTCTTTTTTTGCCTCGGTTGATAAGAACCAGCTCTTTGTTGGTAACCTTATTAAAGTTGAACTCGCCCTCTTGTAGTTGCGGATGTATTTGGTTAATGGTCTTTTGGGAAACCGGCACGCCCATCCAGTTGCCTCTCTGTACCCGTTCCAGGTGTCGTGGAGCCTGACGCAGCAGCACGACAGGAAGCTGGCCGCCTGGCACAACCGCAGGAAGACGCGCCTGTCGTGCCAAATGACGGGCAACCGAGTGGGCGTAGCTCTGGACTACGGGGCGGGCACCATCACCTTCTCGGAGGTGGGGCCTTCCGGCGGCCTCACCCACTTCCACACCTTCTCTACGACCTTCACCCAGCCCGTGTGCCTGGGCTTCGGGCTATACAAAGCCGAGCTGCACAGCCACATCGCCATTGTCAAGGTCTGAGGTGAAAGGAATGGCTAATGGTGCCCAGTATGCTTTAAACCAGTGATTTTCAATCTTTTTCATCTGAACGACCCTGGATTTAATACCCATGAGGCCACAGACCTCATTTGATAAGGTTCTCTCTCTGGAACCTCGATCTGAGAATGTTTTTATTGTTTAGATTTGATTTGGTCATAAGCTTCATACCTGTTGATACTGTAGTTCAGGAGAAATCAGTGAAACTAGGTTTAAAACAGTCATTATTTGACATTCTGTAACGGTTCTAACGTCTTGTAAATCAAACAATGGTGAAGTTTAACTATTAATCATTTCGCTGGTGACCCCCTGCAACCTCTTAAAAGGACCACTCGGGGTCCCTGGACCGCACGTAGAGAACCACTACTATAAGCAAATCTTGCTCGATTCCATGCTCGTCAACCGGGCTTGTATTGTACATTTAAAGTCAGCGTGAACAATCCATTCATTCCTTTGTCTTCTTTGCCATCTCAGGGCCCTGTGCAGAGTGCACAGGCTGTGGCCAAGACACGCGGAATGTGTATATATGTATGAATAACACATGAACCAAATTAGTGACCGTCGCCGACTAAAATAAAAACGTATTTTTACTTTGATTGCTGCACACAAATGAATCTTTTTATTTATTTTTTATTTTTTTGTCTTGAGGGGGCGTCCTGTAGTTGCTCATAGCAGACACTAGATAGAGCTATTTCCTACCCCACTGTGAAGAGGTGTTGCAAACAGACCGGTTGACTGTAGCGAGTGACAAGACGCAGCCGGGGCCCAATCACCTGGACCCGAGATAGGTGCGGCTGCCGAAACCACACCACCACCACCACCACCACCACACACGTACACTGGAAAAGATCAAGATGTCAATGATCAAATGGATACCTCCAAGGAAGAAAAGACTTTGGAGTAAGAGCTGAAGATCCTTAGGGGATACAAAAGCTACACGATGTCTTAAAAATGTAGATAAGTGGTTTGCAAGAAAATGTCTTAGGATAACACATTAAAACATCTTTTTCTTTTTTTAATCATATACTTTTATACCGGTGATATTTGTTTCACACGAAAGGTTTAATTTCTTCCAAATGGTGTCTTTTTTAAGAGCACTTTTTTTTTTTTAATTGTTCTGTATTTTGTCTCATGATGCAAGGTGTCAGTGTTTTTTGTTTGTTTGTTTGTTTGTTTGTTTGTTTGTTTTTTTAACAAACCATCCAAAACTGTCTTTGCTCACGATGTGAAATATTCGTTCGCAGAATAAACGAGCGACGGAAAAACCTTGAAACCAGAAAATCTTTTCCCAATCACCTGCTTATCTCTCGGAGGGCAACCACGAGTGCGTCCCTCCACAAAGGAGCAAAATGTGCGGAGCAAAATACCCACTGATCACTGGTTTATCTCACCTGCCTCAGATAGTCCCGAGCCCCGCTTTTCACCCCCCCCCCCCCCCCACCCATCCTACTGTAAAGGTGAGTGGGTGGATGCAACAGAGTGAGCGAGGAAGACGAGAGCGGAGGGAGGGAGGGAGGGAGGGGAGTGTGAGAGAAAGATAGAGAGAGGAAAGAGGACGAGAGAGAGAGAGAGAGAGAGAGAGAGAGAGAGAGAGAGCGAGGGAGCGAGGGAGTGAGAGAGGGAGACCGTGGTGTACTCTTGTCATGGTCGTGCAACGGCAGAGGGGCATGTCACAAAAGAAGGCAAAAGAAGAGCAGGAGAAGGAGGGCTCCTGATCACACCGCAGAGTCCGGGAGGGAAATGCCTTTGTGGAATACCAGGGATTCATCCAGTCGTTCACACCAAAACAGGTGACTTCGTTGAGTTTCGATGATCTTAACTGTGTGTATATATATATATATAGAGAGAGAGAGAGAGAGGAAGTATATTTTGTGCATGGCATGTTTAGACAGTTAAAGCAGGATAACAGTGCGAGCAGCAACCATAACACATGGTGGCATGGTAACAGCGTGTGTTCCTTATCCAACCGGTTGCATGAGCGGGAGCACTTGCGAATTCAAGAAATGTTCACCGATGGACGACAGAGGACATCGTGTTTTTTTGTTGTTTTTTTTTGTTTGTTTGTTTTCTTTTTTCTTGTTTTTTTTTGGGGAGAACTGCTAGCGTTCTTGCGTAGTAGTTATGCAAGGTTTTACTGAAACCGTCGTCTTCGGGGAAACGAGGGGCTTTATGGGGCAATGTGAAGATTGTCGTAAATGGAAACCAGAGTGTGTCGGCGTGTGTGTAGCGAGAGAGAGAGGGAGAGAGAGGGAGGTAGAGAGAGAGAGCGCAGTAGTAGTAGTAGTAGGGTAAGAGAGGCGGGCAACGGTAGAGATGCGTGAGGGAGGGAGGGAGGGAGGGAGGGAGGGGGGCAAGTGTGAAAGACAGATGGTCACTCAGTGGAGTTGTTCCCCCGCTCCCTCTTTCCTTCTCACTCCCTCCTGGATCCCACATCCTTCCCCTGACACCCGGCCAGGAGCTTACCTCATCCCTCCCTCCTCAGCACCGTTCCTCCTACTCCTCCTCCCGGCGGCGTCGGCCAAAGTTCCTTCTCGCGCTCCCTTTGTGATGCAACTTTGTCTCTGCCTCCCTCCCTCCCTCCCTCCCTCCCTCCCCCGCAGGCCCTGCTTGCCGAAGAAGTCAACTGAGGCCCGCAAGGACGTGCGTTTCGTCCTCGTCACTCTTACCAGAAAGCAAATAATCCGGCTGCAGACGCTCAGAGATTGTAACAAAAGTGAGAAACAGAGTGGAAGAAGAACCGAGAGGCCGCTCGGTTTATTTGTCTATTTTACCTAGATGATAGTTTTTTTTTGTTAGGTTTTTTTTGTGTGTGGTTTTTTCTTTCGCTTTTGTCTGGGGGGAAAAAGTATGCCTGCCTAGAAAGATTGATTTAGATTCAGGGTCGCCTCTCTTTTGTCTTTGACCTTGAAGGACAGAATTGGCTCTGGCCTGGAGGATTTATTTATTTTTTTAAACTCTGTGAGAAGTGTGTGTATAACGCCGTGATTGTGCACCACAAAATGTTTATCGACACATCGGGTCTTTCCTAGTGACGCTTCCCCTTCGGTAGAAATCATTGACGAATACATAACAGTGAGCGTTGCCAGATCGATAATGAATCCCCGGTCAGTTTATCGGGCCCACTTGGACCTCGGTGTGCTGCTGAGCGTGATGCTCTTTTGGGGACCTCTGGGGTGCAGGGGACAGAATGACACAGAGCCCATCGTACTCGAGGGAAAGTGCTTGGTGGTGTGCGATTCCACCCCGACGTCGGAGCCGGCCGGGAACGCCCTGGGCATGTCGGTCCGCTCCGGGACCGGCCGGGTGGCCTTCTCCGCCACTCGGCAGACCAACCACGAGCCCACCGACATGAGCAACCGCACCATGATCATCTACTTTGATCATGTAAGTATGCGGTCACTCTGGAGATTTTGTTTTGGAGATTTATACTACTTTAATAATACCTTGCTTTTTAAGAGGATGTTAAAGCAAAAAACATTAGCATACCTTTAATCGCGCTTTTTCCTGCACAACTGGGTGTCCCCCCTCGGATCAGATCCTGGTGAATGTGGGCAACCACTTTGACCAGGATAGCAGTGTTTTCCTGGCACCCAGGAGAGGGGTCTACAGTTTCAACTTCCACGTTGTGAAGGCATACAACAGGCAGACGATCCAGGTACGCCACGATGACTCTGACAATTGACACGTCCAATCCCACACGTCACACAAACATGCGGTACATTACATGTGGTCCACCGGTTTCCTTTTCTCCAGGTGAGCCTGATGCTGAACGGCTGGCCCATGATCTCAGCTTTCGCCGGGGACCAGGACGTGACCCGGGAAGCCGCCACCAACGCCGGCCTGGTGATCATGGAGAGGGGGGATAAGGCCTACCTCAAACTGGAGAGAGGAAACCTGATGGGGGGCTGGAAGTACTCCACCTTCTCTGGGTTCCTCGTCTTCCCGTTGTGATTGGGATGAATCGAGGCCTGTCGGGGAGGGGGCGGGGTTGGAGGGACACTGAGCTGTGGAAGAACAGACAGCGTGAGGAGATATGAGTCGGTTTGTGGTGTCGCTAAGTGGGAAAGCAAAACAACAAATATAGATGGAGTATGTAATGGAGAAGGGGATGCGTATGGAGACGGGAGGTTTTTCCACTGTAGCTCCTTGTTCTGTGTACCGTAGGATGAGAAATTAAGTATCAAGGAAAACTCAAATGGGAACCTATCAAAACCAGTCTTTCCTGAGAAAGAAAAAAATATTTTTGGGGTTAAAAGAGGCGAACTCATCAAATAAAGATCGATTTCTCCCTGGGTTCAGATTTCTCTTTTCCTGTGCAAGCATTCTTCAATGGGTTTTGGGGACATTTGTTAGTGTAATTAAAATAATAAAGTAGCTATTTTGTGCAATGTGGGCTGAAGTGCAATGACTAATTAATAGCCTATATATTTCCTATAGTTTCCTTTTCGTTTTGTTTCAATAGAAAATGTGTGAAATAATGCAATATTTATCTTGCTTGTCTTAAACTGGATATGTCCTGCTGTGTCTTGTGATTCCAAATTCTCCACTTGGCTGTTGTTTCTTCTGCAATAAATTTACAAACGCCACAAGATATGTATCAGGTGGTAAATATTAAAATAAAATATAATTCAAATAGATACAATCATTAGTTGACTTTTTATTTTAAAATGTATAGGGAAGTGTGCTTTATTGCCATCTGCAGGAGTATTGTTTTGTTGTTTTTCTTCTAATTCAGATTGTGATTGTTTTAATATTGTGGGACAGTGATCCTATATGGGATTAACCGTTTAAAATGCTATACCAATATGTTCTTTCTACACAGTGCCTTAGCAGCTGTTTGTAAATATAGCTCTCGCCATCAGAGTTGGCGTGAACTGAGCAGACACCGGTATGGGGCCTGGGCAGAACGTGTGGTAAGAGGCGGATGCTCCTCGCAGGGCCACAAACAGATGGAGGCATTGGCGAGCAAACAGGCATATCTCTGCGGGGCCACCACGGATAAAGTGTGGTGGGCTGTCACATCCAGTCACTTACACTTCCATGACCACCGTGACCACTACCCCCCCCCCCCCTCTTTCCCCCTCCTCTCTCACTCTCTCCCCCTCTTTCTCTTTCTCTTTCTCTCTCTCACCCTCATCTCACCCTACACACACACACACACACACACACACACACACACACACACACACACACACACACACACACACACACACACACACACACACACACATTCACTTATTTATCTTACAGACTGTGATCCATTTTGCTCAGGACAGTCCCACCAGCATTTGTCAAAATCCAAGAAGCGGATCTGTGGTGTTATTTCAGTATATACAGTAGAGGCTGATACTGTCCTTCTGATAATAAACAAGACCTTTTGGGAGTCTGCATAGTTTGAGTTTGAATGAGCTCTTACATCTAAGATCACTATGGAAATGTGTAAAATAGATTTAAAAAAATCTATATAAATGTATTCTGATCAACCGAAGTACTACTGCATTTTATTAGGACGTTTAAAGACCCTTGACCACTTTTTTAGTGCATTTAAAATCAAACAGCATAAACAATTATCTCTTATTTCCGACAAGTGAATGGAAACTCGTCTAGAATTGCAGAAAATCCCATTTCCGACCAGAGACATGACGACATTCAATTTAGTTTATTAATAATTAAATCAATTTATCAAAAAGGAAGGGAAAAAAAATAAACAGAAATAATAACAACAATGAGCATTCCACTGCGCTTCTACCGACTAGAAGCTCCATCAGCCCCATCACAGAGGGGAGACATAATAATAATGATCACTCCGTCATGGTCATAATAAACAGGTCACATAACAGAGATATATTCTAAAAAGACATCACACACCGAGAAAGCTGTTGGTAATAGTATTTGAGTATATTATACTGGCAGAATGTGAAAGGAATGTGTGTATTTAGCAAATACTCTGCAACGCGGTCTTCATTTATTTATTTATAGGCGGTGTCTTGATTGGTGGGGGGGGGGCGAGGGGGGCGAACGAAAGATCTTATCATGAATAAAATACGCTTCGAAAACAACCGCGAGGGAACACTCTCCGCGAAATAATTAAAAAAAAAAAACAACAACAACAACAACAGAACGCGCCCATCCTCTCCCGGGCACCCATCGCGGCGGACTCCGAGCGCCTGCCGCTAAAGCGCCGCGGAGGGACAGCGGAGCTAGGCCGCACTCGCTGCGTCCCCCTCAACCGAACCAGGTCCACCAGCCGGGTCCCGCCCCGCGGCGCCGCCGGAGCCGCGACGGGCGGCCGCGGCGGCCAATGGGCTCGCGGCGCGCGGCCGGTCCGCGGGGACGCCGACCAATCGCCGCCGCGCGACGGCCGGCTGGGGGCGTAGCTTGGCGGCCGCTCGCCGAGGCAACGCGTTAGTTCCTGCTCCGCGCTGGCCGTTTCCTGTAGCCGCACAGTGTTGTGAGACGGAGAAAGCCATGTGTGTCGACGCAAAGGTAAATTTAGCAGCCCCGAATTATAACCGGGAGGGGTCCGGGGCTCCGGGACGCGGCGGTGCCCCGCGGGTGCCTCGGCCGGAGGTGGCCGACGCCGACCTCCCCAAACAGCATCGCGGCCTAAACCCGTTGACGGGCAGTTGGTTATTGTGGCACGTTGCTGTGGTTTGGTCCGGTTTGTGGACGGGACCGGGGGAGCCCGGGCGGTAAATGACAGAAAAGCTTGTTATCCGCTCAAAACATCCCCATCCACCGCGTATAATTCACGCTGAACGCTGCGAGGCCAAGTGGGGTTTGCAGTAGGTTTTTTTGATCGCTAGCATGCTTAAGCTAATGCTAACTGAGGGGGTTTAGATAAATAGATAGATACTTTATTCATCCCCAGGGGGGAATTGCGGTGGTAGAGCAGCTCAACATCAAAACAATAGGCAATAATAATACACGAATATGAATAAAAACAGGAAACAATTAGCATTATGCAATAGACCTAAAAAATGACGTAAACATAGAAACATTAGCAATGTACAATGAAACTAAAAATGTGCTAAATTGTAGAGAATTGAAAAAATTGGCAATGTACAACAAAAAAAAAACCCACCCATCGAATTTAACAATAAAACTCTATCAACAATTCACTCTTGTCGAAAATAGCAAATAGAGGTGACTGCAGTATGAGCAGAGCAGCATCTACTGTTCCCAGCATCCTCCTTAGTGACTCCAGTGAGCTGCGGCCATTCACTGAACAGTCCAGGGATCATCTATGACTTGCACCCAGGAAACTTTATTTACCACATGTTTTAACTGGACCACATGCCCATGAGTGGTTGGATGTGTTTTTTTTTGTTTTTTGTTTTTTCTAGACGTCTTACTCGGTAAACAAAAGACTCCGGCAAGAGGAGACCGATGCCACTTACGTTATTATTCTGTCGCCGTTGAAGAAGTTACCACGCCGGTTCTGGCTACTGCATTCAATGTGTCTTTATTAGTTAAACTAATTGACATATCCCTGTGTTTTTAGGAACATAACTTCGAGGAATAACATTGCGTTTGGACGTTAATCATATTCTCACCCAAGGACGAGAAACTGAGAAGTTGGAAAAGGAGGTGGCGGTGGCGTACAAGACAAGATTTGTGCATTCCCTTTCGACAAGCCTCTCACACTGGTCCTCTGTTAATTTAAACACAAGTACAGGCCTCCCAGCCTATGCCTTTGGAAGATATAGACAAATCTTAAGTCCTCCAAAGGTCTGGAACAGGCCTTGTGCTATTGGGTAATTCCTTAAACATTTAACTACACTGTGTCTGTGCCCAACTCTTGATTTCATGGTGGTTAATTTCCCTTTGTCTCTTTCCTCTGTATATTTGCAGTTTTTTGCTGTGGTGTTTTGGAAAACCGAAGAGTCAAGCCAGTCAAGCTTCCCTCGCAGAGAGTCTGTTGGGTTGTGCCCATCTCCCTGAGCGGAGGGGGCACAATGGCCGATCCCATCATGGACTTATTTGAGGACACACCGTTGTTCAACCTGGATGCTCTGCCAGATGACGCTTTCTCTCAGGGTTCATCGGACCCTGTGGAGGAGGCCCTCAAGTTGGCCCTTGGCCAAGTGGAGCCGCCTGCTGACTCTGAGCCCACCCCAGAGCTTACTGTCACCTCTGGCCTTGATATGCATGTGGACGCCCCAACAATCCCGGATCCTGTCACTGCTCCGGTCCCCATACAGCAGCCGGCTCCGGTGACCCTCACTCAGACTGTTTCTATAGCCGCAGCCCCTGCCCCTATTGAAACCTCTTTGGTCCAGGCACAAGCCCAGATCCAGAGCGCCGTGCCTATCGTCACCAACACTGGCACTGTCCTGTTAGGCTCGCCGCTCACAGTCTCCAGCTCCTCAGCCAGTACGACCACAACGCAGCAGCTCACACAGATCACTCACCAGATCACTCCCCAGCAGTTGGCGGCTATCACCCAGCAGGCTGGCGGGAAAATAGTCATCCTTAAAGGCCCCCAAGGTCAAGCCCAGGTTCTTCAGACAGTATCAGGGGCCACAGGCTCAACTGGGGGGAAGGTCATCCGCTTGTTGTCGGGTACTGCTCTCCGGCCTGGAATGTCCATATTATCTGGAGGGACAGTTTTGAACCAGGCCAGCCCAGGTCAAGCGCAAGTCAAGGTGGGTTCTGTTGGGGTACAGAGGCTGGTGCAGTCTCCCAATGGGCCGGCGAAACAAATTCTACTGACCTCCATGCCCCAGCAGGTGCAGCAGACGCAGAGCCAGCAAGTGCAGGTGCAGATCCCGGCCCATTCTCAGATAACCCAAGGCCAAGTGCAGATCCAACCCCAGGGACAGAACACACAGATCCAAATGCAGCTTCAGCCAACCATGCAGGCTCAGGTCACCCCCACTTCCCCCGCCACCCCGGGAAGACCACAAGGCGTCACTCTGACCACTGTACCACAACAGGTGGGGCCCGTAGAATTGGTCTGGTTCCTGACCGGGTCATCGTCTAGTTTCCTCAGCTAAAAATTTAAGTAAGGCTCTACCATACTTTCTCAAAATAATTTTCCCACATATCTTTTCCCAGGGGGGTGAGGCCAAGCGGATAACTCTGGTCCTTCAGCAGCCTTCTCAGGCGGGCACGGCTCAGGCAGTGACTGTGGCCACCGGAACAGCCCAGCATCATGTCCAGCAGGTTCAGACCGTCCAAGGAGATCAGCAGCCCAGACTAGTGCTAGGTCAGCTCCCTGGGGGGAAACTAGTGCTCCAGGGTGGCCAACTTGCAGCTCTCACCCAGGCGCGGGCTGCAGGCCAGGCAGGGGGGCAGCCCAAAGTGCTCACCATCCAGCTCCAGGTGCAGCAGCAGCCCAACCAACAGGGAGGAATCAAGGTGAGCAGGAGTTGTGTTGGAGTCAGACTTGCCTGTATTCAGATCAGAGTTTCTGTTTGGAAACAATTGGTGGACTAATGGGAGAAATTCTGGTCAAATATTATCTGTGTTTATTTAACTTAAAAACAATTGAAAGGCAGACTATATAAAGAATGACAATCAAATCAAATTGTGTAGATTTATATTTTTTATTGATAAGTAGGCTACTTTTGCTTGCAGTTATATTCCAAATAAAATAAAAGCGTAATATTTATTTATTTTTAAAAGTCTATTGACGGGGCAATAGACTTTTATAAATAAATAAATGTTATGCTAGCCTATGTTTGTTGGAGAAAATTGTAAACACAAAGAATTTTCTTTGGCTTTAGGCCTACATATTCTCAAATAAAATAAAGCAGAATAAAAACTATTTGTAAATAAACAAAAAATGACACGTAGGCCTTTCTGGCTCTTAACAATTTAATTACGGCATGCTGCTGCTGACATGAAATCAAATCATTTCCATTCACTTGAGCCTTTTCTCAGATAAAATAAAAACTCTGAAAATAAACAAATTACATGTAGGCCAGTCGTGATGTAAGTAACATGTGAACAAGAAGTAACAAGTGCCGCTGCTTTAATTAACATATCACTTAAATCACATCTATAAAAAAATCAAAAACAAAATAAATATGGCAAGTCGACCTGAATCAAAATAAATAAATAAATAAATAAATAAATAAATAAATAAATAAATAATGAAGTTTGTGGTGTTGCCCGTCTTCGTCGGCACAGCTCATCAACATATATTACGCGGTGGATACTTAGTCACGTTTGGGTCGAACTTAAATATCCCCAAAAAAACGCCAAACTACGGAGGTATGTTTCCCTGTTGATACATGACAATACATCATCTTTCTCCTTCTCCTCTGAGTTGCTCATTCTGGGCGCTGCAGGGGTTTATTTTTATATCGACAAATGTAATTTGCTAGAGGTGAAAGGTCAGCTTTAGGTCACCCAAATTAAATGGCTTTCGGTTGCCACTTGCCTTACACTATAAGTGAACAAATCTGTGGAAGACTTTATCGAAATGATCAAGCCAATTTATTCGACATGGAGGGAAATAAATCATGATAATTATCGTTATAATTTTCTCGCCCAGCACTAATTCAAATTGTGTGAAGAGGGAATTATTTTCACATCAGATTTTCCCGGTCAAAATCAGGGAAATACCGGATAACTGAAACGATGATTCAGATGCTGAAATCCTTCAGCCTTTTGCTTTTGATAAACTACTGAAATACCTGCTTATTGAAACTGTTATTGTTTGTAATAAGTATTTTTTAATTTATAAATAAGTAATATAATTGGTGCAGCAGGGGTGTTCATTTATTGAACGACCCCTCTAAATGATTGGTGCTAAAAGTGCTCACATAAGCATGTCAATGAATTTGCTCACAGTACTGTGTGTGTGTGTGTGTGTGTGTGTGTGTGTGTGTGTGTGTGTGTGTGTGTGTGTGTGTGTGTGTGTGTGTGTGTGTGTGTGTGTGTGTGTGTGTGTGTGTGTGTGTGTGTGTGTGTGTGTGTGTGCAGTACCAACTAGTTTCAGGAGCAGGCAACACTGGCAGCCCTCAAATGGTGCAAATCTCCCAGGGCCAAGGAGGACAGAGAGTTGCTCTGCCGCTCAAAATGCTACTGCAACCACAGGTAGGCTCTCAGAAGAGGATTGATCCTTTCCTTGACTAAGAGAATGGTTCACGTTTAACACTTGGTAGTAGGGATGCTATTTTAGAATTATTGTTTTTTTTTTTTCTGACCGATAGCCGACCCTTGTTAACCGATATTTAACCGTTATCAGGCAAGATTAAAACGTACCGTTTAGAATGTATTTATGTAAAAAAAAAAAATCATATTTTGATAATGGTAATATTCTGACTTATTGACTATGTTAGGGAGTACTCGATTTGGTTGTCAGTATTCGTTCAACGCAATCACATTTTTACTAGAGGGTGCACACTATTAGGTTGGTGTTAAACGGTAAACACCTTGGCTTACTGCGGCCAGCACTTCTGGGTTTGGGAAAGGACCTCACCCGGCCATGGGCTGCGTAAGCTGTCCTCTTACGTGCCTGAAATAAAAGGCACATAGGGTTGCACGTGTCGCCCCCATTTGTTGCTTTCAAGAAATGGATTGTTTAGCCTATTTTCCTTTTACCACGCCACAAACTTTTTTTTTAATGACTGTTTAACTGATATATTAATCGGTCAATTCTTATTGTCGGTTAATGGTTAAACAGTTAATTATTAACCTCCCTACTTGGTAATCAAAACTATCTTTGACCCTTGATATATACACTTTTATAATGTTCATATGAGTTCTTTCTTCTGCTTTGTCCCAGACAAGCGCGGCTTCCTCGGCTGGCGGCACGGTCTCTGTGGTGAAGGTCATCAGCACCTCCCCGGCCGGCTCCTCCGCTACCACAACCACAGCCTCCCAGGCCATCCGCATCGCAAAGGCCGGCGAGCCAGTGACGGTGCGCCGCGTGGAGACCCTCTGCAAGCAGGAGAAGGCGAACCGCATTGTCGCCGAAGCCATCGCGCGGGCCAAGGCACGCGGCGAAAAGAACCTCCCCCGAGTCCTGAACCAAGACGAGCTCCCTGCGAGTCAGACCTCCCCTGAGCTGGGGGGCACTGTGACAGTGGTGACCACTGCTAAGAAGAAGGCGTCCGGGGGCGGCAGCAAGAAGAAAAGCCCGATTGCCGCAGCGGTCAAGGGCGGAGTTGGGGCGGACAAGAAGGGCAAGGCGAAGACGGCAGGAGGAGCGTCGGGAGAACTCGCTGGCAGTGGGACGCCGGGGGGCGCAAACAAGAGCAAAAGCAAGGTCAAAACAAAGTAAGACATGGAATTTGTGCTGTTGCGTGTGAGATTACCGTTCCTTACCGATTGTGACATTTAAGTGATTTTAATTTTCTCTCTTTTTCCATCGATTCAATAGCACCATTACTCTTGTAGGGGCAAAGAAAAGAAAGAGAAATGCGTCTTCAGACCATTCCGATGGGGAGCAGAGCCCCACCTCTCCGGCAGCACTGGAAGACGACTTTTCAACGGTACTCTCGCTCACACACGCACACCCCGTTCAGACCTGACATTAACATGCATATCGGGTGATCGAATCACAACCTGAGAGCGGGAGATGCACGTGGAAACATATCCAAAATGCATTGGTGAGGTTGTGCTTGGTTAGGCTTAACCTACTTGGCCCAATGATTCAATTCAAAGCAGGTTTGTTAAATGTCTTTGCAGTCAAACTACATGTGGACTTTTCCGAACGTGGCAACAATGCCGTCGATAAATCCAACACATCAAATTTGCTCACAGCAAAGACCGCACTGCATCCATTTGCATATTTAGCAGAGAAATAAAATTGTATCTCATGGTCCATGGAGATGCATGTTAACGCCAATCGTGACTGCACTCCATCTTGATGTCATCTAACGTCATCACACATGCACACTCACGAAGAGTTGCATTGACACAGCCTGCATTCTGACCTTATTCTCAGAGATGGGCGATATGAATTATTCATCAAGACAGTAGTCATGCTTTACACCATACCCACATACTGTATGATGATGCGGCATGCAGTTTTGTATTGGCATTTTGGATGCTCAGCTCCAAAAAGCTCATTGATTGATCACTTGGTGCTGTTGCTGCCTCTCCGTCCTGCCAGAAGAGGCGCTCGAACCGGGTGGTGAAGAGGAAAAAGTACACAGAGGATCTGGACATCAAGATAACGGACGACGAGGACGAACAAGAGGACGTAGACGTGACCTCCACTGCCGCGGCCGTGGCCTCCATCAGCGGAGCTACCGCTGCTCAACTGATGGGGCAGCAGCTGAAACAGGAGCTTGGACTGGACGGCGACGGTCAACCCAGCATGCAGTTCTTTGTGGTGAGGAGGGAATACCGTTTCACCAGCATTGTTCTCCTTTTTGGTGCTGTTGTGTGGCTGACTTTTGATGAACTGAACGTCCTGTTAAATGTTTGGCTTTGTACAGGAAAACCCAAGTGAAGAAGATGCTGCGATTGTAGACAAAGTTCTGTCAATGAGATTAACCAAGAAGGAGGTAGGTCTTCTCCATTTGAAATACTAAAGAACTCTCTTCAAGTCTCTGGTTGACTAACTTCTTCTCCCGCTACTTCAAGGTTTCTCCAGGCCATTATGTCAACATTGAAGAGTTCTTTGTGAAATACAAGAACTAGTAAGTCCCCGTTTCATCACGAGGAAGAAGCTTTCCTTTGAGTTCTTCGTTCACAGTGAAACTAAATCATGAGGGAATCCCCTTTCTCTCCTCTCAGCTCCTACCTGCACTGTGAGTGGGCCACTCTGGAGCAGCTGGAGAGAGACAAACGGATCCATCAGAAGCTCAAGAGGTTCAAGACCAAATACACCCAGATGAGGAATTTGTTTCAGGAGGTAAGGCGAGAAAAGATCGATATGGTGTGGAGGTACCCACACTCTGTGAACGCTAGTGTTGATTTTCGTTGGTTTCTCAGATTTCTGTTCCAGTTTCTTTCTATTTTATTTATTTATTTATTTATTTATTTATTTTAATTGGCCCCAGGTGATTATTATTTTTTTATATATTTGTCGTCTACGGCCATGTGTTTCTGTGCAGGAGGAGCCGTTCAACCCAGACTACGTGGAGGTGGACAGGATTCTGGATGAGTCCCAAAGTGTCGACAAGGACAATGGAGAGGTGAGCGTAGCCCACTGAGTCCAATAAAAAGCTTTCAGCTTTTAACACTGCTACGCTACTGTAAGTCCGTCAGATACATAGCTAGAAATGTAATCCAAACCATCATTAAACTTGCTAACCCTCCAATATCAGGCATTTATAGCTTCAAATTAAATTACGCATTGTCAAAGCTTTGTGCTGTAAAATGGATCTGTGTTCACAGCAAGTGTCTGCTTGCTGCGGTCATATGGTTTCCTGATAACCACTTGTTTCTAAAACATGTTGAGAGAAAACCGGCTTTCTGTGTTGAGTTTGCATGTTCTCCCTATGTGTATGTGGGATTCCTCCGGCTGCTCTGGTTTCCTCCACCTCAAACACATGCGTTCTAGGGTTAGACACTCACATCGGTGCCCCTGACCAAGGCATCGGTCAAGGCCTGGAGTTGGTTCCTGGTTGCTGGCACTGTTCGTAGATATGTAAAATATGGGTTGGATGCAGAGGACTAATTTCATCCAAGGGGATTAATAAAGTGTATAAAGTAAAAAAGATAGTCTTCCTTCCTAGATTGCTCTGAAATAATACGCACCTTCGTTATAGGGTAGGGACATCATTTAGCCACTTTCGGAAGAGGATGTTTGATTGTATTATCCTGTTTAATTAATTATCTGAGCCTGTGTGCTCTCTCTCTGCCCTGCAGCTTGTCATTTACTACCTTGTCAAGTGGTGTTCCCTGCCCTATGAAGATGCTACCTGGGAGCTAAAGGAGGATGTGGATGAAGGCAAGGTGGAGGAGTTCAGCAAAATCCAGAACCGTCAACCGCGCCTTAAGAGAACGGTAGGTGGATGTTAGTTAACTTGTTATGTGGGTAATTAAAACCGATTAAGCCTGTTCAAAATTGCTGCCATTTTTGCCACGTTTGGTTTTAGGATCAGTTGTCCTCATACAGTTAGTCACAAATGCTGCTAAACAGTAAATATTAGGGGTGTAACGGTATGGTATATTTGGTACAGTCGAGTTGAACTGATAAATGGTTCTGGAAACTTAAGAGAGTGACAGAACGTATCCCCATCACACACAGTGCTTGTTTCCTTACATAAGGAAACAGAGTAAAATCAAATAACTTACTTCTAAAATTAAAACACATTTTTGGCGCACCAATCCCAGGCGACCTATCGCTGGGACTGTGGGCACAGTCGGTACCGTCAAAGAGAGCCATTGGGGGCAGATCCATAATTTTTAAATTTTTATTATTTTTAATTTTATAGGTATGTTTACAATGAGATATTTAGGGGGACAACTCTCTGTCGTGCCCCATTCATATTAGCATTGAACAGCCAAATCTGATTCAACTGACTGAAATTCTGAGTCGGGTACAGCCCTAAAAATAATTAACAATAATCGTACACACGCAAAATAAATCCCCAATATGTTTAATGGACTGTCCTTCACGCAAGGTGCGCAAAGCTGAAGTGACGAGCAGGAGGGGACTCAGCGGAGAAACTGAAAAGTTTGAACCCTGAACATAGTATGGAAGACAGTCAATGACGATAACTTAGATTGTTGATTGATTGTTGTGTTTATATTTCATTTCCTCCTGTAACTTTCACCAGCAAAAAAATGAAATACAAAAAAAAAAAAAAAAGAGAGAAAACGTGTGTGTGTGTGTGTGTGTGTGTGTGTGTGTGTGTGTGTGTGTGTGTGTGTGTGTGTGTGTGTGTGTGTGTGTGTGTGTGTGTGTGTGTGTGTGTGTGTGTGTGTGTGTGTGTGTGTGTGTATATCTCTCTATCTCGGTTTTACACCATTTCCTTTTGCCTCTCCTCCCCCTCCAGCCGAGGCCCCCTGCTGCTTCATGGAAAAAGCTGGAGGAGTCAAAAGAGTATAAGAGTTGCAACACCCTCAGGGAATACCAGCTTGAAGGAGTGAACTGGCTGCTCTTCAACTGGTACAACAGGTATTAAGCGCCCAGATTTTGGACACTTAAATACAATCTCCCCGTAGCTTTATTTTTTATTTTTTATCAACCGTGTCCTTATCTTAATCCAGTGAAAATCTAGGCTGATTTATTTTGTTAACACCAAAGGAAATATCTTTATTTAGTAAATTAAAGAAAGGAAAGTAGTTAAGCTACTGCATCACACATAAAAGATTTTAAGATAATACTTTTTTCCATCCCAATATTACATCACAGATTATATAAAACCAGTCAAAATGTACTTAAAATAGGAAAAAAAGCAAATCGCCTGGAACTTTGCATGAAGGAAAAAAACCAAAACAATTGAAGGAGCTCTTGAAGTAAGCTTGTTATGTAATGCTCTGAGATTTACCGCCCGTGCTCCTCTGTCCTGCAGACAGAACTGCATCCTGGCAGACGAGATGGGTCTGGGGAAGACCATTCAGTCCATTTCGCTGCTGTCTGAGGTGTTTGGGGCTGGTGTCCAGGGCCCCTTCCTGGTCATCGCTCCACTCTCCACCATCACCAACTGGGAGAGGGAGTTCACCACCTGGACGGACATGAATGCGATCGTCTACCACGGCAGCCTGGCCAGCCGGCAGATGATCCAGCAGTATGAGATGTACTGCAAGGATGACAAGGTGAAGGCTTATCTTGCATGCACAATTATCCAGGGTCCTTAATGTTCAGTATATGCTAACAACCCATTTCCTATCTGATCCATTTATTTTAGAAAATTCTATAAACACCTTGTAAATCCCTGGACGGAAATTCAGGAGTGAATCTATACCGTTAGTTTTGGATAAACCAAAATTACGTAACATACATTTTGTGTGTGTGTGTGTGTGTATAATGTATAATGTATTTGCTCCAAATTAAATCTGGACTTATGTCTTCAGGACCACCTGATCCCAGGTGCGTACAAGTTTGATGCCCTGATCACCACCTTTGAAATGGTGCTATCTGACTGCCCTGAGCTGAGGGAGATCTCCTGGCGCTGTGTGATCATCGACGAGGCTCACCGCCTCAAAAACCGCAACTGCAAGCTGCTGGACAGCCTGAAAATGCTGGACGTGGTGAGTGCATAATGTAGGCTGAAATAAATGTACTCCTCCTTTTCTACCTGTCTTTCCTCACAATTCTTCTCTCTTCCCCCACTTCTCCCTCTGCTTTTGTTTGCGCTTTTATTTCATCCCCCTCCCTGCCAATGCGTGGCCTTCCCAGGAACATAAAGTGCTGCTGACAGGAACTCCACTGCAGAACACTGTAGAGGAGCTCTTCAGTCTCCTTCACTTCCTCGAGCCGGCCCAGTTCCCCTCCGAGACGGAGTTCCTCAGGGACTTTGGAGACCTCAAAACAGAGGAACAGGTGCACGATATAAGCATGAGCACATGTGCACACACATCCTGTCTGACCCTTTCTCACACATTTACTCCACCTATCTACTCCGTGTTCTCATTTTCTCCTTTAGAGTATAAACCGCTTGATCTCCTTTTTAATGTTTTGGTGTTTTCCCTCGCTCAGGTCCAGAAGCTGCAGGCCATTTTGAAGCCAATGATGTTGCGTCGATTGAAAGAGGATGTAGAGAAGAACCTGGCCCCCAAACAAGAGACCATCATCGAGGTGAGAGCATAAGTCAGAACCCTGGAGCACGATGTGGAAATCCTTGACCTTTACATAAAGAAAATATCTGATGAAGTTATTAACATTTTCAAAAGAAGGAAAAGGATTGCGAGTCCTCAAGGAATGTAACGGGAACGTGTCACAATTAGGTTGAGGAAAACAAAAACTTTGGATGAACAGCAAAGATAACCAGTTTTAAAAATGTAGTTTGCTGTAAAACCTGACTTGCCTTTTCACCCAGGTGGAACTGACTGACGTCCAGAAGAAGTACTACCGGGCCATCCTTGAGAGGAACTTCACTTTCCTCAGCGTTGGGGCCAACAGCAACAGTAATGTGCCCAACCTGCTCAACACCATGATGGAACTGCGCAAGTGCTGCAACCACCCCTACCTCATCAACGGTACGCTGCCATGCCTTTCTTAACACGAGCTGGACTCATTTTACCTCGACTTAAAACATAGGCTGTGACCTGAATAATCAATGGATTCAATTTTGTTTAAAATTGTATATATTTGAAGAGGCAAGAGGATTATTTGTTAGTAAATAAAAAAATAAGAAGTCTTACAGTTTGTTCGACCATTAAATGTCTTAAAGTCTTAAAAGTTTGGAGCAGATATATATATATATATATATATATATATATAAAATGCAGATATTTACTATAAAACCTGAGGCATTTACCCAGGGTTTTTACACTCATTCAAAGTTGGAGCAATTGATGCAAGTTTCACCTCAACATAAGGTTTGAGTGTCATTTAACCTTATTTGCAAACTTTGTCTTTGAGGGAACCATAATTTAGATAAAAGATAATTATTAACACTTGAAGTAAAAAAGAATTACAAAAGGTTGGCATGGAAAAATAGCTACTGTATGTGTCATACCCCTTTCCCACTGCACCAATAACCCGCTAACATCCAGCATTTGAAACCAGTGGGATAGGAAGAACCCGGGTCTCGGTCCCGGGTGAAATGACCCCAACACACAGGTTTTAATTTGCTCCACCTCCGATGGGCTCTGGTTTGACCAGGGCACCCGGGTCGACCCGCTAATCTTTCCCCCTTTACCTGCGCGATGCGCATTGGAATCCTGGAAGCTGGCGCGTAAATGGACAGGAATATCTGTGTATCATCCCATCATTTCATATCCCATTTAGAATCCAAAATCAAATTCGGAAGACTTTTTTTCGGCACGGGCGACCCTATAATGGCAACTGGCAGCATACAGCAGCGTGGAGTATCCATGCTGCCGGTGCTCCATGCTGTCTCTACTGTAATGTTTGGTCGTTCATGAACGATCAGATTCTTTTAAACTTGAAAAATAATTATTTTGAATAATTATTTTTCAAGTTTTACAGTTTTATGTGGTTGGTTGTTTAAGTTGCTGTCGCCTCTACTGTTTTGTTCCCAATCACACTGGAAACAAGACACGCTCTGATGTGTTTGTGACGTCGAAGTGACTCACCAGGAAAAAAACCCGCCATTTCTCCTGGCAATGGAGAAGGTGTCAATCGCCTATTTTTAGCGGATTGAGCGGGTTTTAAAAAAACAAAACGGGTCAACCTGCAAACTTTGGTGTGAAAACCATATCAGAAATGTGATTTGTTTGAACCCCGTTGATCAGCGCTGGTTCTGAATTCGTGGAAATCTCTTCTCAGGCGCAGAGGAGAAAATTGTAGCAGAGCTTCGGGCGGTGTACAGCCCCTTAGCTCCAGACTTCCATCTGCAGGGCCTGATTCGGTCGGCCGGCAAGCTGGTGCTGCTGGACAAGCTACTGCCTCGCCTTAAGGCTGGCGGCCACAAAGTGCTCATCTTCTCCCAGATGGTGCGCTGCTTGGACATCCTGGAGGACTACCTCATCAACAAGAGGTACGGCTTCTAGGATCTATACCCTTTTGACTCTAAACACATTTTATTAATCTATTTATTTATCAGTTTAACAAACACGCTGGTTCTTTTCAAGATTCAAGATTCAAGATTTTTATTTGTCACATACATATACATACTTCCATACATATATGCAGTGAAATCTTTTATCTTTAGTTGTACTTTACTCCAAATATTTTCAGTTTGCGAGTCGAAGGATTCACTCACTAGCTGATAGTAACTTCACAGCGACCCAATATAATCAATAGGTGTCTGTAAAGTATGTAACCTCCCCGCTTTGTGAAGATACCTTTATGAGCGCATCGACGGCAGAGTGCGAGGAAACCTCCGGCAGGCCGCCATCGACCGATTCAGCAAACCTGACTCTGATCGCTTCGTCTTCCTGCTGTGTACCCGAGCCGGGGGCCTGGGCATCAACCTCACTGCCGCAGACACCTGCGTCATTTTCGACTCTGATTGGAACCCTCAGAACGACCTACAGGTAAGATAACCTGCCGTCTCTGTGGAGATTTTTTGAAGAAGACGTAAACCCCTGCCCACTTCTGGATTGAGAGCCACCGGTTGAGAACCACTGACGTTCCCCTCAGCCAAACATAGAATGAAAATTTTTTGGCTTTTGTCAAGCTTCATCTTTTTAATGAGTTGCGCCTTTGTCAAAACTCTGTTTAGGGCAGATGCCTTTCCAAATTCTTTAACCTTGCGATCAACTGCTTCTGCTTTTGAACCCCTTTCTTTTCCCTCCCGTCCAGGCCCAGGCACGTTGCCATCGTATTGGCCAGTCCAAGGCGGTCAAGGTGTACCGGCTGATCACGAGGAACTCCTACGAGCGGGAGATGCTGGATAAAGCAAGTCTGAAGCTTGGCCTGGACCGCGCCGTGCTGCAGAGCATGAGCGGCAACAAAGAGAGCAACGTCAACGGGGTAAAAGAACCTTCTGGCCATTGCCATGCGGTGTGCACTGATGGTCACATGTGATGCATTTTGTTCAAACTGAACAAGTTTAGGGTTAAATGGCAATGCTTACTATGATTGGAACATTTGTCTGCTCAGGTTCAGCAGTTCTCCAAAAAGGAGATCGAGGACCTGCTGAGGAAGGGCGCCTACGCTGCCATCATGGACGAGAACGACGAGGGCAGTCGTTTCTGTGAGGAGGACATCGACCAGATCCTGCAGCGGAGGGCCACCACCATCACCATTGAGAGCGAGGGCAAGGGCTATTGAGAGCGAGGGCAAGGGCTCCACCTTCTCCAAGGCCAGCTTTGTGGCGTCGGAGAACCGCAACGACATCGCCCTGGACGACCCCGAGTTCTGGCAGAAATGGGCCAAGAAAGCGGACATTGACTACGACTCCATCAACAGGAAGGTAATGTACTGTAGATGTGTCCAGGATTAAGTTATGAGTTATAGAAAGCGGAACTTCATTGAACAGATTTGTTATTATTGTTTTGGCATGTCTTTATTTCTATCCTGTATATCTATATCTGTATATCTATATATGGTCCCCATCACTGAATGCATTTTCTCTTTTGTCGCCCTCTCATTTTCTTATTGCCCCCCTCCCTCACCCCAACAGAACACTCTGGTCATCGACACCCCAAGAGTACGCAAACAAACCCGTCAGTACTCCACCTTGCGTGGGGAAGGCGGTGAGCTCTCTGACTTGGACAGCGACGATGAGTACCCCCCTGCCAACTCCAGGCAGTCCCGTTCATCCCGGCGGTCGGAACGCCACACGGGGAACGGCTACGGCCGCACTGACTGCTTCCGGGTGGAGAAACACCTGCTGGTCTACGGGTGCGTTACCTCTGACTGCGAATGACTTTGCTTGTTAACTTGTTGTTTTCTGGTTTTTATGACAAATTAATCTGCTTTCCTCAAGCCTTAAACATGAGTTTTTAAACAAGTTTTTTTTTGTTTTTTTTCCACTCACCTTTCCCTGAAAGGAGTACGATCAAAAGATTAGATTTCTCCCCGGCAAGAGTGCAACTTGCACAATGCCATTTTAAGTTAATTCTTACTCCTTGGGGATTGGAATGCAGAGCTAGATTCACCTTGGACAATTTTGTAAAGCTACCACCAGAAATGGATGCTTGTCTTGACTGTTCCTCTCTCTTTCCTTTCTCTATCTCCTTGTCCTGTCCACCTCCAGTTGGGGGCGATGGAGGGACATCCTGTCGCACGCCAGGTGCAAGCGCCGCCTGGGCGAACGAGACGTGGAGACGATCTGCCGCGTCATCCTGGTCTTCTGTCTGCTCCACTACCGCGGTGACGAGAACATCAAGAGCTTTATCTGGGAGCTCATCACACCGCCGGAGAATGGCCGCGAGCCCGGGACGCTACTCAACCACTCTGGTAGGACGGTTTCAATTTCAGCTCTAAGTAAATATAGAAACTGATAATGATAGTAATGTTTTTTTAAGTGGGACCTATTATGATTTTCCTTGTTTTCTGTCATACACCGACAAAATTAGCCACAACATTAAAACACTGACAGGTGAAGTGAATACCATTGCTCATCTTGTTCCAATGGCACCTGTCAAGGGGTGAGATATATTAGGCAGCAAGTGAACAGTCAGTTCTTGAAGTTGATAATAAATAAGGGGAATCATAAATATGTGTTATGTGTGAATAGAACACGGCTCTCCGTGCCCCCCGTGCCCCGTTCCTCCAAATAAAACAACTAAAAACAGTGTGCTGACGGGGCACGGAGGAACGGGGCAGGACTCATAGACTCGTTAAGATTATTTTCTGCGCATAACGCCTGGAGAGGTGGTGATCTGGGAGAGAGTCGCAGAGAAAGTGTCACCATTACACACGGTTTCGTTCCATACTGTTCCATATGCAGTTGTTTTGTTACATAAGCAGAAATAAAATAAAATAACCTACATCTGAAATAAAAACACACTGTTTTGGCGCACCGATCGCTGGCACCCCATCACTGGTGTGCGCATCGCTGGCAAATGTATCGTCCGTACCGGCAGAGAGGGAGACAGGTGTGCAAAGTGCGCCCCAATCGCTTCCTCTCCCCCCCCCCCCCCCGCAACGCCCCAGGCGCCCGCCTATCTTTTCAGTGAGGCCTTATATAATAATATGATATGAATACGCCTCAAATTTGTTCAGAAACAGATGTTGGAGGACCGATAAATTGAAATCAGTGAAAGTTTGAGTAAATGCGATGAAAGCCAGAAACCATGCTCAGACGCCATTGGCTCACAGAACCCGGAACTTGTGTTTAAACCCCATTGGCTCACAGACCTCTGGGCCTCGGAAGGGTGGCTCCTCCCACTTAAACAGCCTGTTTTGGAACAAGAGGCTTATAGAGGCATGTTAGAATGGCTTAAATGCCTAATGGGAGTGGCATTTTCAGCAACAAACTTCAAAGGCATTTTTTATGGACCTCAGAGACCTATACTAACTCGCGTGAAAAGGAGTATAATAGTTCCCCTTAAGCTAAACAGTCAATCTTCTGTTCTGATAAAATATTAGGATATTTGAGTTGTGAAAAATTGTACACCACATTTCACCATGTTCCACGTCTCACCGCGCACACGCAGGCTTGTCCATCCCAGTGCCACGCGGCAGGAAGGGGAAGCGGGTGAAGGCCCAGAGCACCTTTGACGTGCAGAAGGTGGAGTGGATTCGCAAGTACAACCCCGACACTCTGCTGCTGGACGACAGCTACCGCAAACACCTCAAGCACCAGTGTAACAAGGTGCTGCTCAGGGTGCGAATGCTCTACTACTTGAAGCAGGAGGTCATCGGCAAACAGGCCGAGTCTGTCCTGAGAGGAGCCGACTACCGGTAGGAGAAAATATGTGAACTTTGTCTCTGATCCAAATCTCAGCACACTGTAATTACAGTACGCACATGGTTCCTCTTACATGTGGGTAAGCTGCGTCTGTTTTTCTTTCTTTTTTAAATTTTTATTCTTGTTTTCAAGGGACATTGACATCTGGATGCCAGACATGGAGCAGCAGGAGGTTCCAGCTGGTTGGTGGGACACGGCGGCCGACCGATCCCTGCTGTTCGGAGTATTTAAACACGGTGCGTCTTCATGTGCGCGCATGTGACATTTGGATAAAAACGTATGTTGACATAACCTCTGCGTGGTAATGTGCAGTCAGTGTGACATCCCATTCCAACCATTTCCAGGATATGAGATGTACACCACAATGCGCGCCGACTCCTGCCTCTGCTTCCTGGAGAGAGCGGGTCGTCCCGACGACAAGGCCATCGATGCCGAACAGCACACGGGCGACGCTGATCTGGGAGAAGAGTGAGTGTCTGGCAAACAGTGTTGACCGTAGCTCATTCTGTGTCTTAAATATTAATTCATTCATCAGCGGTACTAGAGCTTTTAAGAGGGGGGAAAAAACTGCCACGACTACACATATTGAGGCCCCTTTTCTCGCGAGACACAATTAATAAAATTTTATGGGAACCGAGTGGGTGGTTACAGTGCAGACCAAGACCGTCTCTAACAACTGAACCTCCACTAGACAGAATGACAAATAGTTTTTTGATTTCTCATTTAATTCATAAAGGCTTCTTGAGAAAGGGGGGGGGGGAAATGCAACTTAAATGGTTCGCTTCGATAGATCAAAATTTAAAACTGAGTATATAGAGTCGCAAGCTTTCTAGATGCACCAGATGTAATTTGCCTCCTTGTTTATTTGTCGCAGTGGTGACTATGACAAGTATTCAGAGGACCCAGAGTTCAAGCCCGCATCACGGCACGCCAAAGACCTTTTTGATGAGGTGAGACTTATTTTCATTGACATTTGACACTATTTACAGTTTTATTTTAATAAACAGACACCAGTGTTAATATCAAGGCTGAATCATCATTCCTCTCGTCATTTTTAAGCCTTGGAAAAAAAAAAAAAAAACATCTCAATCTCCTCATAATAGTCATTCATTAATTGTGTATTTTTTTTTTAACCTATTTTACAGTTTATTTATAACGGTAAGATAGGATTTTATTTCAAGCTTTTTGCAAATGCCCAGTACATCCACACCGTCACGTTGGCTACAGTAGGTTGCTAGTAGGAAGAGGCGCAACTTCCTTTTCCTATTCTAGGATGTTGCGGATGAAGCCAGAGGAGCTTATCTGTGGTAGAAGTGCAAAAGAATCAAAACCCTGGAAAAAAAACTTGATTAAAATGCACCCTCACTCTCCTCAATCAGCACGACTCAATGAACCTGGATGATGAGATCACGGTGGAGGACAAGGCTGGCCCGGTGCTCATGGAGAGCTCGTCCAGTCACAGTGGGGTCTGCGACTGGCCCACCAGCTCCTCGCTCACAGCTCGCCTGCGGCGTCTCATCACAGCGTACCAGCGCAGCTACAGGCAGGAGCAGCTGAAGATGGAGGCGGAGGCCAAGGGCGACCGCCGGCGCAGGCGGTGCGAGCAGGCCAGCAAGCTGAAAGAGATTGCACGGCAGGAACGACAACAGAGGTACAGTACAGTTAGCTTTTGATCTTACAAGTCAGTGTACCATCAAAATGATTTTGAAGCTGTTATTTTAAGGTTAAAAAAAAAAATTTACATAGTGTTGCTTCGACTGTTTAGGTGTTATTTTTAACAAATCAAGACTGGATAGTCTACCAATGGCATAGCCGTCAGTGCTGGAAAAAAAACCAAAACATGATTAAATCGAAAGTCTAATTGAAACATGGATTTGGAGAATGGTGACACCCTAATATCAATGATCTAAACAGTGATCTAAACCAACTGGACTGTCCTCCCCCTCCTCCCAGGTGGACGCGTCGAGAGGAGTGCGACTTCTACCGCGTGGTGTCCACGTTCGGTGTGGAGAAGATGAAAAGGGAGCCCGGCCTCCCCGAAGGCGAAGACTCTGATTTCGACTGGACCCGCTTCCGCACCTTTGCCCGCCTCGACAAGAAAACGGACGAGAGCCTGAGTCGTTACTTCCGCTGCTTCGTGGCCATGTGTCGGAGGGTTTGCCACCTACGACCGGCCCGTGGGGAAGGTGAGCGCCGCTGCACGGCTTCATGGCGTTCTGTCATCCTTTGCTTGTTTTTGAGCTTATTAGTGATCAAAGCCTTGGGTCTAGAGTTTGTGGCAAATTTCTCCATAAATAGAGACTAGAGTTGGGTGAAAAACATACTGATATACACCACGTTACAAATTATTATGCAAGTGATATTTTTCTCTGATTTTCCTAAATAGTCGATGCAAATAACAGTCAGTATAATTTAAGTCATTAACCATTCGGGTATAATTTGAATGTTATTGAACAAACCTCCCAATGATAACAGTATTTATTTCAAAAATAAACTCTAAATGCACTGTTCCAAATGATTATGCACAACAGAGTTTCAAAACATTATAGGTTGTAAAGAACTGACAATGGTCATTTGTTGAATGTGCAGCATTAGGAGGTCATATTTATTGAAATCAAAAGTTATTTCAATCAAAAACATCTTAACAGGCCAAGTTACATGTTAACATAGGACCCCTTCTTTGATATCACGTCACATTTCTTGCATCCATTGAACTTGAATTTCTTTGCAGGATGTCAGAACAGCCTCCCAGAGCTGCTGTTTTGATGCAAACTGCCTCCCACCCTCATAGATCTTTTGCTTGAGGATGCTCCAAAGGTTCTCAATAGGGTTGAGGTCAGGGGAGGATGGGGGCCACACCATGAGTTTCTCTCCTTTTATGCCCATAGCAGCCAATGACACAGAGGTATTCTTTGCAGCATGAGATGATGCATTGTCATGCATGAAGATGATTTTGCTCCGGAAGGCACGGTTCTTCTTTTTGTACTATGGTCAGTCTCTATATACTTTGCCGAGGTCATTTTCACAGGGACCCTAAAAGGGGCCTCCCAGCTCTCTCACCATGATTCGGGCCCAAAACATTGACTCCGCCACCTCCTTGCTGACGCCGCAGCCTTGTTGGGACATGGTGGCCATCCACCAACCATCCACTACTCCATCCATCTGGACCATCCAGGGTTGCACGGCACTCATCAGTAAACAACTGTCAAACGACTGTTTGAATTAGTCTTCATGTATTTCTGGGCCCACTGCAACCGTTTCTGCTTGTGAGCATTGGTTAGGGGTGGCCGAACAGTAGGTTTATGCACAACTGCAAGCCTCTGGAGGATCCTACACCTTGAGGTTTGCGGGACTCCAGAGGCACCAGCAGCTTCAAATACCTGTTTGCTGCTTTGTAACCGCATTTTAGCAGCTGCTCTTTAAATCCAATGAATTTGTTTGGCAGAAACCTTCCTCATTGTCTTTATCTGCACCAACCCGTCTGTGCTCTGAATCAGCCACAAATCTCTTTACAGTACGATGATCACGCTTAAGTTTTTGTGAAATATCTAATGTTTTTATACCTTGTCCAAGGCATTGCACTATTTGATGCTTTTCACCAGCAGCGATCTTTTTTCTTTCCCATATTGCTTGAAACCTGTGGCCTGCTTAAGTAGTTTTCCTTTAATTGGGCTCACCTGGCAAACTAATTATCATAGGTGTCTGAGATTGATTCCAGTGATGCAAAGAGCCCTGAGACACAACACCATCCATGAGTTGAATTGAAAAACATAACATTTAATGTTTAGGACACTTAAATCCAATTAGCATAATAATTTGGGACACAGTATGGATGGCACTGGAGGATATGGCTAAAAATGTTATTACAAAATGTATCTTTTTTTTTTTTAATATTGATCGGGGTCGATAATTATCACGATACATATTTAATAATAACGCTCAATTTACAATTTTTAAGTGTATTCTCATGGCTTTATGTTACACACTGAGTAAATAAAGTAATAAATGGTTAAAAAGAGATAAATAAAATAAATGTACATTATGTACATTTAAATATATAATATAATCATCATTGTCATCTGAGAACAGTCCCAAAAGTTGCTGAATCTGCGCTCTGTGATTACTGAAAATCGCAGATTGTTTCTTTAATCGTTCTCCTTTTGCGCGGATGGGGGGCCACGCCGGGCTCGGGTTCGGAGGAGGGCAACTTTGAGATTCAGCTGTTCAGTGTCAATATTCTACGGGGGGGTGGTGGTGCACGGGCGCACAGAGGAATGGGGCACGAGGTCCTCCGTGCCCTGTCCTCTGTTTTTAGTTGTTATATTTGGAAGAACAGCTCCAAATATGGAACGGCTCGCCGCGATCAGGGCACGGAGTCCCGTTTTCCCCTTTAAAAAGATATGTATGATTCCCCTTATTTATAATTCTAATTTGGATTTAAAAAAATTATCAAATTAAAAAATGGTCCTTTTCTGGGAGGGATAGTGCCCTAATGTTTTAATGCTGTCAGATAACTCTGATCGGTTAACGAGGGTCCGCTGTCGATCAGAAAAACAATTCTAAATTAGCATCCCTATTCCTGACCCTTTTAAACCCAACCCCGAGATGCCCAACACCCAACACTATTATTGTATTCTCAAAGCTGTGCTGTGGCAGAAAAAAGGTTGGAAAACAATGCAGTCATCGCAATGCCTTGTGCGGCCCTTAATCATCAGCCCTCGCTATGCGTGCGCCTGTCACCTTCCTCACTCTCCTCATCCTCAGATCCGTCAGACGTGTCCCAGTCTCTCGCCCCCATCACTGAGGAGCGCGCCTCTCGCACCCTGTACCGCATCAGCCTGCTGCGCCGCCTCCGCGAGCGCGTCCTGCCACACCCCGACCTGGAGGAGCGCCTGCAGCGAGCCATGCCCAATTCGGAGCTGCCCGCCTGGTGGAGCGCGCCGGACCACGATCGTCAGCTGATGCTGGCGGCGGCCCTGCACGGCGTCAGCCGCACCGAGCACTCCATCTTCTCCGACCCGCAGTTCACCTTCGCCCCCGCCCGGGACGAGTTCCTCCAGAAACAGCAGGCCCTGCCCGCACCTCCCCTCCAGGCCCTGCTCGTCACCCCCCTCGCCCAGCCTAAGTGCGAGGAGGAAGGACAGAGCGTGATGGAGGAGGACGGCAGCGGTCTGCGAACTGAAGTCCATCCTTATCTCCAGAGCACGCCGCTGAGCCACAAGGACGGCAAGGCACGAGGGCGGAGCTTTGGCTTTAAGAGGGAAAGGAAGGCAGAAAGAGCAGAAGGCGGAGGAGGCGGCTCTGATTCAGACTCGGATTCAGATTCAGGCTCATCTTCCTCGGCGCGAACTGGCAGCACCGATGAAAGTGGAGAGAGCGATGCTGAGGGGGGAAGAAGTAAGACCATAGTTTTTAAATATCTGGGGGGGGGTTGAATACAATGTTGAATTGTAAATGTATTCATTCCGTCTCCTCGTTTTGTTTACTCAGCCGGTCTGAAGATGTGCGAAGGTGATGAAGAGAACAGTCTTCTCTCCATGAGTCAGTCTCAGGCCGACCTGGTGCCGATCCCCGAGCTCCTCAGAGTAGACTGGCCCAAGGTAACGTCCAGTTGGTGCATCCATCAACTTATGCTAGTGTGTATTTACATCCTTGAGACTATTACTCAAATCAGGGTTCCATATCAGGTCCTTAAAGTCTGAAAAAGTCTTTAGTTCAGTTTTACAAATAACAGGCCCTTTAGAGGTTGAGTCTTGCGTTTCAAGTTCGGAGATCTTCATTTTAATGGAAACATTTTGTCTACTTTTATTCGTTCGTCAAGTTCTTCTCCTTCAGAGTCTGTTTCTGAGGTTATGAAACCCGAAGCCTACCGCCGAACCCAATACTTGTATTCTTACCCGCTGCCTCCCTCTTTGCCCCAGGACCGCGTGTTGATCAACCGCCTGGACAGCTTGTGCACCCTGGTGCTGAACGGCCAGTGGCCGTCGGGGCGGCGCTACATGCCCGAGGCCCAACTCCTCCCGGGCCCCGCGGAGCTGGTGGGAGACGAGCTGGGCTACTCCCGCCTGATGCGCAAGTCCAACGCTCCAAGTGGCCCCGGAGGAGTAGAGGGGGAGGACGGAGGGTTCACCGTCAAGCTTCTCAAGGTGAGGCTAACAGTCGTACAGGTTTTCACTTTAAGGCTCACAAGTGTGCGTGCATTAGTTGTACATCAGGTACCAGTGTGTTGAGGCTAATAAAGGCTAAGCCTGGCTAAATGAGGCGGCCCTTTGTCTCTCTCCCTGCCAGGAGGAGGGGTTGAAGCTGACCTTCTCCAAGCAGGCCCTCATGCCCAACGGGTCCGGGGGGGAGAGCAGCCGCAAGAAGCGCAAGGACCAAGAGGTACACGTGATGAAGTGCTCATCTGCAGTACATGAGGTAACAGTCACGCTCAAGCCTTTTATTTCATGTTGCTTTTTTTTTTTGTTTTGTTTTGGTTTAGTTATCAGACCCAGATGGATTGATGTACGACCCATTGGAGCGTAACCCTCGCCGCAGGGACCCCCCGACCTGGCTGAAGGAGAACCCTGACTATGAGGTGGAAGGAGACATGCTGGAGGTACAGCACTGCGGTGAAAGCATCCAATCAATGCCTTACGTTAGAATCTCTAATTTCTACTTTATTAAAATGCGTTATTTATCGACTTGACCACTTTTAAGAGGGTAAACCGCTGAACTCTCTGTTTGTCCCATCATTCCCCAACGGCTTTAGCTTCTTGTGAATCGGAGCAAGAGGAAGAGGAGGAGGAAGAGGGCAGACAAAGTGCTCACGGGCAGTGAGAAGGTCAAACTAATTCACATGAGGACGGGGAAGAAGGTGAGACGCGGCGTACGCCGGGCGAGAGGAATTCCGCCGGACCTGATTCAGACAGACTCCGCTAACGCCTCAACATTCTGCTGTGTTTTTAGGTCGGAGCTTCATTTTCCCCCATGATTCAAGACCTGAGGGAATATCTGGAGGTGAACCCTGAGCACGCTGTAGCTCCTGACTGGTCTGAAACCGTTCGGAATTCTGTGAGTTTGGTGTCCAGGAATTCCCAGCCCTTTGAGTCTGTTCTGTGTTTGACTGTACTGCTGTGCTGTAATGAGGCCGACTGATAAACGAGGTAAAATATCTTATGAAAGCACCGCGCTCCTCTTCTCCCAGGGTTTCCTGCCAGAGAGCCTTTTCCACAGACTGCTGTCGGAGGACTCGGACATCCCCAAGAGAGGCCACCGCAGACACCACCATCACCACCACCACCACCACCACCACACTCCTGAGCCCACCCCCGTGGAGGACCCCCTGTTCGGCGTGGTGGAAGAGGAGACCCTGGTCTCCGATGGCGCTTACATGATGGATGAGGAGGACCTGGAAAGCTCCCATCACTTCCTCACGAGCCCAGACTTTGACGTTAAAATGGAGGGCGGCGACAGCCTGTCCCAGGGCGGCTACGACAGCTCGGATCAAGAAGCCCTTTTAGACGACGTCATCTTGGCACAGAAAGACTCCGACTCCTCCTCTAGCTCGGAGGATTGACCGACCAACGGCCGCCGCCCCGTCACCACCTCACCCCCCTCCCCCGTTGACTGGGTCCCCTTTTCAAAAAAAGAATTGTGTTACTCCACATTTATTTTTATCTTTATCTATGAAATCATGGAAGAATATCTTGTTTGTATTTTTATTAATTTCTTTAATGTAGGAATTTTTTTTTATTTTTTTTTCTGTTTTGTTTTTTTTCCAGGAAAGTAGCAGGTTTGCACCCATCTCTTTTTTAATTTCCATCATTCACAACAGTGGTTTAAACTCTTTTTTTTTTTTTTCTGTCCTTCAACCATGCTTCCTGTCCCAACCTCCATCAGAGTAAACTGTTGAGCTCAGATTTTGTGACACGCCACTCTCTCTTCCACCAGTTTCTCAGATCGTATTGCATTCCCAGTCATGACCAATTGGGGACCATTGCTGTACAGAAACCCGGTTCTTATCCAACAGCCTCAATGCTGGTCCTCCAGTGCTATGTGAAACTGGATGAGTGGACAACACGGACACGCCCCGAAGCCGGACCCGCCCCGCGAGTCTGATCTCCGGGGGGGGTGGGGGGCGCCCCCCCCCCCCGCTTCCAGACGAGCTTGTGAATGCGAAAGCGGGGTAGGGGCGGGGCAAATGTGTCGATGTACTTTTCTTTTCTTTATCTTTTTGGGTTTTTTTTGTTTTTTTTTCCCCCTCCTCCATTACTTGGGTGGGTGGCGGGTGGGGAATCGAGCAGGGGAGGGAGGAAGACAGGGCGAGGTTTGTATTAGTTACTGATGCAGTGCTAGGAGGGTGGGTGTATTGTACAATGTAGAGCAGATCAGTTGTGTGCTATGGTGCAAAGACGACAGCTATGAGTAATTATTGTTTCATGAGTTGACTGTATCTGTGATATGAATAACAGCAATCTACAGTGAAAGCAATTGTCACCCTAGTCTCTTGTGTACTTTATTTGAGATATTCGCCCGTAATGGGGAGCGACACGGGTGGGTTTGGGGAAACTTTTTTTTTTTTTTTCCCGTCCCTTTTAATTGTCCGCTGACGGGCGGGGGCCCGTCAGCGGACAATTAAAAGGGACGGGAAAAAAAAAAGTTTCCCCAAACTGCTGCGCGATCGGTTACGGACGAACCGCGCGTTTATGACACGACGTCAACAGGCCCGGGTGCTTCGCTCGGCTGTGTGACGTCGGGGCGGGGCGGGGCGGGGCGGGGCGGGGCCACGGCGTGGCGGACCCGGTGCGGCGCCCGCGGACCGGTCATCGGCGGCGAACGCATCCGGGCGCGTTCACGTCTCGGTGTCCGGCGAGTGACGCGGCTTCCCGAAATAAAGGAACCCGGAAGCGGTGTCTGGGGTTTTTTTTTTGTTTTTTGGGGGGGCGGGGTGGGATTCTTTTTTTGTTTGTATTTTTTAATTTTTTGGGGCGGGGGGGGGGGTTGTTTAGTTTTGTGAGGCTTTTTATTTTTTTTTATTTGAACAACTTGATGTCGGTCGGAAGAGCGATGCGGTCGAAGCCTCAGTAGGACGCGGTGATGGAGGTAAGAGTCCGGGAAAGGGGGCAACTGTTGTGGGACCTGCGAGGCGGCTGTTGACGCGAAACTTGGGGGAAGCCGCCGAATAAGGAGGATTTAAAAACTGACCCGAGATTATAAAGATATTACGTATATGTGATGTAACGGAACGTTACTCACACCACTTAGTGGCGGTATACGCTCAGGTAAAATAAAATAAAATAATAATAAAGCAGTGGGGTTGTTTTTTTTTAACGTGGTTGTCGGGAGATCTACGCGGCGATCGTGTCCGTTAAAAAATAAAATCATAAAACTCCCGACGCGGAGCAACTTTGTCGGGTTGAATCAGAATCAGGGGCGCGGGCACAATAGGCTCGGTGACGGCAGTGAACGCCGAAGTGTAACGCGGATACCGAGGGAAGTTCAACTGGACTTTGACGTCTGGGAATATAATAAAAAATAAAAAAAAAAGAGGCGAACAGCGCCGGGTCTCCGTTAAAACCGCAGCCGCGACGCGACCGTTACCGGACAAAAGTCACGACAATTGATTAGGGCCATCGGCGAGGTAGTCGGTCGATTGGTTCTGCCTGCGTGCGCCGGTCCGCTGTGTAGCACGCCGAGCCGGTTTAGCACGATGGTAGCAGACATTTTAGTCCGCCGTTACTTCGCCGTATGAGCTGTTCGTCGGCTCGGGTCTTCAGATGAGCCGCACGAATCTGGAGTACAGGGATTACGGATGGCATGAACCCCGCTTAACCCGGCCGTCTGTCGCCAGAGCTCGGGCGATCGTCTCGACCGTAACGGCGGCCATTCCGGCTAGCTTGTTAACCGGTTAGCTTGTTAGCTGCTAGCTGTCTAGTGGCTCGCCAGGCTGATGTATCGTCCACCGTCGTGTTTAACCAATCGAGCGGTATTTTGTGATAGCGAGCGGCCAACTACCCCGCGCTCCTCGGCGTCGCTTTCGGGACATTAGCGATGGATCTGAATTTTTACTCAGACCTGTCGGATGGTTGTGCTCAGAATGTGGACTCGGAGTTCTTGGACCCCCAGGCATATGGCGAATACACTGAGAACAAGGTGACAGCGGTGGCCTGGGAAACGTGTAATGGTTCGGTGGGAGATGGGGGGGCATCCGTGGGCTGAAGTTCCCGACTAACCACCTGCCTTTTGTGTTCAGTTCCCAGGCGGTAACGACAATTACCTGACCATCACCGGAGCAGCTCACCCATTCCTCTCTGCTGAGGTGAGCAGGTGTTTAGCCTTCATATCCCTGTCTGAGGTGTATGCGTGTTCTTACTGTGGGAGAGTTACCTACGAGATAAGATTGATTCGGTTACATCAGCTAAAAACAGTGCAGGTGCACGAGAGCGATAACAGATAAAATGAGATACTAATAATAATTGTAACACAGGGGCCTTGTGCACATCTGTTAACAGGGAGTAGCGCTGTGTATGTAGTGAGCCCAATATGGCGTGGGTTGCAGCTACGGTTAAGTGCAGATTACAATATGAGTAATAATAAGGATAATGGTACTAAGGGTGGTGATAAGAATGGGAGTAGTAGTAATAACAGTCGTGGAGACGAAGGACTCATTTATTATTGAGATGACACCTGTGAATCAGGGGTCAAGGCTTTTACTTCAGACCATGGACTTGCATCCGTCCATAGAATGTACTTATTTGGTCCAAACACTATGGTTGCAGAAGGATCTGCTGGTTCGGGTCGAGGTTAGCCTACAGCGGCCAGGATTCTAGTGGTTCTATTCCTATGCAGTGTCGAAGAGGACCATGTACACAGCGGTGCCACGGCCCGTTTTGACGTACTGTTCAGGCGGGTCGATTCCCCCGCGACCAGAAGTTTTTCAATGCGCCCGTTCACCACTATTTTGATTGTTCCCCCCCATTCAGCAGACATTCCATACCCCCAGTCTCGGGGATGAAGTCTTTGAGATCCCTCCCATTTCTCTGGACCCGACCTTGAACGTGGGCGATGTGGTGTCCCACTTCGGGGAGCTGTCCGACGGCTCGGACAGCGCCGGTGGACCGTCGGGCTCCGGCAGCCTCGTCAGCAACCTGGTGGTGGGCGCCAACGACCCATCGTTCGCCTCCACCTTCGTCAACGCCGGCTCGCAGGGCCTCGAGCACCTCAACCTGGGGGTGATAAGTCAGACGGGAGGTGGCGCTCTGCTCAGTTCTTCGGCGCTGGTGAGCACCGTGGGAGAAACGGTTTCTTCAGTTGCCTGCTGTGTTATCGGTTGTCCCCCGCATGTTTATACTCGGGCAGCTCTCCAAGAAAGCATTTTTGTTGTCAGGGCTAGAGAAGTTCTGATAAATAAATTATTTTTTAATCCCTCTGCAGGAACTGGGGAATTCAAACGGCTCACATTTCAGCAGCTCTTCCCCCATGACAATCGATGTTCAACTTGGTGACATCGGTCATGGTCTTTTGGGAAGCGGCCAGCTCTCCACTATTAATCAATCAGAGCTGGGTTTGGGTCTCAGCAGCGGGAACATTCTGCCTCGGTCAAACTCACCTGATCAGCCACTGTCGGCCACACCGTCTCCGGCCGGCTCCCTACAGGACGAGGACATGGATGACTTCAGGGTAAGCCGCCTCCTGGAACCCGACGCGAAAATACCGCTGGAGGGTTTTTTTGGTTTTGCCTGTATAACTTGCTTGTCTAACTTAGACTCATTAAATCCACATTGTTTTATTAGTGTTGCCAGTCATGAGTTATTCACCTCCCTGTTTTTTTTTCCCTGTTTCCCTCTGTTGTTTTCTTTTCCGCCCTCCCTGTGCACTCAGAAGAGTGTGCTGGTCGACTCTCCCATGTCTCTCTCCTCCTCCTCCGCCTCCTCCGTCCTCTCCCACATGCCCTCCCACCCGGCGGCAGCGTCCTCCATTTCTCCGGCGGCGGCCAGGAGGGGAGGCGGTAAGCCGGCCAGCCTGGCGTCGGTGACACTTGCGATGGGGAAGAAAGGGAGAAAGAAGAAGGACCCCAATGAGCCCCAGAAGCCCGTCTCGGCCTACGCCCTGTTTTTCCGGGACACCCAGGCCGCCATTAAGGGCCAGAACCCCAACGCCTCCTTCGGAGAGGTGTCAAAGATCGTAGCTTCCATGTGGGACAGCCTGGCGGAGGAGCAGAAACAGGTATGCGTCCTTCAGCATATAATCACAGCTTTGAGTGTTTAAAACTTGGTGCTAGAAACTTGGAGCAAGTGTAGCGGTTAATTTGCGGTCCATGAAGTCCACGGAGCCCAGAGCACGGTCTGCACCCGTCAGCGTGTGCTTTCAATGACTTGTCGGCGTGTCTTGTGACATTAGAGGGGTAGAGAATCTGATGATACCTCACAACATTCTGTGAATGATGACCTTAGAGAGTACATAAAAAAAAAAAAAAAAACGTGACAGCTGTTGCTTCATGTTGTCAGCTCTGGATAACACAGAAATGAATAGGTTTGGTTGCCTTAAAAGGCACAGTCAGGGTGTGGGTGTGGGGGTGGGTGGGTGTCTGTGGTATTAAATTAAATGTGTAAAGTCCTCATAGTGATAAAGAAAAATCGTATATAGTAATTATAGTGCGTTCTGTCCCCTCTGAACTTAACATTACGTAGGATGGAGTTGGCTGTTGTGAAGGCTCTTTATTTGTTTAATTTTATTTTACAATTTCAATTTTTTATTTGTTTATTTATTTATTGTATTTTTTAATCTGGTGAATGAAACGCCTGTAAGCGGATGTCAAACAGGTTGCGGGGTTTTGGAAGATATTCGTCCCAAGTATTGATCGAAGCTGTTTACTTTTAAACCTTTCAGGTGTACAAAAGAAAAACAGAAACGGCAAAAAAAGAATATTTGAAGGCCTTGGCAGCGTACAGAGCCAACCAGCTTTCACAGGTAACACATTTTTCACTTCATCAAAACCTCCCCGTGCCTGTGTTTGTTTTTGCATTTTTGTTTTCCATCGTTTCCGTCATAGCTACAGAAGTGCGAAGTGCATATCACAACGGAAAATAACAGAACACAACAACAAATCGGAAAACACAACATCATTACCTCCCACCTGAAGAGGCAGGCACCTATCGACACAGCAGATCGTCGCCGATTGGATGATTTAGGGGACGTCGTCAGGTCCCATCCATAGACATGGAAACATAGAAACCGCGTTTGCGATTTGACGTGCGTCTACGTGGTCGAACACATCGGGGCGGTCAAGATCCGCTCGTAAACAAATACAATGTGTATTGAGAGATGCAGACTTCTCTACAACATTGACTATAGCCCGCTTAATGCTGAGCTGAACTTCATGAAATTTGGTTTGTTATACAGTAAACGTGAGGAATTGAACATGATGCTGGTTACTTATTGGAATTAATCTAATCCGCTCCATGCCAAAACCTTAACCTTCTGAATGGCCACAACCTCCTCTGGGACCTGCAGACTCAACCTGCAGTTGATTAGATCTGCTGATTAACTCCAGTAAGTGACCAGCGTCGCGTTGAATTTCTCATGTTTATAACAAACCAAATTTCATGGAGTTCAGTTCAGAGTTAAGAGTTACAGTCGTCTTTCTAGAGAAGTCAATACATATTGCATTTGTTTACTAGTGGATATCGCCCCAATATGGTGGCGATAAGGAGATTGGATGATTTAGGGAATATCCTAATATCCCAATCAGGGGTTAGTCAGGGGAGTTAATGTCGTAGTGTTTTGTCAGCCGTTTCACATTTTAGGGCCACCGTACATATCCCATATGGGCTTGTGCCAAATTTACAATTTCAATGTACAGATATCGTGGTCAACATTATCAAGATGTACTATATTATCATTGGCATTTAAAAAAAAAAAGTAAAACGTATGTGAGTGACTTAAAAAAAATAATCATCATAATCACAAAACATTATAAAGGATGTTTTCTTCTACAACTGTATGTAAACGTCTCAAGTCTTTTGGGCCACACCAGTATATGTTTTTAACAACGTTTAACGCAAAGTGGCGTTAGAAAATGAAAATGCTTATGCTCTGTGCGTAGGCTGCGTTCTGTCTGCATCAGGTCTGCCTCCCCTCCCGCGAAGGCCACCGCTCAGATAAGACTCTGGGGTGGTCCCAGCCCTTTTGTCTCCACGTTGCCGGGGAGGGCCAGCTGTGCATTCCGTTCTTCCTGTGTCTCCTCACTCCCTGTTTGGAAACTGAGATACGGCCAAACCCTTTGATCCATCCGGGATGGACCCAGGGAACATGTCATCAGACAAGACTGCTTTACTGCTACCTCAGTGCATTACTGTGTTCTTATTTATTTTGTTAATAGAGCGAGGATCTTGGTTCGTCTCCCCTACGGCAGAGCGGGTTACCTCACCGACAACGTTGATTCATTATAAAATGTTTTATCGCTGGTTTGAGCCGACGAGCGTGCGTTTGAAAAGGGTGTCAGCGGCTCTGAAGCGCCGTGTCTGCCGAGGCTGTAATAAACATACCGGCTTTGTCGTAAAACGTTGACATTTTCACGGAGACGTATCTTTACATCTCAGGATGCAGAGCTCTGGTCTCTTCGCTTTTATCTGCAAAAAAATAGTGAAAACTATTAGTTTGAATAATTCAGAAACCTAAAACTTACGCCACAATGTGACGTTGTGACTGAACATGATAAACACACAGGACCTTGTTGGGATCCTAACGGCGGATCCCTCCCAGGATGTTTGATGTGTGGAGCTTCTTCAAATAAGACGGAGACGGATGTGAGGCAAAATGGATTCCTTTATTGCTGATACTGCAGATACCAGTGGAAGCCAGGAGACACGCCTGTCTTAAGCTAAGCCCAGACGAGTCTGTTTGCAAAGTCTCGACCCCCCCCCCCCATTATCTAGTCTCATCTAAGCAAGTCGTCACAAAAGGATATATGGAGCACAAAGAACTATGTACGTGCAAAACAGCACGAGCAACATGCACGCAATAGGAAAAGTACTGGAAACAATATGTGTGCGACGGGTCACAAAGAACTGTTTTCCAACCAGAGGCGCCATTTTGTAACAAGCACCATATTATTTCTAACAACCTTCAGAAGTAACTGAACATATCACTGTTTTTACTCAAAAGTGACTACTCCCCTGTGTATCTGCTCCAACCAGCCGGCCAGTGAAGCGATGGAGACAACCCCGTCACCACCGCCTCCCTCCGCGGTGGTCGCCCCCGCGCCGGCGGTCCACACCGAGGCCACCAGCCAGCTGTCCCGCCTGCCTCTGAGCGGCCACGAGGAGAACACCATCACCAACATCTGCGCCTCCAACATCATCCTGGACGTCCCCGAGATGACCACGCGCTCCCGCACGGGGGCCAACAAGCCCCCCGCCCTGCCGCCCGCCGCCCCGCCGCCGCAGGCCATCACCAAGATCATCATCTCCAAGCAGATGCTGCAGGCGGGGGGCCAGCTGGTGACCGTGCTGCCCGCCGGCGTGCGCGCCCTGCAGCCCGCCCTCCTGGCCTCGGTGTCGTCGCGCCAGCCGCCGCCGCTGCAGCAGATGCAGAACGCGCCGCCGCCACCGCGCCTCCAGCAGATGGCGCCGACCCCGCCGCCCTTGCACATGGCCTCCAAGCCCCGCGAGGGCGGCGCGGCCTTGGGCCTCGCCGGGTCCATCGCCGCCACGCCCCCGCCGCCGCTGCAGATAAAGATAGTTCCCGCCTCCATGCCGGGCGGCAAGGGCGTGCCCATCATCGTGACGACGGCGCTGGCCGCCAACTCGGCCAGCGTGCTGTCCACCGTGCCGGCGACGCTGCTGCCCGGCAACTTGGCGCTGCAGGTGGTGAACTCTGTGGAGGGAGCCGAGGAGGAAGTGGTGGCCGAGGTGGTGTCCTCAGAAGAGGTAAAGGAGTGTCTTCGGTTTGAGTTTGTGAGGTCTTCATTTCAACATGGATATTTTGTCTGATTTATCCATATGCTGCATTTCCTTTTCTCAAAATGAGTTCTCAAAGTTCCTGCACCAGAGTCAACATTTCCCATGTTATAAAATGTTGTCATGTTATTAAAAAAGAAAAAGACGACAGCTGAACTTCATACTTGGCTCCTACCAAATATATAGTACTACCATTTATGCTTGCCTGCAATACTTTGAGGTTTGATTGACAAATAAATCTGCCTGAAATTCCATCACAATTTGTCCTCAAACGGAGTGAAAAGTATTAAATTAAACTGTGATACCTGCAAACACTGGGGAAGGAGTACTTCACAAATTGGAAATGACAAGTTTTTACTTTTTCTTGCCGTGGAATTGGTTTTGGTTGTTTAAGAAAAAAAAGAAAAAAAACACTATTGATACACCTGCATCCAGAAATGTATTATCATTGTTTTTTTTGTTTTCATTTATTTTTTTTATTAATATTTTTTTTGCAGACTGACATGGAGGTGGCGGAGTCGAGTGACTGCCCCTCCGGCAGTGTGTGTGTGAGGGCCGGCTGCAACAACCCGGCGGTGGAAAGCAAAGACTGGGACAAAGAATACTGCAGCAACGAATGTGTGGCCAATCACTGCAGGTACGTAGACGCCGCGGAACCCTCTGACGCGCCGCCGCTGCGGAAATTACGGCCGCTCAGCCGACTGGGAACGACGGTGTCGGGTTTGTTCCTTTTCAAAATACACACCGCTCATGAGAACGAAAACACACACGACCCAAATATTTTAACCTCCTTTTCAATTCCTCTGTCATTGCTCGTGTTTGCGCTGGAGTCCTTTTTGTTTGTTTTGGTTTTTAAACCTTTTGCTGTCTTATCCTATTCAAAGGGACGATCTACATAGCCAGTTTGATGGCCCTGGTTTAGAGCTGCATTTATCGGCATCTATTAAACGAGAACGAGTTCATTAATGACGAACCGTGAAATCTGATGACTTAATTATTTGTTTCTCCTGCCGCTTCAGGGACATCTTCATGGGCTGGTGCTCCATCCGGAGTCAGAACATGGGAACGGTGAAATAAAGAGCGGCGCGTCGGGAGGACGCCGGTCGACGGGAGCAGAGTGAACGTCGGTTCTTGGTGAAGCCGCGCCCCCGCACCGAGCACCTCAGCGGGCGCCGAGCTCGGGAGACGTGAATCTCAGCCGACATTGTAATTTACACGTTTTGCGCGTTTGCGGCCGCTCTTCAGAAGCAGTAAAATATTGTTCCGCGGAGCCGCCTATCGGGTCCCTGGTGGAAATCCAGTTTAGGTACGCCGTTCAAAAACAAAACACCAGTAGGGTTTGTATACCGTACACAGCATCGGTATGTCAGTTCTAAATTCAGGAGGCGCATTCACTCAGGAGCGGATGGAAGGACCAGCATAAGAATAGACGATTACAATGAACCAAGGGAGACGTCGATCCACTTATGATTAGAAACGGGACAGGGCCCATTAGTTGAGTTTGTTTTTGTTATTTCTGTTGAACTTGTGTAAAAAACGTGTACCTGGGAATGTAAAATAATGTTACGAAACACGTTACAAGGGTTATTCTGCGACGGCGCTTGTCCTTGATTTATTTTTTTGACAAAGCGTTCTCCGCAGTTACAGTGTGACTCTACTTCCCGACGCGCCGTGTGTGTGTGTGTGTGTGTGTGTGTGTGTGTGTGTGTGTGTGTGTGTGTGTGTGTGTGTGTGTGTGTGTGTGTGTGTGTGTGTGTGTGTGTGTGTGTGTGTGTGTGTGTGTCCTGCAGCAGCCAAAATAACTGCATTCACCGGTCACCGACCATTTTAGCTTTTCTGTCGATGACAAACTAGAATTTAGATCTTCGGAAGTGTCACCCGTGCCGTGGGGACGAACCTGCTTCACCGAGTTTAAAATTAATTAAGAGGAAGAGACTGTTTCCTGACGAATACCTATTTGTATTTTGGCCCGGCTGCCTTTCTCCTCCACGAACGTCCTCGTTTTTCTCAAAGAGATTTGATGCCCTTTACAGTGTGAGTTAAAAGGAAAGAGTTCCTATGGATTTCTTTTTTTTTTTTTTTTTAATAAATGAGCAAATAGCTCAAACAATTGTCTACGATCCTTTACTTCAGATTTAGAGCTGAACATGAACTTAAGTTTCAATTGCAAGTATATGACACATGAACAACATAATGACACCCGCTTTTATTACTCATCTTGGAATTGCATCTGTTAATAATTGTAATGGTGAAAAACATAAGTCTCAACCATAGATTCTGTGCTGTTTAAGGCAGTGTTTCACAGTGCAGCTTCAAAAGGGTTTATGGCAAAACTACACACACAACCTGTGTGATTTGTGCCTGATGGAATCTACTCCTGCTGGACCCGCCTCCCACGCTCCACAAAGCATTTCAAGGTTGAGAATGTTAAGTCTGCGACACTGTACGCTGCTTGAATAACGGCAACACTCCCGTCTTTCCATGTTGCTCCTCTGAAGTTAGGGTTGATGTACGTACATGCACCGCATTTGTAAGAGGGCACAACACTTGATTAATGGGAAAAAAATTCATGAGAAGAAATTAACGAGACGGGCTGCCTCAGAAGAGGAGATGCTGGTATACACAGAGGGAAACACGTGGAGTGGAAGTCTCAAGGCTAAAGTTAACAAAGCAATTGGTGTAGAACAGGTTTTATAAACTGCCACAGTGTTATGGCTGCTAATGGGGGAGTTGCATTCGATAAGCACACGAGAGTGAGCGAGTGAATTCTCAGTGACCTTGGAAAGGTATTTATTATCTGAATTTACAACAGGCAACAATTTGCCACGAGGGCAGTGGCCCGAGTTTAAAAATGTACACAAAGTAAAGGGCAAGTCGACTCAAAGTAAAATACACATCTTATATTACAAATGTTGAACTCCTTGCTAAAATCGTGACATTAAGACCTTAAATGATTTCCTGAACTTGAACCACCCCCAACATTGGTTTGCCCCCATTTCTATCGATTAAAATAATAGTTACCACATTAAATCAAATCCATGCGATGTTATAATCCTGTGTCATAATCCAGAGTTGAGTGATTATGGCACAGAGTTGAAAACCTATTGACATTCAGCTTCTGTCATAAATACATAGTTCATTATTAACGTGGTTCTACTACTGGGTTGTAGAATTCTATGTTCTTTGGGGAATTAAGATTTGATCGCTCTGATGATAGACGCCCTGCTGGGCGGATACACGCTGTGCAGCCCCAAACCCAAACACACGGGCTCAGTCAGCTCGGTCTGGAACTCGTACAGCTTTGTTAAAAATGAATTTGCCCCCATCTCGGAAAAGGCTATGGTGCCCTTCTCAAAATGGACCTTCACTGCTATGGAGTTGGACTTCAAGGTCCTGGACAGGTTGGTGCTGGTTTTGCGATGGTAGGCGGACAGTTGGCCCACGTGGTTGCGCACGAGGCTCCAGGACTGCGGGTTCACCCCGAACGCGCTGTCGTCTTCGCCCTTGCGCCGGATGCTCTTGTAGGAAACGCTGATCTCCCAATGTCCGTGGGCCTCGACGAGCCAGAGGTGGGTCCCGGAGGAGAAGCACTGGCTGGAGAGCACCTGGGGGGCCTCGAAGCGGGACGCCAGGCTGGGATAGTCCAGCTCGCCCAGGACCCGCTCCGCCGACTGGAGGTCGTCCGAGACTCTGAGGAACGGACTGGCGGTGTCCACGTCCAGCGTCAGGGGCACTTGGGTGCATAAACACACATGAGATCACGGGTTGGCGCCGCGTTTCAACTCACAACAAGGTTGCTTGTGCATTTAATACAATTTGACCATTTTGAATCTGACCACTGTAAGGTGTTCGCGGTAGTTTACCCTGTAGAAAATCATGAAAAGCACGGCAATCGTAGTTATGGGTTATGAGTTTCCCCATCAGTCATAAAACAATAAAAAATTACAATTAAAAAAACGAATGGAAAAAGACACAGGGGGTTGTTGTGGATGTTGTTTACCTTCCAGTGCTTCTTGAACCACATCGCCAGAGTCTCTCTCCGGCTCAACCAAGAATTCTGGGTGAGGTTTAAAAAAAAAAAAAAAAAAATTTGGAACATAACCAAATCAGGATGTGGAATCAAGGAGAAATGTTAAATTGTAAAGAAATGTAGGGACATGGTTGTATGCTGTCTACTACTGTAACACAGTGACAGTGGTACAGTACAAGAAACGGATGAAATATTCGCTGAACACCCCCGTGAAAATCATTCCTTCTCACCGGCAATGTTGGAGTAGATTTCGTGCAAGCGCCTCTGCTGCATGCTGACTTTATCGGTGAGCATCTGGTTCTCCACAGCAAAGTTACAGGCTGTTTGGGGAAACGACGGATCGCTTAAACATTGATACGCGAGAGATAAGACGCACCAACAAAGTGCTCCAGATTGTTTGTATATAAGTTGTGGTATAATGCCACGGCCCTTCCCTTACCGTAGTAGAGCACGATGAACCAGAGACAGAGGACCACCACCGTGACGCTGTTGAGCGAGGAGTCTTGCGGCTTCACCTTCTGTTTCTGCTCGCGATGACACGGCAAAGCACCACGTTTAACAAACTAACAGAAACGACCACGACGCACGCTCATATTTATTTGCGCTGCAAGCGTAGGCTCGGGAGATCTGGGCACATTCCGAAAGGTTAGGGCTCGCAGACGCGCTTCTAATCGCTCACTTCATTTGTGACGTCATCTTGGAGTTTTTTGATGGAGTCTTTGGATTCGTTCATCTTTCCCTCGAGGAGCTGGAACCGCTGGTCCATGTAGTCCTGATTGCGCGCGCACACACACACACACACACACGCGAATACACACACACCCCCACACATATATGTTCTTACACCACTTTGGATACAATGGACCATTGGAAATGTGTGTGTGTGTGTGTCCACACGCACGCACGCACGCACGCACGCACGCACGCACGCACGCGCACGCACACACACACACACACACACACACACACACACACACAAAAAAAGGTGCAGAGTGCAGGAGACTAAAGCTCAGTGGGTATTCTTTAGATGATCTCATCAGGCTCCCAGGGAACAGAGAAACCTGTTCCTCCACAAAGACATTTTTTTTTTCTTTCCCCCAATGAGTCAGTGGAGCTTCCCTTCGTACTCCAAGCCCAAACCGTAAACGGGAACTCACGGTGAGCCTCCTGGCCAGGACGCCGGAGGCCTCGGTGGCCAGGTTCATCCTCTTGGTCTCCAGGTCGCAGACGTTGCAGACGTAGCGGCGGGAGGCGCTGCAGTAGTACCTCAGCACCTCGTCGTCGTGCCGGGGGCACTTCCTGTCGGGGAGGTCGGCCAGCGGGCTGACCAGCGGGTGGCAGGTGAACGCCGGGAGCTCCACGTGGTCCCTGACGTGCTCCTTGCACAGCGACACCTCGCACTTCAGACACGTCTTCACCGCCGGCTGGTTCCGCTCCGGGCAGCAGTCGCAGCCCACGCTCTGCGTCTGCTTGGCCTGCCATTTTCCCGGCGTCCAGAGGGATTTGAACATGTTTTTGTCAGTGTGCGCTAAAACGATACGATTCAATGCACTTTGGTTGACCTTGTTTTACCCTGAAACAGACTGCACTGAAAAATGCACTGAACAAATACAGTGCACATTGATTCCTGTTGTCCAAAATCTACACATATTACACAGATATTGTGATGAATGGTCAAGGATTTTCTTGCTATATATTATGTATCGCAGGATCGCCTCTGTTGTTCAAGATTCAAAAAGTTTCTTTGTCACATACATATACATATGTTCGTACATATTATGCAGTGAAATGTCTTTGCAACGCACCAGGAGATTATGCTTAGTAAGTTAGTTACTAAACCGAACATAATAGCTAACCTAAATTCTACCTAGCTAACTTACTGAAACTAACGCATTCCTAAAACGCAATGCATTCAGTGAATAGAATAGAAATAAAATAAAAATAAAATAAGAATCAAAAAGGTAATACAAAGTGGGGGCACAAAATAGAAGGGAATAGAGTGATGTATATGGGATAGGCTATTTGTATATACAGATATGTGCAGTAAAGTGCATGTGTGATAACATCGTTATTGTGGGAACTGCATCTTGATGGTTTGTTATGATTTACCTGGTGATTCCCACCCCAAATATCAATACCTTGACACAAAAATAAGTGTTCTTTAAGAACCACTATCAAAGTGGTTCTTGAAGGACACTTATTTTTGTGCCAATTATATCAGAGGTTCTGAGTTAAAAGCCCACATATTGTATATGCAGTAAAATAAAAAGCTCATGGCTTTTAAAAAAATAAAAACTAGAAAATATACATTACATTATGCATTTTGGACACCATTAAACCAGTAAAATCTGGACACAGGTCCGTTCAGGTCGGTAAAGGTCACGTAGCGTGGAAGTACCTTGGCCTTTTTGCTCTCTCGGTAGTCCTCCACGATGCTGGCCAGCGCGTAGCTCTTCTGCACCTCCACGATCTTCCCAAAGTAGCACCTGCAGTCTGGGCATCTGAAGGGGATCTCCGTGGAGTGCTGCACCAGGCTGTTCAGACAGACCATGCAGATGCTGTGTCCGCAGGGCAGCTGCCGGGGGTCGGTGAAGATGTCCCGACACACCGGGCAGGTCAGCAGCACCTCCAGAGGGGACTTCTCTCCGGCATCCATCTTGTTGTACACGCTCTGAGGAGGCCACGAGCAGACGGCCAGCATAAGATAACACTGTCAAAGAAAGAGCGAAACCTAAAAACAATAATATAAATATAAACAAACAAACAAATATATATATAGTAACTTCTCAACAGAAGTTAACAGAAAGTAGCAGGTGGTAGTTATGCTAAAGTAATAGTATATAGCATCGGTGTGTAGCAATCACACGCAAAGATAGTACTGATAAGTAGCTGATATAGTAAATATGTGTATAGCCATATATACTTTATATATACATATATACATAGCTATATAGATATGTATATATGTATTTATAAAGTATATTTGGCTATAATGGCTATAATAATATAAAATCTGATAAGGTTCGAGCATTCCAGAAGCTACGGTGTTACGGTAACACGAAGGGTCATCGTCATATTGAAGCAACATTAATATGAAGGGTTAACTGCAAACTTTCTTTAAACACTTTCCGACACTTTCCCACTTTTGCCTTGACCCGTTATCGACCCAAATGTTAAGACAGCGGTACCAGTTATGGAACCCACTCCACTGAACCTACCTTCACAACGAAGCTCTGACTTAAAAAGCGAAAGTGTTGTTTGTTATCACTTCCGGGGTGGGCGCGGTTTACCTGCCGTCGCGGGTAGACTACGTGTGAAAGTATGCAGAGATAAGGAATATACTGTACATATAAAACACACACACACACACACACACATATATATATATATATATATGTATATATATATATACACACTGAGTCAGTATTTGCAAGTTTATTTTGTATTAAGAAGTAATTTTAGCTGCTTGCTACTACTATTACTAATATATATATATACACACACACACATATATATATATAACACACATACATATATATACATATGTATACATACACACACATATATATATATATACATACATATACACAGACACAATAAACAACAGTAGCATCGATCTGGGTGTCACAAGACTTCCATCAATAATTTCATCTGATGGGTAATTAAGTCAATGAGGAATATTTTAAGGGATGCATCCTCAATAGAATTCACTTCTACCTCCCAGCACTGTCAGAAAGCAATATCCCAGATTTATTTCGATTATAATTGTTGTAATTCTGTTTGTGACCTATTGTGACAAAATCGCATCACAGAGAATTTAAAGGAGGAGCAAAATAATTCATTTGCCGCTTCTTTGTTATTATAATGCAGATCAAATACATTTTAAACAGGGACCGCGTATAAAGTATTTTATTTGAAGTGGAAAGTATAGAAAACAGAAAACAAACATATTTTCAACAACAGAAATAATTTTTCAATCTAGTTTACAACATACACTGGTAAACAGGTAAACATCAAGTTTTTTCTCCCCATAAAGACATAAAGAAGGTAAGAATAGAAAATCAACTTTAAAATATAGATATATGGTATTTATGATGGAGGAAAAAAAAAAAAAAAGCATCCTTGAAAAGGAAACAAGGTCACAGTAATAAGTGTCGGTTTACGTATGAGCAGCACTATATTTCGGTTGGAATGCCAACGTAAAAACAACCTGGATTTAACATTGAGAAGAGTCACGGTCTGGTCTCGGTCAAGGTCTTGCGGAATGTTTGAAATAAAAATGAACCAGTTTTTGAAACAGTCAAAAATGGAAAAACATGCAGGGCTTGACGTGTTAAAAAAAAAAAAAAAATTTCAAACAGCTCATGAGAACACTTCCAAATAGCTTATAGGTCCATTATTTTCCACAGTCGGTGGAGGAGTCTCTAATGCTTATGGTCACAGCTGCTGTACCGCTACAGCACTAACATCAGTTTACATTCATCAATCAGTGGTCGTGTAGAAAAGAAACAGAGGATTTGTAGTCAGCCTTCGCAATCCAAGTCTGTGCCCGTTACTTTGCAGTCTTTCTTAACGCTCGCTATAAAATTTGGAAAATGTAGTGTAGTTATTAGTACAGCATAAAATCCAAACGATAAAACTTCAAACATCATTCATTGGTGGCACGGTGCTTGCACTGCTGCCTAACTTTGCTCCGTCACCACTCTCTCTCTACCCGCGTGTTAGATGCAACTGCACCCGTAAGAGAGTCATTTCAATAAACACATACAACGATGACTCTTCTTCTAAATACGGGTCTATATATTCTGTGTCAAACTGTTCTGTGTTTGAAAATCTAAAATAGGGTTTTACATGTTAGCAGTAAAACTTTCTTTCAGTGTCTTTGAATCAGTAGCAGTGTTTAACTTTTGCTTTGTTTTTTTTCCCCACATGAGGTAGAACATTTTCCAACCCACTGACGCGGTGGACGCTGCTTTCCTACATCCCTGCAATTTTCCTGAAGGACGGAACGAGGAATCCGCACTGGCCGAGGTTGTGCTTCTCCAGATTCTTGCCGATGCGGTATTTCTTGCCGCAGATGGAGCAGATGAAAGGCCTCTCCCCGGTGTGGAACCTCAGGTGAGCTTTCAGGTTGTCCCGCAGCCGGAAGCATTTCCCGCACTGGGGGCAGCTGTGGGGCCTCTCCCCGGTGTGGAAGCGCTCGTGGCGACGGGCGCTCTTCCTCAGCCTAAACGTCTTTGAGCAGTGGGAGCAGGAGTACGGCCTCTCACCGGTGTGGAAGCGCTCGTGCCGCCGGAGGATCTTCCGCCGCTTGAACCGCTTGCCGCAGATGTCGCAGGCGTACCCGCGGCGGGTGTGCGTGACGACGCGGTGGAGGCGCCACACGCCGTCCTCGCACGGCGTGAAGCAGCAGAGGCGGTGGCCCGTGTGGGGGCCCTGGTGGCAGCGGAGGTCCTTGGGCGTGGGCACGCCTGCCCTGCAGTTCGCGGCGTCCTTGGGGGCGTCCGGCTTGGAGGCGGCCAGGAGGTTCACCAGTTGCACCGAGCAGGGTCTGTTGAGCTTGTCGTCCGGGGACGTCTGTTTGAGCTGCAGCTGGGGGTGGCTCTCCGCCTCCTTCGCCGCACGGGCCCTTTCGTGCGCGCCGGCCTGGAGGGGAGCGGTGGCGCCGTCCAAAGGCGACGGGCTGTAGGCCGTGCCCCTGGCCGTGCTCACATTGGCGTGCTGAGGCTCGGCGCGGGCCGGCTCCTCCGAGCTTTCGGGCTCCGGGGGCGGGGACTCCTGTTTCAGAAAGAGTGGGCAGACGAACAGCACCGGGCTTCCGGCGGAGATCCCGCCCTCTTGTTCCGAGCAGGTGGCCGGGGATTGCTCGGAGGGTCCGGGTCTTTGATCTGAAGAAGGGAGAGTATAGAACTGTTATTATATTTTAGTTAACGATTTACTTTCCTTTTTCTTTGTTTCCCCCCTCGGTGAAGCCAGCCTGATATTCTGTCTAAATTCAACATGAGATGAAGCTCCACCCCCTGGTTTCAGGACCCTGGAATTTTTGTTGTGGCTATTAGAGAAATGATTCTGATTATGTTGTGACTGGTGGTGTAACTCTTCGGAACATGGAGAAAATGTTGCACTTCTCTTTAATGCAAGCACTCACAATAACAGAGAGGATTAGAGGAGAGGGGGTTGTCAGAAAGGCCTTCGGGAACTAAACACCGTCGAGGGCCTTTTTTTGTTGTTTGTATTGCCACCGCACTGGAACTCTGAAGTGACGTCAACCAACGGGGGTTTCAGCACAACTTCCCTGTTGTATTTACTCCGCTACATTCACTTATTCCACCTTATCAGTCCACCCAAAATCTGTTGAACAAATTTGAGGCGAGAAATAAGCGATCCCGTTTGGAATTAAGCAAAACTTAGTCCAGACTTTCGTGAGGCACGGGCTCGCATCGGGACAGCGCACAGGGATTACGGGGCGCATTGTAATTCATTCAATTAATAATAAATATATGCAATAAATGAATATACAATAAAAATACTGTTTACATACTTTTTTCCATTTTTGTTAGTTATTTTTTACTACCGCCGAGTGAAGGTGGGCTGGTCCCCACCCGGAGCGATGCGACTCGACCGGGCGGACTGTCCTCGCACCGAGGGGCCGGCGAGGGGCCGTGGACTTAGGTCTTTAGAACTGTGAAAAAGCTGCTGCGGTGCGAGAAACGCCTATTGCCGTTCAACATAAAACACTTCCTCACCATGGCTGGCAGCTTCTGTTTTGACACAACCTGTTTCACCATGGCTTCCATTCACCTCCTGCAGATTGAAAATAACATAAAATGAACATTAAAGGAGGAAGAAAAAAAAATAAAAAAATTGGGAGTCGCAAAGCAACTTCTTTCAATAACTTGAAACTGCTCGTGGTCATGAACGCTTATAAATGCATGCGCAATATGAATGTTCTGACCAATTGTGGAATACGTGTTGCACTACACTCAACATTTCAGTAGCATAAAATACAAATGGTGTAATATATAGTATACAGACTCTACTCACTTTGTTCTCCCATACTGTATTGTCAAAACAGTATTGATGTTTGCCTCTGGTGTTTCATAACGTACATTGATGGCTTTTGAAGCAATCTCAAGGTATTAACCCTAACCTCGCAATGTATTGCCGCATTAGTATTGCGGTGAATGTACGGACATATTTAGCATTTTAACCTCTGTTCGGAATCTTAAAAGCTTTCGGAATCCTGCCAGTTCGGTCCCGCGTCATCGTCTTTCTTCCTCCTCTACTAATCGAGACGACGGAACGGCGTCTGATGTAACTGAAATTCTCTCCCACAATCTCGCCCCGCCGGCTGTTGATTGGATTCACCGGAGGCCCGTTATGATTGTGCCGATTCCAATAAGCGCGAGCGTTGACGAGAACCTGGAAATATGCGTTGGAAAAATAAAAAAAAGAACCCCCCCCCCCCAGGCTGGCCGTGTTGCGGCCAATTTTGCTTGATGTGCCAAACCACTTGGAAAACGCGGGCGGTCATGTTTACGACCGCACGGGTCACTTTTAAGGCCCTTTTGGGTTGGTTTTTTTTAAAGGCCCATTTACAACTCACCCCACCCCTGACGTCCTGGAGGAGGGACCACAGGAGGTTAACTTGCTCGTTTTCGTCAACCGTGGGGGAATCCGCTGGAGTGGGAAGCTCCTCCTCCTCCTCTTCTTCTTTCGCCAAGCAATCCCCACTCGCGAGCCAGAAGCACTGGGGAGCTTTAGGGGGGGTGGACGGGGAGGTGGAGTAAAAGAACGGACACAAACATTCCATCAGGATTTCTTTTTTTTTCCTCCCCCCTGTGTGATGTTAATTTCGACCGGACGCAGCGCGCTGTGCGACGCCCACAGGCTCCCATTTCGACAGGGTCAACGTTTCACGCCGCACATCCCCACGCAACGCATCTCCGCACGAGCCCTTCGCCAATGCGTCACAACACAAGCGCCGATCAACTTGATTTGTGCATAATGACGCACAACCAAAAGAAGAAAAAAAAACCCCGCGGAATAAGCAACGTGACGCCGCGGGAAACAAAAGGGCGCAAGCGTCCCGGGAACCGGGAACCCACCGGCAAAGTCTGCTCGGTCCGTGCTGTCATTCACTTGGATCCCGATGCTCCTCCGGCTCCCGCGGCCCGCCGCCGGCTCGGGCTCCTGCTCCTCGCTCCGTCCGTCCGCCCGCTCCGCGTGGACGCAGGCTCGGTAGCGGGTCTCGAACAGCTTGGTCAGCTCCACCGTCGCGACTTTCACTAACTCGCCCAACACGGACGCGACCTGCGCTTGCAAGTTCGAGTGAGCTGCGGACATGTTTGCGAGTTCAAAAGAAAAACAAAACAAAACAAAACAAAAAAACAACAACTCGGCGGCGTGTGGCGTCCGGCGTCCGGCCGCGGAGTCCACGCGACGGTACCGAGCTTTATTTACCGGGAGTAAGCACGTGGGCACGGGGGAGCGAAGGGACCGCGGGTTGGGTTGGGGGGGGGGGGTGTTTGCTGAAGCCGACGCGTGCGCAGAACCAACGCGGCCCCGCGGCGGACCAACGCGCCGACGTACTTCCGGTCACATGACACAACAAGCCGGCCAACCGGCGCGTGCGGGAGGGCGGAGCTACGGATTTTTTTTATTAGGGTTAGGGTAACCCTAACCCTAACCCTCTCAACCTGCAATGCAACTCTTTATTAATCCTTAAATCATCGAGAACTGCTGCAATAACTCTGTCCTGTGGACGACCTGTAGAATGACAAGAGCACAGCTTTTTGTTATGGAGAGCCCACCACCAACCCCCCTCTTTGGGGGGGGGGGGGGGGGTGGGGTTGGTGGTGAACTATTCATCATGTTTGGGTCTATAAACAAGTGATCACTACTCCAAGAGGGGGGGGAACCACCGTGGCCGAGACAATTAAACATAGAAACAAACAACAAAACAGTGAATAAGGTCCAGGAAAACTGGAACTACAGCTGGTCACGTGGCCTCTCCCTGTAAGTTATGGCAGCAAATGAGGGAGTAAAGGAACGGAATGCAACCAGGAGGGTTCACTTGAAGCAGGTGTGTGTGTGTGTGTGTGTGTGTGTGTGTGTAAGATGTCCACCGGTGAGTGTACATGACTTATCCCCATTGGTACTGGTGTAGAAGGTTGGTAATATGTCGCGGCGCCTCCAAGCAGCGGAAGTGGCCCCAAAGCCCCCCTGAACTCCACAGCCCCGTGGACACCCTCCAGCTGCAGGAAATCCCCGGGTACCCTGCCCTGCGACCGCAGAAGACTCCCGGGCCCCCAGAGAAGCCAGACCCCGCACCCCAGGGGCGCACACATACAACCAAACCCTGGGTGCAGGCACAAGACGCAGCCGCCGGCACGGAACCCAGGCCATGGGTGCAAGGCACTGACCGCGGGGCCCGGATCACGGCCCCACGGCCACAGACCGACCGCCCGCCCGTTGCCGTCCGCCCCATGGGCGGGCCGGCAGGACCCCCACGCCCCGCACAAGGGGTTGGCCCGCCCCGCCCGGCGTGAGTGCCTCTCACATTCCAACTAACAAACTTAATGGGTGTCATTGAAGCTAGTTAGGGGGTGATGGCACAGTGCATCCAAGGCAATAGCTATACTACCGTTCCCATGCTTTCCCATAGATAAGTCTGGGGTTTCCTCCTTTATATTCCTTTTCACTGCCATGGTATTGTCGGAAGTTTGTAGGGATACATAACTACACAAACAAATGAGAAGTAGACAAAGATAAACACAGAACATTGCTGGATTAGACATACATAAAGTGAAAGACATTATAGAGTGAGAGTGATAGGAGAAGTAAGGAGAGAGGGATTAGGGAGGTGAGATGATGAGAGAAGTATGGAGGGGGAATTAGGAAGGTGAGCTGAGAGTGAACTATATTTTAAATCCTGACATAGATAGCATGCCTATTCCTACATCTTGCAGTATAAAATAACCAGAATTACAAGAATACATACATTATGATCAGAATAACCAGGGTGTGGTGGAGGAGTCTCGGTATAACAGACCGTCTATATATAATTTGTCAACAACCATCGATGCACGTTTACCCTTCTGCCGGTTCTCCTTCAGGACAGGATACAGCACCTTCCGTCGGTCGTTGATCCCCTGGGGGAATTGATCGTCCACCCCCCTCTTCAAACAGGTACGTTTTAGGGGTTGACGTGGGCCCGACGCGCCGAAATTCGGGAATCTATCAATCAATTGAGGATGATTGACCGTGTCCGCTGCTACGAAATAGCCCACCGATCCGCACTAACGTGAGATACTAGAAACGGGAATTTGCGCCGCTTCCTCCGCGCCCGCAAAGCTAGATTTAAATAATGGAACACCGTCAGGGACGTTACCGCCACATGTTAAAAAATATACACCTGGACACGTGGGACTACGGCGCGAGTTCCCCGTTTGAAACGGGAGGTTTTATAGGATTTTCCAAGGCTTTAAGTGCAGTGAAAGCCTGCAGCAGAGTGGTAAGTTTCTCGATAGTAAAGAAGTGAGCAATGTTGTGCAATCGTGGGGTTATTATAAATGATAGGAACAAACATTTTAATGAAGCCTGGGTTGAGAAATAGTTATCCTATCCTTTAACAGAAGTATGCTCTCCACGTGCAACACACACACGCACACCCACGCGCACACACGTGCACGCACAAGCAGAACTAAGAAACTATACAGAAGTAAAGTTTCTGTCCAAGCTGTCTTTATTTATTTAAGACTTTACAGTAGATATATTTATCTTGTTACAAAAATAGAATATGGCTGTTATATTTCATCATCGTAGAAAACATCCATGGGATAAACAGCACCTTCAGTGCAAAAAGTTGATTTAAACAAGCTGATTATGTTCATCGACCTGTCAGAAACGCCTGCGAGCACCCTTTGATTTTACTCGACTGTGGGGGAAACGAAACGTAGAGAGAGCACCGTCAAACAGAGTTCACACAGACTTCCACACCACATCCCCCGTCAGATTGAGCCGTGTAAAAAAAAAAGAAAAGAAAAAGAAAAGAAATATAGTGTTAGATGTCAGTGTTTTCGAAATGTTTTTTTCTTTTATTGTACAAGACACTTTGACATGGTGGAGATAAAAAATAGGAGATCTTAAAAAGTACCTTATATACCTGAAATACTAAGCACCGGAGAATTTAGGAGAGAGGTGGGGAACTGTGATTGGTGAGAAACTGAAGACTGTTCAGGTTGCAGGGAGTTGATGATGAAAACAGTTGTTGACTTGTCAACGTGAGTTGACAAAATTCGACAAAGCGAGTTACAAAAGAGGATGACGTGAGACAGTGGATGATGTTGACTTTCAAAAACGGCATTGGTCAGACTTTTGAACAAATAATGACACGGATGATTTAATAATCGTCGTCATCGTCATCATCGTCATCGTCGTCGTCGTCGTCGTCATCGTCGTCGTCGTCATCGTCATCATCATCGTCGTCGTCGTCATCGTCGTCATCATCGTCATCCTCATCATCATCATCATCATCATCATCGTCGTCGTCGTCGTCGTCGTCATCGTCATCATCATCGTCGTCGTCATCATCGTCATCATCGTCGTCATCGTCATCGTCGTCATCATCATCATCGTCATCATCATCATCATCGTCGTCATCATCATCATCATCGTCGTCATCATCGTCATCATCATCGGGATCGATTTCCCCCGACAGAGCGTCTTCTATCCAGTCCTCCAGCTCGTCGACGGACGGCATGTCATCACCGTCGTCCATGTCCATCCACACGCTGTCAGCCTGAGGAGGAGCAGCACAGGGCGAGTCAGCCAGGAGCGAGCTTCCACCCGCTTCCACCCAAACAGCTTTTACCGCCCGGCCGCAGCTCTGCGCCCCATGTACACCCAAAGACTACACCGCCCATCTTCCCTCCTGCCTCAGGAGCCTGCTCTCCCTCACGCAGGGACCGCCCGTCGGTCAGAGTCTATTCTAAAATGTGAAGTGGCCCCAAGCGCATAGGGTGTCACTCGTTCAAAGAGAGATTAAAATTAAGATCAAGCAAACAGACTTTTAAAATGTTGCAAACCCCGAGACATTCAACGCAGCATTACTCACATCATCAGTGTCAACAACACCAATCTGCGGGGAGGACAGGTCGATTCCAAAGGTCTTCTCCCAATGTGGGACGAGCTGAGAAAAAGAAAGTTAAAAATAGAGTCAACCTTTCTACATCCCTGTTATATGTCAAATGTTGAATATGAGGATTGTGTTTTTCTTGATGTTGTTTCTATTGTTTCTCCAGATTTAATAACAATTATGGATAAAAGAAAATTTGCATAATGTTCACATGCGTACCAGGGGGAAATCGTCAGGGTCAATCCAGACAATGCTGAGGTCGGGGTTATCTGTGTTGTCCTCCGCAACCTGCTTCAGGATCTCCAGGAATTCAAAACCATCTGGGGGTGAAAAATCAAATGTCCTCTTTGAGACGGAAAGCAGTGTTGGAGACTTGCTGGCACTCACCACACAATCACTTATGTCTTGGCTGATTTCCCCTCAAAATCCTCCTTTACCTGGATCACTCTCCTCTGCGAAAGCGATGATGTGTTCCCCATCAATGTCATCGTCCTGGAGAGAGATGGTGCAAAAGCGGACGAAACGCTTAATCTTTTGAGTGTTTTCGGGGGGAAGCGCCAATTATTTTTGGAAGTTGCAAATGGAACAACGCTTTATTCATGGTATCCAAGTGAAGGATTGACTTATAAGAAATCCGTATCGGCTGTGGGATGGATTTCCTTCTAGTGCCTCAGCAAGGGAGCTTACCCAGATCTCATACATGTTGTGGGGTTGCAGCTTCCTCAGGGTTGGTCTTCAGAGATGCAGGGAAATGAGACATTGCGTTGTGTTAAGAGGCGTTTTTTGTTTTTTTTGTTTTGTTTTTTGGTGATCAAGAATATTCAGTGCTTAGTAAATGACATGCCGCTCCGGAAGAGCGTCCGCAGGCTTCACCTGTCGTTATCCTCGATGAATTCCACCAGCTCCTTCTCAGAGTAGGGCTTTCCGGGGATGAGGACCGGGTCCTCCATGAAGGGTTCGTAGAAGTCCACCTCGTTTATCTTCAGCTCCAGACTCTTGGCAACCTGCACCACAAGGCATGGACCAAATAATTTGTTCCCCCTGGACAAGGTCTACATTCCTCTGTCCTATCAAGATAATTATATATTCTTGCATTATTTTTTCGTGTTACTTAGGAACTCAGAATCAGTTCTGGTTTTGGTGGTGATTACATTTGAAATAAAATTCTACTGGCCTCTACAATTGGCTTGTGAAAATCAATATCAGTTTTAAATGTGCTGGAAAGTCAAATTGTCCCAATGAATTGTGTTGGAGTCTTCCTCGGGCGAACATGTTGGGTCGTTTTGTGCTTTTTTTTCACCTTAGCGTTGAACGTTGCGAAGAACATGATGTTGGGATGGAACTCCTCGGCAGCATCAGCAAAAGCCAGAAAATCTGAAACGTTACAGGCATCCATCAAGCTGTTTCGGAGGATCATGCCCCGCGTGACACGTCTGAGGAGGCAGACGTGTCGCTATCATCGTCGACGTATCTCTCGGGAACCTCGGGCGGAACGCATTTAAGGTTCTAAGCTTATCGCACATGAGCATTTATTTTACGATACAATCCAACTGAGTAAAAACAAATACGGTTGGGTCGCCTTATATGAACTGAACGTAGACAGCGGTGATAGAAGGCCACCCATCTCAACTGAAACGAATGTGGGAGCCTTTTTTGAATTTAAAGTCGCAATTCATAAGAGCATCTGTGTGAGGTGAATTACACTGCAAGGCCGAAAATTCCATTTCAAACGGGAAAAATAGCTTCCAACATCAGAGGAGGGTTTACCCCGGTCTTTGCTCTAAGGCACAGTCACTTTCCTCTCTCGAAACGATGCCTTTGTCGATTGTTTCGTCTTTCACTCTCGGCCACTTGAGGCGGTGGGCGTATTTTTCCAGAGGCTCCTGTTCCCATTTGGCATGTCATCAGTTTACCGACCACAACCGGCTACGCTACTTTATCAAATCCACGGAGGCCGTCTTCCACCTCCCGCACGTAATCCCATCTTGGCATTCTCGCCGTGAAAGGCGGACCCCTCCACCAACAATAGAAACAGCATAAAGGGGAGCGCATGCATGACGCAAATACATTGACGATACATTTCTCTGATACATTTTTGTTTCTTGTAAAGCGGCAACTGAGAAAGGTGATACGGGATTAATAATGTCACGGATTACCACTGCAACTATGCAACCACGCAGCTATGAACACAAAAAAAACAAGATGTCTCTCAATCTGTTCAACTAAAATGTTTCATGCTATCACTGTGCAGATTCTTACGTTCTGACTTGTGACTCTTAAAGTAGCCCACCAGTTTGATGTCCTCTTCCACGTTGTGGAAGGCCTTCAGCTCCCGCTGGTTGTCAATAATTTCCACTGGGTCCTCGAGCACCTAGAGGAAAGATGGAAAGCCACTGAGAACAGGGTATACAGCAGATTGCAAAAAGACAGGGTAAGATGCATGTGGGATATCTGGAGGAGATCGAATGTGGAATTTAAACACTTTGCTTTGCAAGATAATGCAGGCTATTGACTGGGAGACTATATCCTCACGAACATCAAAGATGTACTCCACAAGGGTGTCCGCTGCAAGTTCCCCGTCGTATTCTATGACTTCATCGTCAGTGAAGATATAGATGCTGTCGGCCTCATCAAGGTCTAAAAAAAAAAGAAACACAAGATAAAACTTACATTGGCCTGGGGTTCACCAGGGGTCCTCCTTGTGCATTGGTTATTTCCCTCGCGTTAACGTTAGGATGTGACTTATAGCAGTGATTCTCAACCATTTTCATATCAAGGACCCTCAATTGGTCACACATGAGGCCCCCACGGACTCCATTGGATAAGAGTCTGTCTCTGGGAACCCGATCCGAGAGGATTTTGTATTGTCGGATGTGATTTAGTTCAAACTTCCATACCTGTCCATACTAAAGTAGGGGGATAACAGTGAAACTATAATCAAAACTAAAATCAGATGTCATTCATGCACATTATCTAATGTTGCTAATGTCTTGTGAATTCAATAATGGGGAAGTTTAACTTTAAATTACTCATTATCGATATTTTGCTGGACCCCCTGAAATCTCTTGAAGGACCCTCTGGGGGGTCCCTGGACCACACGTTGAGAACTACTGACCTATAGCAACACAAAGTTTCCCATCTATACACATTTGAAGCACAAATGTAGAAGGCACTGTACCATCAAGGACCGAAGTCCCTCAGTTTAGACGGGACAGATGCTTTGCATTGAAAGACACTCGTCCTCAACTTCATACTGTGACTCGCAACGGTGACACCTGCAAGTTTGATTTTGACTCAAATCCCAAAATGTCTGCGTGAAAATGAGTATCGTTTTGAATTTACCCAATTTCTTTGCAACAATCTTATCCTTCTTCTCATCAATGAGACCGAATCCAATATCCTCATCATCGAATTCATCGAGGACCTGGGCTGCGAGCTGTGAAGTGAATGATATTAGGGTCACACATCTGAAGACATTCCGACGTTGCGTCAGCTCAGCAATAAAATCCTTCTCACATTTAAAGACGCAATCACTAACATTGGACAAATAGCAAAGTACAAACCAAACCAAGGTTACCAAATGTGATGCTCCCCCCTCCACGAGGCTTCTTGGCCTTTGTGGCAGAGGGGTCATTCGGTCGCTGAATGTTTGTTCATGCTTGCGCAAACTAAGGTTTTGGGGGATATAAGTGATGGATTTAGCGGAGGCCGACAGGGTCCGGAGGCCGAGGGGCATTTCCTCTGAAACAGAGAGTTTGGACCGGACTGCTTGTTTCGAGAGCTTGAGATCTATATCTGCAGCTATTGAGGTGACGTTTGCGAAACGAGCGGATAAAAATATTACCGATCGCCCCTTTGAATCTATTTAACCTGGGAATACACGGGTGTGAAACCCATGTTTACATCCTCACCTGCGACATCCAGTGACTGTTTACATTGGGATATACACGTACAAACAAAGTCGTTTCACTCGGTAGTTTCATTACCATAAAAGCCTGACATTACCAGAGCGCTGCTTGTGCACTTTCTAAATCCGTATGAAACTTGAACCTTTTGACTGACAGTTGGTTCCACCAATGTTGATACTGCACTCACAGCCAGACTGCATGGAGGGGCAACAGGGTGCTGCCGCTGAGTGTCTCAGTGTAGCGGTGTTTGGATGGCAACAGGTGCACACGCGTGTACACGCACACACGCGCACATGCACGCACACGCGCGTGCATGCGCTTGATACACGCGCTCACACATCAGTGTCAAGGACAATCATCAGTCAGCAACTGTTTTTTTTCCGACGTAGGCGCAAATAGTCGACTAACAAGGCTATCCATGCAGAGATGATTGAGGAGGAACCCCGACGTGCGAGCCAGAAATTGTTCACATTTGAATAAAGTGCCACCTTTAGGTATGTAATTATAAAACCATACTTAAACAGCACTTCAGACTAACTGTTAGTACGCTGGGAGCACCAGATCAGGGAGCTGCTACTGAATTAGGCCATCAGGTCATGTTGCCGTTCAAATAAAAGTATAATACGTGTGTAAACATCAACTACTGACTATAAAGCTTAATATAAATATGTCTTCAAAGAAGGTGTGCAAATCTGGGTCAGTTTGTGCACCAATACATTCTAAAATTAAAGGCATTTAAATGGCATTAAAGAAGCTTTCTATGTTTCTATCTGTCTATCGATGACTATCAATAACAGGAAGTGGTTCCATGCCGTCCAAATCGTTAAGACTTGAAAAAATATATATATATCTGATCCGCACGCACACAGTTCCAATCTTTTTCAATGAAATTCATATCTTAATATCACACCAAAAACAAATGATAAAAGAATCCAATATTTTATTTATCTGTTTACACCATAAACTATATTTCATACTTTGGGTTTGTCATCACCTGGGCAGAAAAAAAAAAGCTTGAACCATTGTGGCTTGGAAAGCGCCAATAATAGCTCCTATCAGGTGTAAATCTGAATTCATTTATCAAGAGCAACACAACCCTTCAGGGAACTCAAGCCACCACAAAAAAGCGGCGCGGGGTAAATATAGCACCAGCAACAAGCCTGCACAGGGACTATTTTGGCAGGGTGGCGGTGACGCCGAGCTCTCTGGGATCCGCTGACAAGTACAGTACTGCAGCCGTCAGTCAGACTGCAGTGCTGACCAGACACTACTGCAGCCAGAGCCCCCCTGGAGGGCTCCTCCCTGCCCCTGCCGATGGGTAGAGAGGAGCCCTGGTGCCCTGGTGCCCTGGTGCCCTGATCAGATGTGTGCAGGCCTCAGTCACCCGAGCCCTCTGGGACTGTAACTGTGCTAAACGGCTGGGCAAATCATTTTTATTTAATATTTCTGCCCATCTCTCCGTTTACTTACTCCCTTTTACACCTTTTTTTCTCGTCTACTGCAGCACAAAATAACTCCACCTTTAGTTCTGCTCCAGTTTTCTTTAGTACTTAAGACAATATTAGCTTAAGCAATAGGAGCTTAAGACAATATTTGTTTGGTGTTTTCAGCATTCAGTAAACATTTAGACTTTGTTCCTATTAGACACACTCCAGATAAACTCTGATAAGTGATTATCAAATTTTCGGTTTTAATTCCAATATTTGTCTTACTGGTAATGCCCAGTTTTTTTATGCTTGATTTATTTACAGCACATTATAAAACGGAAAGACCAAATTAACTTAAATCCGAAGGGTCACGATCTTTAACTATGTGACTTGGTGTACATAGCGCAGTACATACTTAAATCCTTAGCTCTGTAACGGGGACCTCTGGCTTTCAGAATCATCAACATTCCTCCGATGGTGCCATATCATTTTCCTCGAAGATGAAGTAATAGCTCTCAAATGTTGTGTGTCTCAGTAGTATACTGCTCATTAGGTCTTAGGGTTGGGGTATGGGCGTTTTAAATAATGTGGGGCTGCAGCTTCATGAAGCGTTCGGCAGCAATACACGACTTGCATTCCTTCCTGGGGCGTATCACATCGAGCCCCATCAGCAAGTATTGAAACACCAAGCAGAATTTAGATGATGTGGTAATTAAGGCCGTTAACAATAATAATAATAGCAATACATTAATAGCAAGGATCTAAGTTTCAGGAAAAAAAAGGAAATGCAACTCCCTCACACCGGGAGTCGGAGCTATTGCTGTGATAGCCGTAGGTGTTCTAATTGAGGTGAGAATATTAGAATAGCATCTACATCTCCACCGTACACACCACCACCACCACCACACCATCTAAATAATCATAGTCACCAATAACACTCCCTCGACCAGCGCATGCAAATATGCACACCAGCATGTGCAAACACTCACTCACTCACACACACACACACACACACACACACACACACACACACACACACACACGCATGCATGCATGTACACATCGTATGTGATTTTTGATCTTTGTGCTGTTCTTGCTGAAGACCTTCTGACCCTTTGAGAGATTAAGCAATGTGATCCTGTGTCTTCCCGACTCTGCCAGTTGCTTCGTGTGGATTCTGCCTTGCAAACACAAGCCACCGCGGGCTCACGGAACATTTATCTGCGGCTCGCCTATCAGCATTTCTGATTATAGCCGAGGTTTTTGGTAGCTGCGCTTGTATAAAATGACCGCACATAATACAACTCAAATAATGCAAACAATATTGGTGTCCTGGTGCCAAAATACCCCCCCTGTAGCCACTCCCCCATGCCTTATCTGGAAATGAGAACAACATGGCTGGCAAAATATGTAAATAATATATATGTTTCAATGACCAACACCAATTCCTCTATTTTCCTCTATTGAAAACATCCAGAATAGCATTTTAATGGTATCTGCACTGCTGTAGGTAGTGTCGGTTTATAATACACACATTTTATAACATAAAACACTTTTTCTGGGTAAGCGTATCAAACTGCCGATACACCATATGTTTGTGGTATGACCTGCCATATTTCCTTATTAATGAAATAGGAAAGCTCTACTCTGTCCCCAGTGATGCCCTCCCCATAGATCCTCTGCCCAACCCACCTCAAGGGCCATCTCCTCGTACTGAAACTGTTTCTGGGCGACGCGGCTGGTTCCGGGATGCTCATGGTAGTACACCACCATCACATCATACTTCTTCATCACGGACTTATAGTTTTTGGCATTCAGGTCATGGACGCGATCCTTGCCATCATACTCCGGGAAGTCCAAGCCATCTTTGCCCCATGACAGTCCACCAAAGGACAGTAGAACTGCCACAAGCACCCAGCTCCACTTCATGGTTCCTTGGTGGGATCGCAAGACGCGTAGATGTGTTTGCGCTTTCAGAGGTAAATGAAGGAAAGACAGCCAAAATTATGAAGAAGCACTTCCAATCCGCGTCACCCAGAAGAGAACAAGACCAACTCCTGAACCAGCCTTATTAAAAAACCCCACATGGGCAAGTGGCAGTGGGGCACAACGTGCAAGAGGGGCAGGGCTAAATTAGACGTATGTGTGTGTGTGTGTGTGTGTGTGTGTGTGTGTGTGTGTGTGCCTGCGTGCGTGCGTGCGTGCGTGCGTGCGTGCGTGCGTGCGTGCGTGCGTGCGTGCGTGCGTGCGTGCGTGCGTGGTGGAATTGAGGATCGGGAGGATGAGTTGGTGGGGTGGGCAAGGAGGCCATTGGGTGTGTGTGGTACATAGTCAAAGTGGGTGGAGTCAAGAGATGGTGAACAACCTAAACCCCCCATCTCCTGACACATGACATGGGGAGACAGGGAAGAGTGTGGAGAGAACTTGAGAGGGAAGAGAAAGCGAGAGAGAGAGAGAGAGAGAGGAAGTTAGAGGGAGGGAACACATGAGAGTAGGGGGCATTGGATGGTGGGTGTCAGACAAAAAAAAATTGGTTGAATCTTTTCTCGAGGAGTGAGTCCAATTCAGAAAGAACGGGGACGAATGCAGAGCTGCGTATACACATCAATACGAGACACTCTTTTCCCATATAAAGCGTAGATGGGGGCTCAGACCTCGGCTAAAAATAATAGATGTCGGACAGCAAAGTGCTTTTTGGGAGGGGTTGCTGGTGTCTAATTTGCTGCTGCTGGCAGTGGCGTAGCGCTAGAATGCGGCACTAGGTCACCCAGGGACAAGTAGGAGAAGGAAGAGGGTGGCGCAGCGGCTAAGGATTCATGAGACATGAGTACAGGTGTCAATACACGTAAGGCCCAATAACCCTGAGCAGAGAAAAATTGAGTTTGTCAATTTCTTTTTAAAGTTCCTGGAGGTCAGTGTCTCCCCATTCTCAGTCTGAGTTACAGCGTGCACAGCTGTGTGCACAGAGTGTGTGTGTGTGTGTGCATGCGTGTGTGCGTGCGTGTGTGCGTGCGTGCGTGCATGCGTGCGTGCCCATGTATGCTGGTCAACTTGCCTGCAATATTAGTTTACAAATTGAAAGGGGAGCAGTTAGCTATTAATAAAAGCCAGCTACATGATCTCATAGTATCTCCCACCATCGACCTCTCCACTGTATAGCTCGATGTGCAAACCTATGTGATCACCGGAGGGAGATTCTGTTAAAGTGTCTTGGCGCCCGGAGGGAGGGTGAAGACATGGTGTAGGCTACTGTGCAGGGGGGTCGGGGAATCCGAAATAGCCGCCGTCACCGAGGGCGGCGAGTCTGGGCCGTTTGCCTTGCTTTGGCCTCTTGTGCAGCGAATAATGTCACAGAATTAAGAAAACATGATGAGATGATGATGCGAGTCATGTGCAGCACAAGCACAGAAGAAAAGAAGACAACAGCGAGTAACGGAGCGAGAAACTTCTATGTCACCCGATTGCCATTTATAGATCCGCCACCACCACGAGTAGTCAACAAGTTCCAAATTCTAAAATGTCTTTACATGCTTTGCCTCTCAGTGAGTGGGACCATTTTTTTGGAGGAAGCTTAAGAGTCTAGTAATTACCTTGTAAACTGTACTTCCGCCACAAGAGGTCAGGAGCTCAGTAGCGTAGTGCCTGTACGCTTTAAATAAAAGTGCATATGTGTGTATAGGTGTATGTGTGGACGTTAAGTTTGAACTATGCCCTGCACGACCCTCATACTATAATACTGTATTTCAGCAGGATAACGTTTCTAACCTCTGTTTTGACTTGGTTCATAGTAGGAAGGACAATAGGGGGCGCTAGTTTACGTCGGCAGGAAAGACGGGTGGTTAAAAAAAAAAAAGCGTGCAAATCCGACTCTATGCAGTTGGATGGAGCTGGGGGTGAACACTTTGTCATGGGGGGCTGGGTGTGCGCGTCCAAAGATCCGTGAAAACGCGTGCGGCGCGTCCAGCGCTGCGGGAGGGTCCCGCGCTGCATTCAACCTGAGATGGCGATCGGAAAAGCCACACTTTCTAATCTGGAATACTTACAACGCTTTCTAACCATACTTAGCCACGTCTGAATTTCGGCGCGTATCTAGACTACCGTCGAAGTACCCAGCTTGCCAAGCAAACGCACGCACACGCACACACACACACGCACACACACACACGCACGCCTTTGCCGCGGGCGTCTATGTTTCCCGATCAGGGGCTACGCATCACATGCTCGGAGGTGGGCGCTGTTGACTTGGAAATACTAAATTCCGACTCTGACGTGAAGGCAGCGGCCGGTCCCGTGCTTGTGGTAAGCGGTCGCCTTTCATAACTACCCGCAAACCGGAACAAGAAACAAGTAAGAAACCCACCGTGGTCGCTACCGACAAGCAGATATATAAATGTATATGAGTATATATATATATATATATATATATGTGTGTATATATGTATAATTACATTGTACAAACTGCTGTAGAGCGAGAGAAATACAGGTTTTAGGAAGAGAACAAAAAGCCTCGCGTGTTAAAACTCGGGAGACATTTTGAGCGTCACAGCAGCCAGACGCGGGGCTCAGGTTTGGGATTTGACACGATGAATTAAAATGTCGATGAATTAAAATGTCGATGAATTTAAATGTGGATGAATCAAAATGTCGATCAATTAAAATGTCGATCAATTAAAATGTTGATGAATAACAATGTGGATTCCCCTTTACTGCAGTTGACGGTGACGCGCTTAAGAAGAGGAAGAAGGAGAAGGTGAAGCTTTGTTTTGCTTGTTTCTTTTTTCTTTAATAATATAACCACTATTTGATTGTTTTCTATTCATGTAAAGCACTTTGAGTTGCATGTTTGGTATGAATAGTTAGTTAGAATAGTAATTATTGTTATTGTTATTATTATCATTGTTATATTGTTATTATTTTTTTATTGTTATTATTATTATTATTATTATTATTAGTAGTAGTAGTAGTAGTAGTAGTAGTAGTAGTGGTGGTGGTGGTGGTGGTGGTGGTGGTGGTGGTGGTGGTGGTGGTGGTGGTGGTGGTGGTGGTGGTGGTGGTAGTAGTAGTAGTAGTAGTATTATTGGTATTATTATTAGTAGTAGTAGTGGTATAGACCATTAAAAACTTATTCTCTACACTCACATTTAGGGCTCTAGGACATGCTCTAGGACATGATATCATATCTAACCGATATGATATAATATCTAACTGATATGAGATAATATCTAACTGACATTATATAATATCCAATTGATAAAACATAATATATAACTGTTATGATATAATATATAATTGATATAACATATAACACTCTATGTAGATATGTTTATAACATATAGATATGTTTATAACATATAGATATGTTCATATATATATTTCTATATAAATATGTTTCTTAGTAATTATTATATGTTGTATGTAAATATGTTGTATGTAGATTTGGAGCTGTAACAAAAGTAATTTCCCCCTCGGATTATTAAAGTATTTCTGATTGTGATTATGATTCTTATAATATATAACTGTTATGATATAATATCTGATTGATATAACATAATATATAAGTGATATGAAATATAATTTATAACTGATATGATATAATATTTAACTGATATGTGATATCTGAGTGATATGAAGCCCCACAGCTGTTCTTACCTCCAGGATCATATTACTAGTATGACAGCATCAGTAACCTCGTCCACATAAAGCCTGATGGATACACACACACCTTTCCAGATCGACAACAGAGTTTCACAGAGATGTGTTCAAAATGAAGAAGGGACATTCGTTCATTAATTTCAACATGAGTTTCACAAGACACACTTAAAAACCAACGCTGCCATTCCTGTGTTGTTAAAATATACTCTGGAAGTAATTATTGGAACTTGTTTTCAGATGGCAGTAGCCCTGGCCGACAGGGCTATTGGTGCAGTCATTGGATCATCTGTTGCAGATGCTGCAGGTATGATCTGGAATTTACATGTTACTACAACTTTAGTACTACATCGTTCATTTTAAAGACAATTTATGGATTTTTTTCACTGTGAAGATATTCATATCAAGTCTTCAGGATGAAAAAAAAACCATGTAGATTATAGGTTCCCTGTTGTTGGAATTGTAATAACGTGAGCAATCCTCCCACTGCAGCACAGCCGCTCCACTGGGTGTATGACCTGCAGAAGCTGACGGCCCTCCTGAGCCAGGATCCCCACCCAGAGTTTCGTCCTGAGTCTGCCAATCCATTCTACAGGCGGGAGACGGGGAACCAGAGTTGCTATGGAGACCAGGCATACGTCCTGCTGGAGTCCCTGTCAGAATGCGGAGGTAGGCATCAATCAAAATCACTCAATCACTAGTTTCGGTGTTAGAGAAAGAGGAACAATGAAGATTCTCCCAGAGTTGACTTTTCTGTTGAATATGTTCTGGGCATAAACTTGATCTCTTCTGATTTATTTCTTTAATTACACTTTGGTTGTTGTATTGTAGCATTTTACCCAAGACCCTCCTTCACCGTTAAGCAGGAGGTTACTTAAAGTGACGTGAGAAACCCGGAGGGCATGTCCCAGAACACCATCAGCAGAACACTCGACGAGAACTCAATAAGATCTCAATAAGAACTCAATAAGAACTCAACAAGATCTCAACAAGATCTCAATAAGAACTCAATAAGAACTCAATAGGAGCACGGCGGTGAAAGATGCACGAACGTGACAACGAGAGAAGGCGTCAGAGGCTTTGTTTTACAGAGATGGGAAAAAGAAAAAAAGAAAAAAATAGTGAAATCAAACTCAAACATTGCCATTTATTGACAGTACCTGTACTTCCTCAAATAGTGACCGGGGCTTCTATTTGCCTCACCTTCCGTCTGGGTGCTGTGCTCCTCAAAAGAAATACTTATAAACGTGCATTCTTCATTTTGGTTCGGAGACACTCTATCCGTTACGCGATCCACTTTTCTCATCCAAGGCGGAACGTCCCTTAGTTTGGTTTAAAATGTTCTGTTCATACGAGTAGAAACAAACGTCAACAACAGATCTGAAATAAAAAACGCAGGAAAACCAACAGGGGGGGATCGGCACCGGAGGCGCCTGGTTTACCTGCTCATATTTGAGTAAACACGGTGTATGGAAAACACGCTCTGAATGCTGGGGCTCCAGAAAAACAAGCTCGACCCGGGAAAAGGAGGTGGAGGGACTCGGAAAGGGAGGTTGAAGTCCGTCCCCTGCCCTGGCTCAACGGTATTTGGAGCGATCGCGAACCCTGAGCTCTCAGAATGAGAGAAAGACGAACAACCCAGATCGCCCTCAGGGGCTTGCGCGGGAACACCACAAGAATCCAGATCACCGCGTCAATTTGTTCTCATCTTGTTCTGAACACGTCTTTTTGGTCCAAAACTTCTCCTTCTTTTTAAGTGTACCTACACTTTTAGGGCGCTGTTGAATTAAAGGTGCCGGTTTGCACAGCAGCCCAGTCAGATTCGCAGAGTGTGGCTGGTGCCAGGATGTCGTACCGTTATTAAAGCTCTCGCTCTGTCCTCCCGTTCGACCAGGTCTGGATGTCGACGATTTGAAGAAACGCACATTGAAATCCTTTGGCCCGGGGTCCGAGTACGACACGCCCATCAATGATCCTTACAGGGAAAAAGGAGGTGAGAAGTCCTCGCAAAAACAGGCTGGGAACATATTCACCAAGTCGACAAAAGGATGTTTAGAGCGGAATACGAACACATTAAAATGGAATATATCACATACCGACACAGGAAATGACTGAGGAACCGTGACACCAAAATGTTCTGTCCTTAAAATGTAGAAACATCAGATAAAGAAATGTAAGCGAGATGATGTTTCCAAACTAGGGCCAAGGCCACAACTGCCGATCGAGGGACCCTGGAGACATGCCAGTTTGAAGAGCTTCCTCAAGAACGTGGACGCGGGAAAAGAGGAGACGGGTAAAACGCGGTGACTCCGGCAAACCCATGACCATCGCAGCGCATTTGTATTTTTACTCAAGCCACGTATTGCATGTCTGCCCTTTAGGTTGCGACACAGACTGCCAGGTGGACGGGGTCGCAAAGCTGGCTCCCATCGTGGCTTTCTATGCGGGGAAGCCCGAGATGCTGGCGAAGGTTGAGGACGCCGTCCGCGTCACCCAGAATAACGATGCCTGCGTGGCCGAGACCCTGGCAGCCGCCAGGTTGGTCCACGCACTAGCGATCCCTATTTAGCCGTTTATACTGTAAGTGCATAATCTGCATCTTAGAGTGTTGCAAATGACAAACTAGTGTTTAGAGATAAAAGATAAAGGTACTTTATTAATCCCCAAAGGGAAATTCCAGAATGCAATTCCAGTTTCATGTCGTTCTGTATTCAGAATGTTGCCCAATGAACATTTGAGTGGAGTTTGACCTTGTCAATTGCTGTTAAACTTGAACTAATTTGCTCCACACAGAAGCGATCATTTCAAAGATAAAACAGAACTATTATTCTGACAATGCTCAATGGAAACACATTTGGAGTAAACCAAAAAAAGCTCCGGCATGCATTTTATATTTGTCATGGCGTTTCATAAACCTTCCACAGTTATAAAACCATATAAATAAACTATATTGAGTCCAGTTTGAGGTAGATAGAGCTGACATCTTCAGCTAAAACCACTGAGTTCCACTGATTAAACCATTTACTTAAAGAATGTGACCAAAGTAAATTTTACCCAGGCCTGTGGAGAGTTGTTTTTTTCAAGATATGCTGTTTTTTTTCCTTAATCCTTTGCCTCCACTTGCTTTGCATATGTGTGTATTTTTGCTGTTTTTGTTTGCCTTTTCACGTGAAGTGGATTGAGTCACGCATGTATGAAAGACGCTACACGATTTAAATTCATTTGACTTGATGGTAAGTGTTGATAATTGGTGATGGGAGCGATGAGGTCGACACCAGAATCCGTCACTGAGTACACGTGGAATTGCTTTCCAGGATTTTGGAGCACTTCATCCTGAATGGAGCCGATCCAAAAGCGCTGGACGCGGTGCTTGACCAGCTGAGTGACCCCAAGAGGAAACAGCCCCAGGAGCTGGACAAAGCTGTGGTCGGTATGTGAGGCCCTGGTCTCTTAGACCGTCTCTTATCTGCACGGGAAACCTTTGCACTGTTAAATATTTACACTGTTATTTGCATTTTAACATCGGAGTGTGTATACTATGTATCAGTTGACTGGGACCTCTAACCCTAACGTTGAACTAAATTCTTAAAATCAATTATTGTTTTCAGGGCACATCCACCAGGTGAAGAACAATTTATCTAAGACTCCCCAGGATCTTATCCCTGCTGTGTTCCCAAACACATGAGGTAAACAGAATACTGTAAACGTCACTTGACAATAGTAGTAGTCCTTTCTCGATAACAGAATTGTTTTGTTCCAAGTGCACGTAGCAATTGCAGAACACCATAGTAGGGGAAATACATTTCAGATATTCCCTCATTCCAACCACACCCCAACATTGTGTTGCTGCAGGTTTGCCTGGTGCTTTCCAAGCCGCTCTGCACGGCGTCCTGACAGCCACACACTATGAACAGGCTGTGAGGGACACCATGAGCTGCGGGGGATGCACCTGCAGCAGAGCCTCCTTCATTGGGGCCTGTCTTGGCGCTCAGGTTTGTGTGTGTGTGCGTGCGTGCGTGTGTGGTCAATTTAAATCTTCATCGTTAAAATTTATTTAAAATAACCGTTTTACCCTTAAATTTTACTCTTACTTGATAATAATAATAATAATAATAATAATAATAATAATAATAATAATAATAATAATGATAATAATAATAAATACATATAGCTGCGGGCAGCAATACACAGCGTCAAGTTTCGTTGTTTTAGGTACGTATTACAGTTTTCCGGGTTCTGTGAAACGTAGCACAAGTTAGAAAAGTCACAAACACCGTGGACTTACGTCCGGACCAATCAACGCGCACTTACGTAACTGCATGTTGCTCCTCTGGTGTTCAGTTGAAATATCCCTGAATCTGTGTTTTAAGAATTACGTTTGTTCCTGGATGATTCCGCGACGCAAGTTTTTACAAGTCGCGTCACGTAGAATTACTACCCCAAGTCGATACACTTGTTGCGTGTCATTACTTTATCATAAAAAAATTGAACGTGTCTACTACCTGTAGTCCACAGAGTCCTGCCTCAAGGTGTCTCTGTAGAAGGAAATCACTCCGAGTGGAAGTTCCCAAGTCCAAAGCCATACACACACACGCACACTAGGGTTGGAAATTATGAAATTATGAAATGAAAGTATGAAATTTCACAGTACGGGACAGTATCTACCAAAATACCGCGGTATACGGTATTTCACGGTATTAATGTTTCCCCCTTTGTTTTCTGTCTATTTAATTGTCAATATTTTATATTAAAAAAGAAACAGGTGACATGGTGAAGCCTCTGCGGCGCAGCACATTGGTGCTCTCAAATTCACAGTAGAGGCAAAATAAGACATATATATCAAAATCCAACTTATTTGCAAGGTTGAAGATGTAAACTTTCACTCACCCTCACCTCATGTTGGTGAAATTAAAAAAAATTTTCTTTGTCTTTGTCTATGCTTTTTGTATAGTGACACCGTTCGTTAATGGAAGAATTTAGTACTATAGAGAGAATACAGAGGATCATGTCAACCCCAGTATTGTATGAAACATTTGCTCTTGATCATCGTAGGTTGGTCTTCAGGGGATCCCATCTTCCTGGAGGACCAAGACCCTTCGATATGACTCCCTGCTGCAGCACGCCAGGAAGATTGCGGAGCAGCACCAGTAGAAAACCACGGGTTCAGCATCAGACCGTGCAGCGCCCTGCTGAGCCTTCACAGAGCAGTGAATGACGCTTCCTGCCCAAACTACGACACGACAGGAATTCGATGTATTTGTCTCTGTTTAGGTGCGACATGTGCCGGAACACAATAAAACCCTTTTAAAATTAAACGCTGGATTTCGGGGATTTCACGGCTGAATTTCAGTTTTTCATCCGGGAATGCAGAGGAAATGTGGAAAATATCCATACGTTTCTATGTTTCCTCCCTCCTGAAACTACAAATAATAGCGTCTACTTTGTGTTCACCGTGTAAATACTGTGTAAATACTGTGTATGTACATAGTGACCGCAGGTAACAAAGTACACGTGCTTGTTGTTAAGTAGAACATGTGCAAAAAGTATTTGCACATGTGCATTTTCGGGGATTTTCAACTATAAATCCATAGAAAAGTGATTTATATTTGTTAATTACTATGACACCACTGATATAAATGTATTATTAATTGCAATCAGGATATGCATGAAAATAAGCACTTTATTCCTCATTGTAGGCCCTGTTATATCAGACAACTGGATATGGATAGTACTATTGCTTTAATGCTTTAATACTTTAAATCAATGTTGATGTAGTATTTATCGGTTAACACATTTAAATTAAGTAATGACATTTGATTTTCTTCTGATTTAAAAATTGAACCACTTCCACCACTCTGCATGGAGAATAATTTATAATCGTTAAACTTGCCCATCGGTGCGTCGACCAAACGAAGATTGTCCCAGAGCGGTTCCCGTAGTTCCACCTGACGAAACCACACTGAAGCAGTTGTCAAGTATGGCAGCCAAAGCAGGAAAACAGAGCCGCTCGGGAGCGGGACTCTCCGGCAGAAAGGGAGCCGGGGAGACGGAGGAAGAGGAGCTGCCGTTGCAGGCCGTCCTCGTAGCGGACAGCTTCAACCGGAGGTTTTTCCCGATCACCAAAGACCAGCCGAGGGTAAGCAGGCGGTCCTGCTAGCTGTGATGCTAACGCTAACGCTAGCGGCACCGGTCGGCATGCTTGCTGTCAGTGACCGGCGGAGACACCACAACCCATATGTTGGGGTTTAAACTTGTGGCCCCAAAATTCTCTCACAGGCACGTTTCTGCTCCGTAAAAGTGGAGGCCCTTGACCGTAGCGTGACCACTTGTTTACAGGCATTACTCCCGCTGGGCAACGTCGCTATGATCGACTACACCTTGGAGTATCTGACTTCAACTGGGGTCCAAGAAACATTCGTCTTCTGCTGCTGGATGTCTCATAAAATCAAGGAGCACTTGCTGTGAGTCCTTCGTTTGCCAGTGTCTCATAGGCTGTGGGCTATGTCAATGACTCACCCACATATTATCCCCCCTTGTCCTTCTGATAAACAATGCTTTGGTTTGGTTTCTTTATGAATTTGATCTTTATGAATTTGATCTCTCTGTCCGACAGGAAATCCAAATGGTGTCGCCCGACCTCTCCGAACACGGTCCACATCATCACGTCCGACCTTTACCGTTCCCTCGGCGACGTGCTGAGGGACGTGGACGCCAAGTCTCTCGTGCGCTCAGACTTTGTGCTGGTCTACGGCGACGTCGTGTCCAACGTCGATGTCAGTCAGGCCCTGCAGGAGCACAGGTGACCCGGGTTTGGAAATAACTTGTTATTTGGTGCGAGGTTTGCTTTCCGTTCATCCTTTGCCTGGCTCGCGCGAGAAGAGATCCTCGCCCTTTCTGTCCGATATGTTGACCTTGTTTCATCCAAACCGTGTGAACGTACCGACGCTCAAATATTACACAAAAAACTTCATTTATATATGGCTGTCCCCTTGTCCTCAAATATCAAGGCATCGGCGAAAGGCGGACAAGAACATCTCGGTGATGACGATGATCTTTAAGGAGTCATCGCCAGGTCATAAGTCCCGCTGTGACGAGGATGACATCGTCGTTGCCATGGACAGCAAGAGCCAGCGGGTCTTGCACTACCAGAGGACGCAAGGCCTGAAGAAGTTACAGTTCCCCATGGTAGCCATCTAACTGACTATTTACCTTAGAAGCGTCTTAAAATCTCTTGACGGATCCTTCAATATGCGGGATGAACGGTGAGACTTTACTTGACCAGTGGCGGTTGCTCTTCTCTCAACTACGCAGAACATTTTCCACAGCGAAAGCGATGAGTTTGAAATCCGACACGACCTCCTGGACTGCCACATCAGTATCTGCTCTCCACAGGTCCGAGCCCTACACACTGACTCACTCGATGCATTTTAATTTGTTTGTTCTGTCAGTTTCCTCAACAAAATGTTTACGTTCTCTCAGGTTGCCGAGCTCTTCACGGACAACTTCGACTACCAAACTAGAAATGACTTTGTCAGAGGGATACTGGTCAATGAAGAGGTACAGTTGACAAATTAACACTAGCCTGTGGATTCTGATTTAAACTAAACACCCCTGTGTGTTTAATGTTATTTAATACCATCTTCTCTTCCTAGATCCTGGGAAACCAGATACACATGTACGTCACAACTGACGGCTACGGTGCCCGAGTCTCCAACTTGCTTATGTACGACTCGGTTTCTTCTGACCTCATACGCCGCTGGGTGTACCCCCTCACCCCGGAGGCCAACTTCACCGACCAGAAGGGGCCAGGGTGCACGCACTCCCGCCACAATGTCTACCGCTGCTCCGGCGTCAGCCTTGGCCATGGCAGCCAGATGGAGGAGAATGTCCTGATTGGCCGCGACACCATCATCGGCGCCAACTGTCAGATTTCCAACAGTGTCATTGGAAATAATTGCACCATAGGTAGTTGCCCAAAACCATTTTCTCCTCTGAGCACCAGGAGCTGTGCATGTGGAATGACAGACACATTCAATAACCACCCGTCTTCCATATATCAACAGGTGACAATGTAATCCTGGACCGTGCCTACATCTGGAATAATGTGCATATTGCTAACAACGTAAGAATAAGCCAGTCTGTGGTCTGCGACAAGGCTAACATCAAAGAGGGCGTCAGGTTAAATAAACAGTGTGTCCTGGCGTATAATGTAAGTATGAGTCCAACCCTTCTGCTTTTCATCAATGTATAAAAGATTAGATTACCCTGAACTTTACGTACTGTACCAATGAAATGAACACTGAGACGCGCCGTTTTCAGGTTGTCATCGGACCAAACATCTCTCTCCCGGAAGGCACTGTGGTGTCCATGCACCACCCGGAGGAAGAAGAGGAGGATGACGACGACGAGTTCCTGAGTGACGATGCTGCAGTCGGCCAGAGTAAAGACAAAGCCAAACAGAAAGGTGCGCATGACGGTGTCGCCGCCTTCAAAATGTCCCGGCTTGATTCCGGGTCCCCGGTGGCTCAATCCTTTCTCCCCTCCCCTCAGCGTTTAACCCGGCGGAGGTAGGCAGAGATGGAAAGGGCTACATCTGGAAGGCTAGCAGTCTGGATGACACCGAAGACGAAGAGCTGTCTCAGTGTATCTGGGGTAAGACGGGACCTCAGTTGCTTTTTCTCATGGTTCTCTCCTCCAAAGTGAACACAGGTGGCCGTGTTAAAATGAACACTGCGCCCCGGGTTGGTCTCGTCCCCTAGGGCTGGTGCTGAACCCCGACCCCGAGAGCGACAGCGAGGCCAGCGAGCACGACGACGCCGACGACCCGGTCATCCCGTCACCTGAAATGGATGACATCAAAGGTGGGGCCGGTTTGTGCCGTTCGTGAGTGGGGAAGGCGTGAATGTGATCACCTGCCCAGGATCATTATCTCAACTCCCGCAACTCTACCTGTATTACCTGTATTACCCCTTTATCCCAACTGGTTAAATTAGAATAATAGAACAACTCGGAAAATTTCTTACTGTTCCATATAAAACGTCACGAGAGACGGTTGTTGGATTAACCCGCTCTCACGTCCCTTTAAAAATATATATTACGGTTGGTGCAGGCCTGTATCCCACAGTGGACACGGGTCTTTGGAGTCTCCCCTTGACCCCGTGTCTGCTTTTACCCGAACAGTCTTCCAGATGGAGGTCCTGGGCACTCTGCAGAGAGGGTTGGAGGAAAACATCGGCTGCGACAACCTCGTGCTCGAGATCAACTCTCTGAAGTAAGAAACAACTACAGCTTCCCCGTGCGTCTTGGGGAAGGTCGCTGATAGAAACTGTTCACATGTCAGGTGACCGGATCACATGATGAGGTCACATGAGAGCATCAAGTCAGTTGCCGGGTGAAATCCTGGTTACATTTTCAAATAAAGTCCTAGACAAAATGGCACCATGAAAAAATACTTTCAAAAGTATCACATCCTTGAGATCAGGTGTTCCCAAACACCGACGGCCTTGGCGGACTGAGCTCCTATCAAGGACCCCCCCACACCACCGAAAAAAATGTTGTACACACTTTACCTGCTTGTAATACACATCATATTGTCTAACATTTCACTAACATTTGCTGATAAAAAGTGCAACATTTACAGCAAAAATGTGATTGATATATATTTTTTGAGTATATATATATTTTGTTAAAAATATTTTGAAATAAAAAAAATCTATCAATTGAAGGTCGCAAACCCCATTTAGGAACCCATAGATGATGTTTCAATTAATACACTTAAAACCCAACAAGATACAGATCCAGTCCACCCTACTGCAGTATCCGAATTGTCAGTTATGTCACCCATAGTACCACATGAAAACATGGAATGAGTCCACACGTTGGGATAACAATGTCTAACTTTGGGCGTCGCCCTTCGTTTGTTTGTGTCTAGTTGGATTGATATGTTGCTGTTGCAGGTATGCCTACAACATCACCCTGAAGGAGGTGATGCAGATCCTGACCAGGGTGGTTCTGGAATTCCCCTTCCAGCAGCAGGGGCTGCAGCTCACCACACCCCAATATGCTGCTCTCCTTGTGCCGGTGAGTGAGCCCGCAATCCGAAAAATGATCTTTGGGATGCCAAAGGGGACCCTCGGGGTGTGACGATTCACCGATACGAACCAGGAACGGGTTTGAGCGTTGAAGGTGCGACTACATCGACCCGTGGACATTAGCACTGACAATTAACACTCCAACGCATCCAAGGTCATAACAATATTTTATTATATATTACTATATGAGAATCAAATATATATATATTATATTATATCTGAATGCTATAAAGTCACAAAAGATACATATGATTCACTGGTCTTTTATGAAATATATCTATGTGAAGGTAAGCAATGCCACTTTAATAGAATTGGCTTATTTTAATTTATAATGGAAAATGAATGTCTACATTAAACAAATGTTGAGAACTGAATCAGATTGCATCATACTCAATCGTTCTGTATTAAATGTGTCGTCTCTGAATCCTGTCTGTAACCCATGTATCTGGATGCGTATCAGGTCGTCTTATAAGGGAGAGATGCACGCCCCTAGGAGAGCGATATACATTGTCCTGTATTTTTTTATTTTTTTTACATACATTACATACATACATTGTCCTGTATTTATTTTCCCCAGCTGCTAAAGACGTGGTCACCGGTCTTAAAGAACTATGTGAAGAGAGCACAGGACCATTTGGATTGTCTGTCGGCCTTTGAGGAATTCTTCTTGGAGCATGAGAGCCACTGGGGCGCCATGATCAAGGTTGGGGCCAATACAGGCCAGCGCTCCCTCATAATGAACATACGTTACACTATGTGCTACGTACTACATATGTTTCTTGCACAACCATTGTACTTGGAGTGTGTGAGTGAAAACAAAAATGATATAGCGCCGCCACTTCTTTTCAGCACTGTACAGGACGACACTTACTTCCGCCGCTTTAGAGTGACCTGCCCGCCGCCATTGTTGTCGTAGTGAAGCGCTGTTATCACAATGCTTTGTGCTACACGCTTGCCAGCCTAATGTCCAGTGGTTGCATACAACAATATATCACTGGCTGTTGTATTTGATCCCGCTACTTTTCACGTAGTGTATGATGCGTACGAAGGTTTAAACAAGAAAACCGCTAAAACATGAAAATTACATCAAATGAGACCAGGTTGAAAAGCACCGTGTTAGTTATCCGTCGGCAGGTGAGCACTGAGCTTTATCCCGCTGAATCGTCCAGGTCTTAATGAACATGTACCAGCTGGAGATCCTGGGGGAGGAGATCATCCTACGCTGGTTCTCCCAGGGAGCCACCAGTGACAAGAGCCGACAACTGCGTAAGAACCAGGGGGTAGGTACTGGATGCTTGTTGGCATGGTTTTGTCTGATGCAAGTGAACCGTGAGATCTGCATACAAACACTTGTGTAGAACATACAGCGGTGTGGCGTTTATGGCTTCGGTTTCCGCCTTGATTTCACCCCACCCTTTTTTGCAAACATTCAGTTATTTATTTCCGACTTTTATGGTTTGATTGAAATCCATAGTTGCGTCATAGGCCATTGTTCACTTGAGCAGCTAGACTTATTATGGAGTAGTTCCAGCAAACTTCCCCAAGCATCCCCTATCCACTCCACTGTAGCGTGAAAATACTGCTCACATAAACTGTATTTTCAAGTATGCTCAAGTTTGTTTACTTAACCATCTCATTCTTTAGAGAATCCCTGTATAAATCGTCAGGGGTTATAATATATACTTACAAATGTTAAAACGTGTTTGTAGTTTTGTGAACTGTTGCTTGATATTGTTTTTTTCCCCGTCAGGAGCTACATTTAGCCCTTTTTAATTTTATTTTTTTTATGAATCTCCCTACAGAATTATTTATTTTGTTGCAATTGACAGCGCACCTAAAGTGCCAGAAAGGCTGTCTTACCCAAATGTCTTATCTTTTTAATTGGCATGCATTTGTTATAATGCAGAGGTGAATTGCCTTTTTTGTTCATTTTTTTTTAATCAGCTCCAGAAGTTCATTCAGTGGCTAGAGGAGGCGGAAGAGTCATCGGAAGAAGAAGGAAACTGACAAGAGTACCCTGAGAGAGGATTAAAAACCTGAACATGGGACTGGTTAGTGCATCAGAGGCTGGTTCGTGTCTCTAGTGGAAAGTGTTTGGTCCTCCATGACAACGTTCCATCACCAATCTGCATCGCTGTCTCCCCTCTGCAGTGCAAGACGCAATATAATCGAGGAGTGCTGTGTCATGGGAGACTGTGTGCTATGGATGTAGACATTAAAATAAAGAGGATTTTATCCTGGGTGCTTTGGAAAATGTAGTCTTTTTTTTTTCTTTTTTTTATAATGGCTCAGTTCACTTCAGTCACAAAACAGTAATATTTTATTCACTCGTGTAAATTGTCAATGATATACTATACAATTGCTCCATTTTTAAAACCACCAACAATGTTGCGTCTCCAAGGAATGAGATATTGCTGCTGCCCGTTCACATACTGAGGTTTTTTTTTTTATTGAGCTTCATAACAAAACAATCACATTTAAGACATGAACAGTGTTGTCCCTTTGAGTGGCAATTTGACGTAATGTAGTTGACAATTACATGAAAACTACAAAATAGTTACATACCCACAAAAAAAATGGAAATAGAAAGCAGAGGAAAAATAAACACATGAAAAACAATCTCAATTTAAACACCGTGTTTCATTGTTAAAGGAGGAATTGCAGCAAAGTTGAGGTACAAAAATAGGGTGAAACTTGGATTCTTTCACATTTATACCACAGTGGTTAGGGGGAAAAAAAAGCTTTTGCCATTTTGGCCCCTACTAGGCAGCCACCATCAATGGCAACCACTGTGCAACACAACAGCAAAATATCAGTATATTTGGCACTTGCATCAATTTCTTAATCCTAGATTGATCTGCCCTCCCGCTTTTTGACAAAGCTATAAATGGCTCCGACCAAAAGAGAAGTCCCTGTGATTCCACAGACAGCCGACAACGACTTCCACATGGTGGCTACGCTCTCCTGCCTCGACATATAGCTCTCGTAGTCCGTGGGCACCAGGATATACGGGCGGCCATCCAGAGGGGCCTGCAATCTCATCACGTTGCCCCCTTCCAGGACAATTTCCCCAAAGCCGGTCACAGTGGCCCCCACCCGCAGAAGCTCCTCGCTCTCTTCTTGTCCCACAGGTTTCTCGCCACTCAGGCCCTCTAGCATCACGTTTGCCAGAGACTCCTCCGCATATCTAACTCGGTGGTGGACGCGCTCCAGGTACCAACCGGAGGCCTCCATGGGGTTCTGAACCTTCACATACAGGTCGTTGGTGAAGGCCCTCGGAGACACCAGACTGAAAGGTACCGTGTTGTTGGTCTCCTTCCTGTTCGTCCTCCGCGAGTTCCTGAAAGTGGAGCCGTGGGCATATTACTGATAACGCGGCACCGACACAGAATCTGTAGTCCTCCGTCTCAACAACCGCAGTGATTTTTATTTTTCTGCTGACGTACCACGTTCTTGTCAGTGAGTTCCAGTATTTCCAGTGCTCCTCTACGGCTATCTTCTGAATGACACCAAAGCATCGTGGGACAAACTGGCTGGCCAGCGGCTCCCCGTCCGGCAGGATACACCCTTAAAACGAACCGGTACAAATATGTGTTTACACTAATACTGTATTGGTTTTGTTCACCTTTTTTTAAATTTGTATTTCTTTTAAGTGGCAATCCACGAGATGGTCTGTATTGGGTGGATCACACAACAAACAATTTATTTAATTTTATTTTTTAAGAAAATGATCTCACAGATTGCCACTTTAACATTTGTTTGACTTGACCAAATGTTAAAAAAAAAAAAAAAAAAAGGTATATGCACCTTCCACAGCAGCGTACAGTAACCGTTTGTGACTTGACGTGTTGAGTAGTCTGACCAAGTGCTCGTCTGGCCTGAAGAACGGTACCTTCTAAGACAGAAAACAAGGGAAACCTTCAGATTAAAGCCGTTTAAACGCCCGGGACTTGTGTGTTTTTGGGGCCCGGTGGCCTGCGGGGCCTGCGGGGCCTGCGTGCCTTCAGTGTCTGCAGCTTCTCCCTTTTTTCCTGGTACAAGTGGTAGAACAAGCCCGACAACGCAAAGCTGGATCCCACGCCGAGGAAAACCAGGGGGTTCGGGAGGTCGCTCATTGTTTCCCTTAATAAACAACAAAGCAAAAACAAAACAAACAAAAAAAAAAATGGACAGGTTGCACAATAAAACAAGTGAATTAAACAAACACTGAATCCACAATTAACTTCGGGTTATGATGGTCAGGGTTGTCTGTGTTATGTAGGATGATTTTTTTTTTTTTTTTTTATATATTTTTTAAGAACCGCTCAGATGACGTTTCTATTATCATTTCTATTGTTATCGTCTATATTTACATTTATATTTACCTGGAATAAGTGCTCGACACGCCGCACCTTCACCTTCTACAATGTCCCGAGGAATCGAAACCAAAACAGCCGGGCCAGGTCGGACAGGGGCCACTTCCGTGTTTTCGCTGCCGACGTCACGCACCTGTTGGCCAATGGGAGAAAGGGACCCAGCTTCACCGGCTTGTTCACCAGAGGGCAGCAACGACATCCACTGGAGGAATGCTGGGAATTCCCGTGTCTGTGTGTGTCTGTGTGTGTCTGTGTGTGTCTGTGTGTGACTGTGTGTCTGTGTGTGACCGTGTGACTGTGTGTGTCTGTGTGTGACCGTGTGTCTGTGTCTGTGTCTCTGTGTGACTGTGTGTGTCCGTGTGTGTGCGCGCGCGCGATGACTCCCGAATCTGCTCCAACTATCTGTAAACTGGGATTATGCGATAAAGCCTATCAGTAGCATGCCAGTTTCAGCAGATAAAACAAAGAAGTAGGTCACGTCGCCTGCATTGTAACGTGCATTGTAACTGTTGAGGCCAGCGAGACCGTGTCGTCCGACAGCATCATCGAATAAAGGCCTGAACAAACGCATACTCTGCAGAGATTTCCCAACATTCTGTTATATTACTCCATCACAGCTGCTATAGCCTCCACATTCGTTTAAAAAAAACCTGCATCTTTCTATAGATTTTACAGCGGGGAAGGAGACCTCAGACGGGGAGTATAGAAGAGCAGAGCACAAACAACAGCACAGATGAAGTTGTTTTTTTTTTCCCTTTCAAACATTCCTGCCCTCAACATGTGTTTAACAGTGTTCCGGTTGTCATTTATTACCAGTGAACGAAGGACAGCTGCTTTCAAAAGATGCCCCTGCCCACTCACCCACCCATCCTCCTTACTTGACTCAGATGTTGATTCATTCCTTTTCACCAGCATCTCGGCACGTCCTTGGCTGTGCACTGTGGTCGCACCAGTGTTCAGTGCAATTTGATGACGCTGCCTTCGGAATTTCTACGTAGGTGTGGAAGCGGCGTTGAAATTAAAAAAGCCGCATTGTCCCACACAATGTCTCAAACGCAATCCACCTCACCCGATCCAGTAAATCTAAACCTCTTTGATGACACGCTGAGAAATATATTAACGTTGGTGGCATAATAAGGGGAAAGGCCACCCTCCACCTCTCCCGACTGCTACAATTCTTCTAGGAATGCTGTCATAAAATCCCAAGCTGTGTGCGGGATATTGCGCCGTTACTCAAGGAGAAAAGCCCCCCTGTTCTTTGAGGGGTGAAGGAGGTGGAAAGGTGCTGCACACACTCTTCACTCAAGATCTTCCCTTAAAGGTTCAGTGAACAGGTGACTGGGGAGGTTGATTAAACCCCTCTTTGATTTGTTTTAGCAGTGTGTTTGGGGACGTTATTGATCCTGGTGTGTGTGTGTGTGTGTGTGCGTGCTTGAGTGTCTGCGTAGACTCACATGGGTGAAGCTATTGTTGTAACACCCCATTTTAATTGTTACACTCCACTGGTTCTGAAGGAAGGAAGCGACAGGCTGACAAACAACTAGAAAACATTCAATATTAAATTCCATTTAATATTGAACACCCCTCTCTCTCTTTCTTGTATGCATTGTGCATGCGTTCGCCTGTGTGCATGTGTGTGTTAGTGTATATATATATATATATATATATATATATATATATATATATATATATATATATATATATATATATTTATATACATACTGTATATATATAATATAATATCATAACCGTACACTGCACAATAGGGTTAGACTCCCACAAGATGTCTCTTGGTTGGTAACAGACATTATGGGCTGCAGGCATCCTATGGCTTTCTCCATGTGTGAATGTAGGAAATAGGGCGAGCGATGAATTATCTCATTCTCATAACGCTCAGGGGTGCATGGGTGCTTGCGCTCCTTCCACCAGATTACCTGCCTTTGTGCGCTGGCCTTGGACACAAGTGGTTTCCGAACGGCAGCCCGGCCGTAAAATCCCGCTTTGTGGATCTCAACGTGTAGCTTTTGTCTAGGACGGATCACGAGGCGCTGGTTCAATTCTCCGAAAAATGTTCGAGACCGTGGGTTTGTGGCGCTCAACCGCTGCGCCGTTAAATCCCCATCTGCCCCCTGGACGTGGGCTTCAACTTCAGCAGAGCAGTACGTCATTAGTGACGCTGTTGATTTGAGTCTGTGAAATATCACAGAGGCAAAAGTTTTCACCTTTTTTTTTTTGAATAACATTTTTTTCCCAAAGCAGCCGTGGCTTAAATGGACAAATATTTGAACCGCTTTGCGATGAGTCACGCAAATACGTGACTCACGCCGCCGTTACTTGGTGTGGGAGGCCTCTGCCTGCCACTCCGACCTGAGTGTCGTGGCCGGCGGGCCGGGCCAACGGTCCGCTCCGTCCCGGCACTTTCGGGCGGTTTTGATCGTGATCACCGCCGCGTCGTGGCTCTTATGAGAACGTGAACGTTCATTGACGGTAAAAGATGCTCGATGCCCACATTGACCGGCAGACGCCCCGGAGTGGCCTGTTCCGCCTGGAGAAATTGGAAAGATTCACAAAAAAAACCAAAAAAACCCCATTGTCATTATGGTTTCTTCCGAGATCAATTCAATGGTTTCATGAAACATAAACCTGCACTTAGAAAGCAACGAAACCCAGTAAATCAGACGCAGCACAACTCTACAGTAACACTTCAGCTGAGAGCAATTTGAGGCGTATTGACTGTATAGTGACGTTACGGCCGTGTTCTTGTGTGTGTGTGTGTGTGTGTGTGTGTGTGTGTGTGTGCGTGAGTGTGTGCGTTTGGCCAGAGGGTAGAATTCAAGTGCTGACAAAACACTTAAAGATTGTTATTCAGTCCCTGACCTGAATGGTATTTTAAGAGTTGTGAACAGACATTATGCCACAATCTCACCAAACTTTTGGGACGATGCGAAATGTGTGTTTGAAAGTTGCAGCCCTCCGCGGCACCTTTTGTGACGGTCGAAACTTTGAGGCGTCGCGTCCGGAAAAACCTCTTCCAAACTGTACCTGGAGCCGGCGTGAGAAATTTCATGCGGGCTGTCTGGAAATGGTGGCAGCGGAGATATGGATGTCGTTTTCAAAAGGTAGAGCTTCATTGAAGTCCGGAGGGAAGTCAAATGCGTTTCTGAGCGTAGTGGTTTTGTGGAAGGCTTACAGAGAGAAAAAAAAACCGTTATTAAAATCATTTGAACTTTTTGGTCAGCCGGCCGGAGATCAGAGAACACCAAAAGATTCTTTTTCTTTTTTTTTTTTTCTCAAATTCTACAACAAAATGCCTTAGGGAGAAGCAAATGTATTCTTGTATGATGACACAAAAACGGAAAACGATGAAAGCCCGCTCTGTACGGCCAAAAAGTTCCCCGGCCTTATCTCGCAGGACACCGATGGCCAGCCATTTTGACTCTGGCTCAGACGAATGCGCGCGCGTGCGCCCGTCGGCGCTTTCATCCATCTGCCGATGACCAAACGCGCGGCGCGCGGCGCACGGCGTCGATTGCGCCCAATGTGATGCATCCTCAGAACGCGGCATATGGGGTGGACACCTTTTTGTAAATAATTTTTTATTTTTTTTTTACCATCGGTACGAATGAGGTTAAAGAAGCCGCTCGTCTACGTGCGGCAGTGAAGTTGCACGCCGCCTGAATGACCAAAGGGCGGACAAGCAAAAGGCCCCGAACGACAATCAAACACACATCCTGTCCGCATCTGTTGAATTGGAGAAAAGAAGTTGTCCCTATGTAATCACTCCGCAATTCCGAATGGTCGTGACAGAAGTCGCTTTGCTGCTATTCGGACGCTACTCATGGTGGCTGTTCGTCGGGCTGCGGCCTGCTCTTTGTTCGAGCGTAAACAAGTAAATAGAAAGTGCGACACCCCGGGGCCACCACTCCAAAAGTTTGAGAACGAGGATCGTACACAAACTCAGGGTATCGCTCCTTCAGAGAGCTTTTATTTTGAAAGTCCAACATCAGAAGGTTGCGATGGACGTCAGAAGCGGTGACATGAGGTGGTCATTAATTTGTTTCTTTATTTTTATTCATTATTCTATTAATTTTATTTGGCTTGATTTTCATTCACTCCTTATGGTTGCTTTCATTCTGTATCATAATTTGAGAGTTAACATGTCATGTCTAAAATTTCACACCTGAATGTTACGGCGCTCTGAGATGGTGTACTGTCCAATTGGAGTGAAATTAGACTGTGGAAAGGTGGGGTTTCCTTTATATGTTCTGAAATGATTCAAGCACTCTATATTAGATGTACCCAAGTACAAATACTGGAAGTACTTATATATTCGATGTGAAAACACGTCCCTTAGTGCCAGGGTTCCCAAAGTGGGGTCCCCAAACCAACTGCAGGGGCTCCATTTTTTATATTGAGTTTTGATTTTCTCACACAAAATATAAAGTATACTCAACTTCATTAATGATGGTGTTTGTTGTTGTTGTTGTTGTTGTTGTTGTTGTTGTTGTGGTTGTTGTTGTTGTTGTTGTTGTTGTTGTTGTTGTGGTTGCTGTTGTTGTTGTGATGTTTAAGTACAATTTTTAACCATACAGCCATTTATTATAAGCAGATCGTGTGCACAACTTGTCTTTGTGGTAAACCCGTTTGGGCCTTAATGCGTCAGTCTGTGTTCTCTGGTTGAAGGTGCAGTTTTTCTCGGACGATAGTTTCCTCAAACGTAACCCTCTGTTTCAAATCTTATCCTGTTGTTTTCTTTTTCAACAGCTACGCAGGTGATTGTTTATAAAAGTACACACGCATAACCTGCGTGTCCGCATTTTTTTAGTCCACTGCCCATTGAACTGAAACTTCAACATGCTGAAAAATGTTGGTATAAGATATAAGGTTAGAGATGGTTAAGTTGAGGTATGAGGTCAGAGATGGTTAAATTGAGGTATAAGGTTAGAGATGGTTAAGTTGAGGTATGAGGTTAGAGATGGTTAAGTTGAGGTATGAGGTTAGAGATGGTTAAGTTGTGGTATGACGTTAGAGATGGTTAAGTTGAGGTATGAGGTTAGAGATGGTTAAGTTGAGGTATAAGGTTAGAGATGGTTAAGTTGAGGTATGACGTTAGGGATGGTTAAGTTGAGGTATGAGGTTAGAGATGGTTAAGTTGTGGTATGACGTTAGAGATGGTTAAGTTGAGGTATGAGGTTAGAGATGGTTAAGTTGAGGTATAAGGTTAGAGATGGTTAAGTTGAGGTATGACGTTAGGGATGGTTAAGTTGAGGTATGAGGTTAGAGATGGTTAAGTTGAGGTATGAGGTTAGAGATGGTTAAGTTGAGGTATAAGGTTAGAGATGGTTAAGTTGAGGTATGAGGTTAGAGACGGTTAAGTTGAGGTATAAGGTTAGAGATGGTTAAGTTGAGGTATAAGGTTAGAGATGGTTAAGTTGAGGTACGAGGTTGGAAATGGTAAAGTTTAGGGTTAGGGTCAGTGACATTTTTCAGACTGTTGGGCTTTCGGAATAATGGGCTGTAGAAACAATGGCATGACACCCATTTTTCAGCTGTGGGGTTAGTGTTAGGGTTGGATTAGGGTTAGGGTTAGGGTTAGGTTGTTTGAGAAAAGAAGCCTACCCAGTATGAGGTTAGGGATGGTTAAGTTTAGGGTCGGGTTAAGGTTTGGGGTTTGGGGTAAGGGTTGCCCATTTTTCAGCTGTGGGGTTAGGGTAAGGGCTTAGGGTTCGGGGTTAGGGGTTAGGATTACCAATTTTTCAGCTGACTTGCCGTCAAAATTGCGCAAGTCCTGCGAGAAAAGCTCGAACCTGCGAATTGGCTCCCCACCCCACCCACCACACCTGTTGTTACACGGAATGCTCCTTTAATCCAATGAATGACTTGCCCCGTCGCCCCTCATCCTTCTGGCGGATTCTTGAGTGGCTTCTCTGCATATCATCTCCTATAGAAACCCCGTGTTTGCGGACACCTTTCACCGCGGACTGAAAAGCAGCGGCAGCACAGACGTGCGTCGGTAGTTTTTTTTTATTTTTTATTATTTTTTCTCCCCGGCGGCCCACTGACGTTTTCCACCGACTGACCCTTCCATTGGCTGCTTTCTAGCGGTTAAAAAGGCGCAGCTCGGTGGGAGTGGGAGGACCGCGGGACCAGAGACGCGCAGTCAGTCTCCACCAGCCAGTGCAGGAACGCGCCCGGGGGGCTCGCACTGGATTAATCACCCATCATTATAAGAATTTTACATTTTTCCTTTTGACCTTTTCTTTCCATCGGTATGACAGTGGAAGTTTCCAGCGGCGTGCTCGTCATGGTGTACTGCATGCTCCTGGAACCTGTAAGTACAGACAACTCTTATCTCTCGGGTGTAGTTTGGATTGCCGGAATTCAGTTATCCAGTCTGTAAGTAGTTATTGTGATATCGATGAAACTGGTGATACCTGTGGAGTTTTACCTGCACTGTACTGACCTGTAGTGGACCGTACCTGTGCGCACAGGCGCTCTCCAGACGCGCGACCCGCAGCGTGCGGCTTTTGCCGCCTTAACACATTGTTTTGGTGGACAGAGAGATCACCAAGTGAACTTTATTATTATGCATGTTCACCCTCACCACATGTTGTTGATTGCTTATGTGTGTATAATCATCAAATAATTGTTATTTTTTGTTTGTTTTTTATTAATTAATGTATTTATTTATTTATTTGGATATACGTAATAACAATAATTAACAAATAATAATAATAAAGTTAAAACAATAATGAAAAAGGCAATGTTCAATGAACTTAAAAAAATAGAAAAAAATAGCAATATACAATAAACCCCAAAATTCCCAAAAAATAGAAATCTTTTGGAATATGCAATACAACTAAATTAAGTACAATAAACAAAACATCTCAGTGTCAATAATTCACAAAAAAAAAGGAAAATTTGCAAGTTTCCAATCGGATAAAATCTGTACATTTAGTGTTTATACATGTGAAGTCCAATTTAAGACCAGGGTCTCTTTGCCGAGGGAGACCTGTTCACATAGGTTTGGATGTTTAGTGTTAAATAAACTTTTTTTTTTCTCTCAGTATCAAACGTTTCCCCCAATGTTCCCACTGACCAGCGTCTCCTATAGAAAGATATTTATGAAACTTTCACAGATGTAGGAATTCAAATAGTGTGTTGTGCCTTGATAGGCATCTGTGTATCAGGGGAGGCATTTTTGGGGCACCGTGTGAATTTAATTTTAGTGGCTCTGAATGAATGAATACAAATACACACGAGCCAGATAAATGAAAATGAGGAGAAAAAAAAGAAGTGAAATGTCAATCAAGGATATATATATGTTATGTATAAGTTATATAATAGCCATGGTGTTGATGACAATCTTGATGATAGAGTAGTCTCTTGATTTCTCAATTTATCCTGCTGAAAAGGGCCCTCATCCATCATACTGTATCCTCCAATAATGCCAAGGAGGGTGGCAGGAGAACGCCATCGAGAGAGGGCAGATAGATAGGCGGTGTTCTCCATGAGGTGGTCTCATAACCTATACAGTCATTGCCTTGTGGAGATGAGGCTTGAGCCTTATGGGTTTCATTACGTGGCTAACAATAGCCCCATGCAACCGACTTGATAAATGTCCTCTGTGAAAGTCCTCATCTACCTAAGTAGCGGCTATAAATCTCGTGGTGCAGAAGAGGGCCCCGGTGGGATCCTTTGACAAATTACACTATATATGAAAACTACCAGAGTTGCATTGGATCCGAATTTGAACGGAAGTTAGTGAGATGGCTGCGAATGGGAACATTTCCCACGTCTTTTCTTGCCACATCCCGGGATTTCTTCCCTCGGACCCACAGAAGAGATGCAAAGCGACGGAATACCATTTACGAGCAACCATCAAGAGATTGATTTTTTACGCCTGCCATGTGTGTCTGACACAGAGTTTAATTGCGGTTCAGGTCAAACTGGTCTCATAGGTGTGATGGAACAGATAACAGATTTGCGCCCAAAAACCTTTGTCTGATCATTTTGACGCTAGATACACCATAATGACAAGAATTACTGCGCTCTGGAATGCCGCTCAACATGTCGAAGAGGAGATCGAACACTAAAAATAATTAAAAGTGTCAATGACAGGCAGTGTCTCAGTGTCCTGGCCTCTGATGTTGACGTCTTGTCCGCTGCGGCACATTCTCTTGACAGGCGTTTTCGCTGCAGATGTGCGACATCGTGGTGGAAATCGAGAGGGAGAGGGACATGTGTCTGGCCCAAGTTGAAAACAAAACAATAGGTATGTTTCATTTTTAATTCAACATTTTTTTTTTAATGCATCGTCTCACACCGGCAGTCGGTTTGCGACGTCTGCCGGCGTGTCCGTATTGAGGCTTGATTATTCAAGTGGAGTGATGTCTCGAGTCATTTCACGTTCATATATTCAAGCAAGTGTTTTTTCTGCTCACGATATAAACAATGTTGTCATATTAAAATGAGACGAAATCAGCTCTGCATTTGGGCTGTTTACTATCGCAAATAAGATGTCACTCCGACGGGCATTCTGCCAAATGTAAGTGGATGTCAGATCCTCAGGATGCTACGGCAGATATGACCTTGATCATTTCCTTACTCTAAAATGGAAAGCATGAGTTGCGTTTCCCCCCGTGTAGGAAAGCGAACAGCGTTCGGTTTGTCTTTATTTTGGCCTGTGACCAAAACGTCACAGCTGGATATAGTAAACCAGTAAATACAAACGACGGTGTGTAATGAACGGACAGGTTTTATTAGTCACGGTGGCGGGCCCACGGGCTGTAACAGGAGTTGACCTGAGCTAACATGCGTCGCCGCCATGGAAACGTGAATGCTCCGTCTTGTGTTTATTGGGCTTGAGGGAAACATGGTTTGCCCTTTGACACCGGAGTTGACATACGCTCCAACTGTGCATTGTTCAGACAGATCTTTGGTTTTGTGTTTGCTGCTCTCCGTTTGTATGTGGAGTACTTGCACCTCCTTCCGTAAGCACGCTCCCTCTCTCTCTCTCTCTCTCTCTCTCTCTCTCTTGCTCTCTCTGGTTGCAGGATGCAGTGGGATGTGGGACAGGATTGTCTGCTGGCCCGGAGCTGGTGTGGGAGAGGTGGTGACCATCCCTTGCCCCAAATATTTTTTTTACTCCACCAGCCACTTCCATGCAGGTAAGGCCTGACCCCAACAGGAGCTGCGACGGGGGGGGCTGTGCGACAACAGGGGCGAGGGGGGGGGGTTGGGGGGTAGAGAGAGAGAGGGTGGGTGGGGGGCATGTCCATGGGTTTGTTTTAGTGGCTGAGCGTGCCTGCGGCCCGCAGTTTGGGAGGCCTGCGGACTTAAAGAGAGAGCCAACAGGTGCAATCATGCATCAGTCATTGGTCTCTGGCTTTTTGTAGAATGTCTGTCAGGCGACGTGAGTTGTTTCTATCTGCTGGAAAATATGAGAAGAAAAATTGGACCTTGTGCTCGGCCTTAAACCAGGTGCAGGCGACTTACGCAACCAACTGCACACAAAACAATTATTACATTTTGTCTAGTCCTCGCAAGGCTAGCACAGCCTGTGAGGCAAACTGATAAACCTCAAATAGTGACAATATAACATCTCATAATTGAACTTTATCGACATGTTACGTCTCCATATCGATATACTTGGCAATCAAATGATGTCATACTGTATATTTTGTGAATTCCCCCCTCAGTTCTCTTCAGAGTAGAGGTAGAGTAAAGGGAGGTAGAGCAGAGGTAGATTAGGGCTACAGGTAGAGTAGAGTAGAGTAGAGTAGAGTGGAGTAGGGGGAGGTGGAGTAGTGTAGAGAGGGGTAGGGGGAGGTAGAGTAGTGTAGAGGGGGGTAGGGGGAGGTAGAGTAGAGGTAGAGTAAAGGGATGTACAGTAGTTGTAGAGAAGAAGTAGACTGGGGTAGAGTGGAGGTAGATAGGGGTAGAGGTAGAATAAAGGGAGGTGCAGTAGAGAGGAGGGAGGTAGAGTTGTGTAGAAGGTGATAAATTAGTGGTAGAGTTGAGTTGAGGAATATAGAGGTGGAGTAGAGCAATGTAGAGTAAAGTAGAGGGAGTTATAGTCGAGGTAGAGTGGAGTTAGAGGCAGGGTAGATGGAGGTAGAGATAGAGTGGAGGAAGTTAGAGTGGTGTAGATTAGATGGAGGTAGAGATAGAGTGGAGGAGGTTAGAGTGGTGTAGATTAGATGGAGGTAGAGATAGAGTGGAGGAGGTTTGAGTGGTGTAGATTAGAGGGAGATAGAGTAGAGGGAGGTGGAGGTAGAGTAGAGGGAGCTGGAGGTGGAGTAGAGGTAGACGGGGTGATTGCAGGGGAAGGACGGTGCAAGACATGTATTGTTTTTTTCTGTTTTGCAGGGGTCACGACACACACCAACTCATTTTCACTTCCCCTAAAAGCCAGAGGGAAGCAAAGTGCGGTTGAACCTTCTGGATTCCTAGAATATCATTCACCACTACACGATATATCTGATCAAAGATATGACCACGTTGCATTCCTTCCTTTCACTAACTTTTCTGTAGCCTAACAATCGCACGCCTGTTGCTCAAATGGAAATACTCCAAAAGTCGCTGCATAATAATCGTAATAATAAATCCAGCTGTTTGTGGATGTGGGTGGGTTTCCTGCACCGCAACTATTATCATTCTGAAGTAGGGCCGCATGTGATTATGGCTGAATTGATAATCACGAGAAAAGAAAAAAAACAAAACAAATACACATAACTTGGACATTTTTCTCAAACACTTTAAAGCGAAATAACTGGAGCACGACAATTATTTCAAGTTTTATAATTATTCAAGAGACTCCATTTACGCATTTGCGCTCCGCCGTGTGTGCCCCCCGTCCCGATTCTCCAGATGAAACGAATAAAAACAGTGTTTTTTTTTTTAAAGGGTCGGTCCTCCATTCAAACGAGTTAGACGTTTGCCCCATTGGGCTGCATTTAAGCCCAGTGATGAAGCCGCAGCAGAGTGGTACGTCTCTCATTAGTCGAGCATCCAAGCGAGGTTGTGCTATGAACAGTTAAAAATGATGGGAATTCATTCATTCATCATTTTAATAAGGCCTGGGTTGAAAAATAGCGACCTCGTCGTTTAACAAAGTGTTTAACTAGCCATGGTAATGTATTTCCTAGTCTATACGTACATAACCGTACAACCTGGAGGAAGCTGTGTGGCTGAATGACAATCCGCTGAGGTGACTCTACGTGAGTCCCACCCTCTGTCTCTCTCTCTCTGATGTCATTAATTACCACACTGCATTTCCCCAGCGCAATTACGGATTTCAAGGGGTTTATTTATATTGGGCCGTCAGGGAAGACTCGCGCACAACTTTTTCTGAGCTTCAAGAAATGCTTCTTTGCCATCAGATGATGCGGTTTGGAACGAGAACATTTTGATGGATGAATTTGTCATTTGATTTTGCCAAAGAATGTTGGATGTATTTGCTTTTTCCTAATAGAACGAAACAAAAAAAAAACACACGCCTGCGTGCGTGTGCACACTCCGCGGAGCCTGGAGCTGGCTCCCTCTGATGCACTGACGCACAGATTATTTACTTTGCCACACATGGGTAATTGCAATCAGATGAAAAACAATTGCAAATTGCACTCAGCTGAAAGTCCAATCGGTAAGCAGGACAATTGGAGCCAACAATTCCGCCTGCTGGAGCCCACAACAATCCACGGAGAGCCTGGTGTCCTGGCTCTCTCCTCCGGTATGTTTTGAGTGCAGAAGCTCACTCGTTACAGCCTGGTAGAGTGCTAATACGTGAACCGTGTACTCCGTCAACTTGCGCATGCGCGCAAGGATTTATACGTCTGCGCGTGGCGGCACCATCTGGGTGAGGTAGTCATTGTTGATCACAAACTCCGTCCACAATACTGAACCGATCTGGATGAAACTTGAACGACGCCATGTTGGAACTGCCCCGAATACACATCCGTGGTGTGGGGATGGTGTGGTCTGAGCAGCCACACCAGTCCTGGGTCTATGTAATTGGTGGATCCAGGATCAGTGGCTGCATACCTGTTGCTCGTTGGTTGGTTTAACGAGCAACAGGTAAAACCTCCATCCCCACACTCACACAGGAGAGAGGAGCCCTTGTAATGACCTGTGTCCATCTGCCCCGGGGCATGTTCTATCAAACTTGGTCGACGGGATGTCAGGACCTCCCTGAATACCCATTTTATTCATCGTGTCTGTGAGTGCGGCGGATCCATGGGATCCATAGACTACTGACGTCAGTCCTTCATTAACAATAACAAAGGGGCCCCTTCGGAGCTGGACCACTCATAATATTTTTCCATTTGTTTTTGGTATTTTCACCCATTTCCATTTAGTATTTCCATTCCATTACTGAACATCTACACTCGACATCAGTCATCGGTCAACGTTATAAACCACATTACACCATCATATGACATCCAATGAGCTTTTGCCGTCTCCCTTTGAAGACTTTAAAGACTCTGAACACTGACAGCGTCAACAATTGGGACTTTTTTGCATCTGTGTTGATTGGCTTCCGGGGAGCGATTTTGTTTGTTCTTTTTTCACCTTCGCTGGCGGGGAACACGAATGAGAAGGTGCTTTAATTATGCATTAGTCAAAACAATTAGCCTAAGCACGGGCTGTCTGAATTACACGGGATCTCGTTCATGTATATAGTCTTCCTAGTCATCCTATGTACAGTAGTCTCCAGTTTCGGCACGAGCAGCCCAAAATCACACTCATGCTCATGCTGCACTTCCACCAGTGAGGTCTCATGGAGAAGGCTGGAGATCAATACGGCAAAAGAGTCAAAGGATCGGTTCGCCATTCAAACGAGTTAGAAGTTTGCCCCATTGGGCTGCATTTAAGCCCAGTGTTAAGCCGCAGCAGAGCGGTACGTTTCTCATTAGTGGAGCGTTCAGCGCGGTTGTCCTATGAGCAGTAAGAAATGATGGGAATCACCATTTTAATTGGGCCTGGGTTGAAAAACGGCGATCTCGTCGTTTTAACAAAGTATTTAACTAGCCAGGGTAATGTATTTCCTAGTCTATACTAACATAACCGTAAAACCTGGAGGAAGCTGTGTGGCTGAGGTGAGTCTCACTCTCGCCCTCTCTCTCTGATGTCATTAATTACCACGCTGCACCTCCCCAGCGCAATTATGGAGTTCAGCAAGGGAGTTGTTTATTTGCACAGAGCCGCCAGGGAAGACTCGCGCACAACTTTTTCTGAGCTTAAGGAAATGCTTATTTTTCATCGGATGATGAGGTTTGGAACGAGAACATTTTGGATGGATGAATCTCTCATTGGATTTCACTGAAGGAGCCGACGGTTTTGTGTTTTGTGTACTTATGTTATGTTTAGCCAGCGGTCTGTACGCGGTCGCACGCTGTCTATGCACCAAATGGGGCTGTGCCCTTCTACCACGGCATGTTCTGACTGTAACACATACACCATAGAGGTTTTTTTTGCGCTATGCAAATCAATTTATGTTCCTTTTTTTCACTTCCTCTTCTACTTCAGTTAGATTCACTAACTTCCTGTGGAGCCTGTTCGATCTATCCAACATTTGCTTCCACAGTGATGAAAAAGCGAAGGCTTTTCTGGTGGATTGGTGATTCATGGCGAGTGTTTTCAGAGTTCATAGTCGAAAACAAGGAGTATTCTGGGAAGTAGAGACCTGACCCAGATGGCAGATAGATTGAGCTGAGCGACCCCAGGGGTGGGCGAGGGGGGGAAGATGGAAGGGATAAATGACTGAGTATATGAGGTTGGCGTCAGAGGAGGTATATTTCATCGACTTGTCAAAGAATCACAAGATCAACAGCCGGCACCAAGGCGCTTGAATGGAAAGTATCGAGAATGCAATGGTTCACTTAGATGTAGGATTGATAGACACAAACGGAGTTCTTATCCCGGAGCCAGAAAAGAAGTCTGCGTCTCGGTCACAACAAAATCGTAAATGTCTGATTATAACCCAGAAAAGCCTTTTTCCCCCAAATCCACTCCACGTGCACTTTGGCAATCGTATCATATAAAAGATATTTATTGGCCGTTAATTTTATAAGCATATTACGGGAGAAGACAAGCAAAGGCAAACCCGGCGCCACAGAGATTCGTGGGGCAAAGTCGTAAATTTGGGTTTGGGTGGAGCTTGGCTCGCCTCATAACACTCTTCCAACTCTTTGAGAGCCTGACGCTCACGTCCCTCGCCGGACGAGGACGGCGATTCTCGCATTTCCTCCCTTCCTTTGCAACACAGCGAATATAATTCCGTTAATCGCCCCCGACCGCGGCGTAGTCACCGCGCCCTGCCTCCGAGAGACAACTAAGGAGGGGGAAAATCGGGCGCCGGACCTAATAGCGTGAGATCAAAATCGATAGAAAAATGATGCGGTAAAGCCCCTCGAATCAATGCCACGGCGGTGTGATTAACTCCTTTGAGTGCCGCCCCCCAGTTGTTTTGCGCGGCACTGACAAAACCCTCCCGGTCGTGTTTCGCGTGGACGATGAAAGCATTCTTCTGGCAATCCCTCAAACAAGACAATTCCAGCGGCGGCATGAGCTGAAACAGCAGCGGCTCAGCGTCGCCTTTGTATCCTATCTCGGTGTTTGGGGTGGCTAAGCCTCGGTCTTGGGCACATACGCCGCTCAGGCATTTGTTATCTGCCCCGATTTTACAAATTAATGCCGAACGTACTCTGGGGACATTTTTCGATTCTTTATCGTTTCCCAGGCACGTCTGCTTTGGATAAAGGTATAAAAAAAAAACTAAAAAAAAACCGGAATGGCACGTTTCGAGAAATGCACGGAATTTCTGACATTCCATTTCCTCTCCCCGGATCCCAGTGCACGGCATTTTGGCACCAATTTAATTCAGTCAAAAATAAAGAATGAAGTGACTTTCGGGATTATCTCGGCAACAATACAAACGGCTCTATCTCTTCACCGACAGAAAAGGAATTGCTAAGAATAGGAATTGCACAATATGTGACTGTACATATTGAGCGCTGTGAGTTTATGTTTCACACCGCTGGTGTAAGGATTAGACACGCCTCATGAATGTCGTGAAACGGGGGGATTTCAATGCACCATGATTAGTGTGCCTTATCTAAATATTAATGCATCTGCTCGAAGAAATGTTTCAACAAAATACCTGAAATAGTTTGAAGTTTCGCTGGCATGGGACACAGATAACAAGCCATTTCCACAGTTTCATATGCCCCTCTGGGGAAAGCTTCATAACGGAGGATGAGGGCTGATTGCTGAGAGCTGGTCATTTGAACCGGAACCTCAACCTCTTCAGGGTGTGTTCCTTGTATGATGGGATGTAGGGTGTGAGATACGACGTAGCCGGTTCCTTTAGCTCGTTCGTTCGTTTGTGTAGGGCTACACAGGCAATTGGGACATTAGCCAAGAAGTGGTATCGTCATCCAGTTCAATGAGGCCACTGACTCCATGTGGTGATTTGAAGATTGGGCATTCATCAATGATGTGTTCAACAGTCTGTGGTTTTCCGCATTCACAGAGATTTGTGGCAGACACTCCAATCATATACAGATAGGTTTGGGTCTTTGCTACTCCAGAGCTTAGTCTGTTGAGGTTGACCCAGGCATTCCGTGGTAGGTCACACCCAGGCGGATTGGTTGAAGGGGAGTTGATGAACTTCCTCAACGTGGAGGTTGACTCGGACCATTGCTTGTTCCAGGCGTCAAGGAACCATCCAGGGTGTGGAGGGCTCGTGGTAAGGAGTCTCCTAGCTTCGGTGGAGTGTCTGCGTTTGAGTCTCTGGTGGCCATATTCAGCAGGCCGGGGGATCAGGCTTGTTGGCTCATCTGCACTCTTGCAGGCCAGCTTCAAGGTCAGGAAGTTACGACGGAGCTCTGGAGGTGGAATGCCAGACAGTATGGGGAGAAACTAGACAGGGGTTGATGGCAGGGCACCACTAATAAGCCTTTAGCTGAGCTGATATAAATCCCTGATTAGAATATCATTAAGATTGTGATTTAGTTTCACAGGATGATGGCTGGTAATTTCCCACTTGTGCTTTATTGCCTTATTTTAACGCATTACATAGTGAAGTAAGTAAAGGTTTATTTTGTTAAGAAACCAAAATAACCAGGTGGTAAAAATGTGAAACGCTGCCTAGTTTACACTTGAAGACCTTTTGAAGCAGCAACCCCCCCCAAAAAACTTTAAACCAGCCTCTTCCTCCGTGGAAGTTTTTTGGAGTGTTTTTTTTTGGGGGGGGGGGGTGAGTGGCTTCTCTGTGCCGAAATGGTCCAATCTCTCCTCGTCTCAGCGAGCGAGAAAACATAAAGAAAGTGTGAATTCACCCGGTTCCAGCGCCGCAGTTTCTCCATACAGTAAGCATCACCACCACTTTCCAAGAAACAAAGGGTTTAACAGAGAATTATAAAAGAGGCTGGAATTCCTCCATGTAGACAGAATACATGCAAAGTATTCATAAGTAATAAGCGGCTCAATAAATATATGGTGCAGATTTAAATAAAAATAGAACAAAACATAAAATGAGCTATGTGCAATGTAGCATATGATAATAATAAAAATATTAATAACAATTATAATAAAAACAACAATCATATATATATTCATAATAATAATAATTATAATGATAATGATAATGATAATGATAATGATTATAATAATAATAATAACAACAATAATAATAATAATAATGATCATGATAATGATAATGATTATAATAATAATAATAATAATGATCGTAATTTACTTATATTCATACATAACATGCAGTTTTTCATAATAATATACAGTATGGCAGTCAACTTTGAAGAAGAAGAAGAAGAAGAAGAAGAAGAAAATGCAAATTAAATAAACTCTTCCCTTCCCCTCTATTCTGTCCTGTTCTATTCTAGTGATGTATATCAAGAGCCTCATGGGTCCCTATAATGCACTTGGCCTCTTTACTTACCTCCCCACGGTCGGGGAAGGAGAAATATCTGGCGGCGGGGCTTTGCTCCCCCTGACTGCGTGCAGCCGGAAAGTAATTAAGAAAGGGTTGGAGGCAGAGACGCACGAGAACAGTCTCTCCATCCCCGGGCCGATGGGACGGACTGACCCCCCCCTTCGGCCATGCCTTGTGCTCCCTTTTTCGTGCGTTACATTTACATTTTACATTTTGTCATTTAGCAGACGCTTTTATCCAAAGCAACTTACAAGGGAGAATAACATTCAAGCTACATTGCGACAGAGACATTAGTATAACAATAAATACTGCTAAGTTCCGCCGGGACCCGCGTATCTCGATGATTGCATGCACTTTGAATGCAGGGGCTGTATTTGCCTTCGCCGGCCTCCACCTGCACCTCAAAGCGTAGCATCAAAAGCAGGTCGGGCGGTAATTTGGGGAGACAAAGAGAAACCTCCTTCAGAGAGAGAGTCAGCCCCGTGGGTCTGAGCGTGTCTCGTGTGTCTCTCGCTCCGAAAACCAGGTAACCTGTCGAACACGTGCACGAAGGACGGATGGTCCAAGATCAGCACCTTCTCCTACATGCTGGACTGTGGCTACGACCCCAACAGCACCACCGACATTCAGTTGGTGGGTATGGAAACCAGAGACGGTGCACACTGTCTGAGATGACCGTCTCCATGCTTTTTTTTATTCCCCCCCAGCTGTACTGCATATTGGTGTGGTGTGTGTGCGTGTGTGTGTGTGTGTATGCGTGTGTGTGTGTGTGTGTGTGTGTGTGTATGCTTGTGTGCGTGTGTGCGTGTGCATGTTTGTGTGTGTGTTTATGCGGGTGTGTGTGTGCTTGTGTGCGTGCATGTGTGTGTGTGTGTGTGCCTGTGTGCGTGTGCATATTTTTGTGTGTGTGTGTGTGTGTGTGTGTGTGTGTGTGTGTGTGTGTGTGTGTGTGTGTGTGTGTGTAAGTGTGTGCGCGTGTGCGTGTGTCCGAGTCCACCGTGTTTGCAACCTGTGCGATGATCTGTGTTTGTGTCCTCCAGGAGGAATTCTACGGGGCGGTCAAAGTGGGCTACACCGTCGGACACAGCGTCTCCCTTTTCTCCCTCACCATCGCCATCATCATCCTCTGCGTCTTCAGGTGAGAACATCCATCAAACGTCTTTGTTAAAAGCGGACGCCAAACAGCGCGCTTCGCGGTCGTAAAAAAAAAAACAAAGCGGAGTCTCCCACGGTGCACCGCACTTCCTGGATTTTACGGGCGTTTTACGGTCGTTTTGACACGGTTGCTAAACTCTGACCGACACTGCGGGCGGACGGCTCCCACTTCGACGTTATCTCCCGTTGCGACATTTCTCAAACAAAAGCGTTCGTGGAAGCAAAAAAAAAAAAGCACTCAAAAGGTCTGCTGTCGTTAGACTCTCTGACCTGCAATTCTGGTGAAGTATGGGTGGCTTGTGCAAGCGCAAGTGTGTGTGTGTGTGTGTGTGTGTGTGTGTGTGTGTGTGTGTGTGTGTGTGTGTGTGTGTGTGTGTGTGTGTGTGTGTGTGTGTGAGTGTGTGTGTGTGTGTCAAGTCGCGGCCTTAAATGGCCTTTAAAGAACAACAGGGCACTTTTTAAACGGAGTGTACATACAAGTGTGCGCATTGGCGTTGTTTGGATTTGGATTCCTGCGTGCGTGTGGCAGGGTAAACACTCAGCGACTTGTTTATCCCGCGAGGGTCGTGAGAGGCGTACGGGCTGAGACGTACGGGACGTTTTTTCCGAATTCGGAGGGGCCCCGGCTCCCATCCCGAAATCCTAAGAATCAACCCCCGCCCCCGCGGAGACGCGCGTCCGTTCATGTTCGGGTTCACAAACACTGCGGCCGGAGCAGCAGCTGGCGGCGGAGGCCGCGCCGGCTTTCACAACGCGCTCCAAGCGTGGTGTCACGAGGAAGGCATCTGCGAGGATGCGCAAGGGCCAAAAACCTGTTTTTATGTATCGCTCGCAAAACTCCCTGTTTTAGCTCTCTTCAGGGCTGCGGTTATAGACTTTGGGACCTTATTGAACACTCCTTTTTACGTTTTCTTTTAATATTCAGCCCCGGTGAAAAAATTGGACAAGCAGAATAAACCTTTTTGCAAATCGTTCTGTTTTTAAATGAAGACTTTGTGAAAGAACAAATACCTAACATACCTAACAATTACCCATTCACTAAATATGATGCTGTCATTATTATTATGATGTTATTTTTTATTATATATCTATTATTATATATTTAATTGTATATTATTATTATTATTATTATTATTATTATTATTATTATTATTATTATTATTATTATCATATGCTACATTGCACATAGTTCATTTTATCTTTTGTTCTATTTTTATTTCAATCTGCACCAAATATTTCTTGAGCTGCTTATTACTTAATGTGTGTATTTTATTCATTTAGTGTATGTTTTCTCACTCTTGCACTTACTTCATGTTCCCCTCTGAGCTGCTATAATGCCCATTAATGCCAATTCCTCCCCCAAGGGATTAATAAAGTACTATCTCGTCTTATCTTATTTTATCTTATTTTATCTTATCTTTTTTTTTATCTCATCTTATCTTATCTAATCTTATCTCATTTTATCTTTTCTTATCTTATTTTATCTTATCTAATCTTATCTCATTTGATCTTTTCTTATCGTTTCTCCCACAGGAAGCTGCACTGCACCAGAAACTACATCCACATGAACCTTTTTGTGTCGTTTATCCTGAAAGCCACGTCGGTGTTCGCCAAGGACGTGGTCCTCTATGAGGTCGGGGAGACGGACAACTGTCACTCCTCGGTGAGCCCCCGCTTCGCATTCGTGTTCACGGACGTCCTTTGTCTCCGCTCTGCTTTGCGCTTTCCGCTTCATTTTCCTCGACGTGATCCATTTATTAGCAGGAGAACCAGAGAAGCGATACAGTTTATTGATTTTTCTCTCCTTGCTTTTCAAACAGCCTGCGTCACAGCGTCACCGTTGCCGGCTCCCGACTAATTTATGGTCAACCGTCAGCCTGGTTCACAATAGCACACGAGGCTTTTTGTTGAATTTTAATAAAGGATCTTTTTTTTATAAAATTTCCAATATAACTTTGACGCAACTATTTCATCACCCCGCCAAAGCTGAGGGCCGTGCCCTTCGCCGTAGTCTCCTCAACGCGCCAGCGCTGGAGTGATCCAGGGCGTCGCCGTGTTTGTCGACTCTCGTCAGCGCTTCATGCTAATCCTCGCCGACAAATCCATCCGAGCAGGATGTCGTGAGAGCTCCTGTTTGCCCAAATGTCCGGCACGAGACCACAAGCAGCCTTGTCAATGAATCACATTCAGCGCTCCGCAACCCGGCCACGGCGCAGAGCACCCACCTTGTTTAGCGTCACGTTCAGGTTCTAACATGAGTTATTTTACTTTTATCAGGTTGCTGAACTCCGAAGTCGTTACCCGGGCACCGTCGCACCGGTTCGATCGCATCCGGTGATCTCCCAAAATGAAAAGGGACTGGATCAGCAGAGGTTCTCGTCACATTAGGCCTGAAAGTCTCGATTCTGACTTTGTTACTGGCAGATATATGCTCTTTAAAGTACGCAGATTACACTCCTCCAAACACAGCTGCCTCCCCACTTTCAAGTGATGAAACACTCCTGGGGCCTCATTACGGGGAAATAACCCTCCCCCGCCCCCGCCCCCAAGAAAAGCACTCGTCCTCATCTTATCTCATCTCATCTCATCTTAAGTTTCACAGGCAGCAATAGTCTTAATTTGCCTGGCTGTGTCATATAGCTATCTCCGACCCGCCATCTTATCTTAACTCAGGAATTCTCTGGAATACTGAACACCTGTTCGTTTCCATAGCAACGAGAGAGACGAGAGATGCCGAGGTTCCATTGACCCTCGTCTCACGTCGTAGCTCTGGTCGCCGTTTTCTCGATGGTTATTTTGGCGGTAACTTCTGACTGACGACCGGTTTCCTGTGCCCTGAAACTGGAGGATATTTTTAAGTTCAGACACTTGACTGTAATAGTCAAATTCTTATCTTAAGATGAGATAGGAGTTTTGCCCTAAATTTATCCTTCATTAACCGAAGATTCCTCAATGTCAACGAGACGAGGAAGGGAGATGAGGAAATGTCTCTACTGTCCAACCAGGAGAGAGACCCTGAGCAGAAAACCACATTTTAAGTTTCTAACCATATACTGTGTAAGAGGTGGTCGACGGAGCACTGGAGTAAAATGTTGTATTCTTATTCACGGTCGGGGGCCTGAGGGGCTTTGTTCCCCCTGAGGCATCCCACACCGAATTTATATCCTCTCTGATGTTACTGCGAGGGGATTTACAGTACGTGAGAGCCCTTAATGGCAAATCGGGCCAACCTTCACTCATACGCTTGAGGCTATTTAACCCGCTCTCATTTCTACGTGCCACTCGAAAAAGGAATGCAACCTCTTTCGGCTCCGGCGTTCCTCTGCTTTTTAGATAGATAGACCCTATCTATCCCCGCAGGGAAATGCTGGTATTGATGAAATCCACGCGTCTCTAAATATGCCGCGTTATGTCGACATGCATCATGATAATTGCCCATTTCTTCCCGCCGACGGTGGAGGGCTTGTGTTCGGATTGTTAAAAACCTCGAGCGGGTCGAAGCGGCCGCAAAATGATTTATTGCGCCGGGCGTCGCCTTGTGTGAGCCTAACCTTCGGTGATCCAATTAAAGAAAGTGCAGATAACGCCACGACGCGCGGCCGCGGGGGGCGCACATTGGAACTGAGCAGTGAATAATAAACCGGGCGAGGGCTTTAAAAGATTAGTCATTTGGGGTTTCCGCCCCCCCGTCTTTATCGCCTGGCCGTCGGGGCCCGACCTCGCGGCGATGGCTCACTGGGGTCACTGATCCATGCGGCGCACGCCTTTCTAATGCCAGCTCCCTCTTCTGTTCCCTCACCCCCCCCTGCCAGGTGGGCTGCAAGGCGGTGGTGGTCTTCTTCCAGTACGGGGTCATGGCGAGCTTCTTCTGGCTGCTGGTGGAGGGCCTGTACCTCCACGCTCTGCTGGCCGTGTCCTTCTTCTCGGAGAGGAAGTACTTCTGGTGGTACATCCTGATTGGCTGGGGTGCGAGACACTTCTCACCACTATGTTATGCGTCGTATATGTCACGTGCTATGGAAACCAGATGCATGATGCCCATTTTTAAAGGGAGATTTTGTTATTTTGGGACTTGATCCGCACTGTCTCTTGTCTTATATGCGTTCACCTACAGTATATTGGTGATATTTATCGTTAAAGGCTGATATACTGTAGAAATACTGTATGATTGAGGCTGAATTGGGTTCTAAAGGAAAAGCCAGAATGTGAATTTTCCATTTTTCAAAACATTAAAACCTGTTCCTGCTTTTAGGTCAGAATCCCTCAGAGGACGCCTCCGCGGGTCTTACATTTCAATAAGGCCCGTGTCGGAAAAATGCCAAAATCAACCCTTTAAATATTACCTGTCGTCATAATGTGGTTTTGGCTTGAACTCCCAAAGTTTCTTGGAGGGTGAAAAATGTTTTTCGAATGTGACTTACGGGCTCGAAGCGTATTGGGCGTGATAAAAATGATAGGCTCGCCAAAATGTGATATTAGTTCAGTCCTTAAGCCGTAAAATCATTAAAATGGTGAACAGCATAGGCGTGCCGAAGGTCCGACATCATATTTGGCCTTGTTGAGTCATTGCTATCTTTGTTTGAACAGAGTGGCCATAATTGATAGCGTTTTCCAGGACGTGTCTATCTCCTTAAATAAATCACATTGAGTTTTTCATGTGTTTCTCGGTCACAGGGGCTCCAACCGTCTTTATCACAGCGTGGGTGATTACAAAGGCCTACAGAAACGATCCTGGGTAAGTTGATATGTTTTTAACATTATATAATATATGCATAAATTATATGAAAAGAAATAAATAAACACATACATCTATATAATAAAATTATATACATATAATAACAATATATAATAACAATAATAATAATATTTATTATTATTATTATTATTATTATTATTATTATTAATAATAATAATAATAATAATAATAATAATAATTATATATATATATATATATATAATTATTTTCATTTTACTTTTTTGGGAGACCCATTTCCAATACTGTAACTAATTTTTGAGCAGTTCTAATATAATTATATTATCCAAGCAGTTTCACATGCAAGAAGAAATTTGGGATATGGGATTTAGTCAGGTTTTTCTTTCAACTTTGAACCTTTTAAAGCTTAACATTCTAGTGTTTGCAGTCCCTCAATTGACCAACCGTTCTCTGTTGTTTAAACTAGAATGTGGCCTAATGACTATTTGTGCTTCTGAGAGACACTCGTCTTTCCACTTCCGGGCTTTCAGCCGACCCATTACTTTTATTTGTAGTAGCAGCAGTAGCAGAACTTGTCAGCCGCTGTAATAACTCTCTTCCTGATGTTTGTAATATTTAAGCCTTCCCGCGGGCAGTTTTATTTCCTACCGGTGTATTATCCGGCGCTCTGAATCTCAATATCCCAAGGCTCCGCTCTCATGTTATATCGCGGCTTTGAGTCGGGCGTGGCAAGCCCATAATGGTCAAAGCTTTGCCGCAAAGTAAATCTATAATCGAGTTAAATCACCGATTACGTTCATGTTAATTGAGACGGCGAGTCGGGGATCTGCCTCCTTCTGTGTGTTTAAGTCTTTTATCTCCCCGTTGTGCTTTATTCCCGACTCCTGGTCATCGCGATTGCGTCCCCCTCCACAAGGTGCTGGGACACGATCAACGACAACCCGTGGTGGATAATCAAGACGCCCATTTTAATGACCATCCTGGTAAGTCGCGGGTCAATTAACCATCGAGATTCTGTCTCCGTCTCTGCAACCCCTTATATGTCATTAAATGGATCTGTCTGCTGTCCCTTCCCTACCCACCCCCCAACCCCCACCCCCGTCCTTCCCCCAAGGTAAACTTCTTACTCTTCGTTTGTATAATCCGGATTCTGCAGCAGAAGATAAATTGTCCAGATATCGGTAGAAAGGAGTCCAATCAGTACTCGTAAGTTTTTTGGAACGCACAAACGATGACGTCTCTGTTTACACTTCTTGCATCTGGACCGTGAACCTTCACTTGACCTCGGGATGATTTGTACAAATACGAAAACCACTTTGCTGCTGTTGTTGTTGTTGTTGTTATTCCCGTGTTCAGGGAGCACCGTGTAAAAGGTCTTCCCGTGTTAGTAAACAGCCCTCCAACAACCCCTAAAATGCAATTAATTCCACAATTTGTCTTCCCTCTGCGTTGTGTAAAAAATAACTGATGGAGCAAAACAACTGATCATTCAAATGAATAACGACGGATAAGGGTGGGGTCGGACATTTATCCTTTTTCTCCGCCGTCTCCCGCAGGAGACTTGCCAAGTCCACCCTGCTGCTGATACCGCTCTGCGGGATCAATTATATCATCTTCGCCTTCATCCCCGAGCACATCCACCCGCAAGTGAGGATGGTCTTTGATCTGGTGCTGGGATCGTTTCAGGTAAGGTGCCTCGAATCCCACACCGGCCACGCCCGGAAACTTAAATTTTTTATTTTATTTTTTTTGTCCCTCGTCCTCTTCCGACCCCGTCGGCAGCATCGTTTCACCGCTCTTAGGGTTTAGAAAAATACAGACAGTCGCCTCGATCGTGAAGGTTAAATAAATGTTGCATGAATGAATGTTTAGCACTTCGCTCGTCTCCTCGGGCCGTCGCCAGCTCTGGTGCTGGATTCGCTTTTGTGGATGTTTGATTATGGTGTGTTCATATTTTTTTAAGGGAAACGTGGTTCAGCTGTCCCTGCATTACGGAGCATACAATGCAACGTAAACACCGACACACGGGTTTATCCTCCGAGACGGAGATACAGTATGGGAGTTATTCTTAACCTCTTTCAAGTAAGAGGTTAAAACTCTTTCAAGTAAGGCTTCCCTCGGGAAAAATTCCCCACCGAGTTCTAAAATTGATGAGGATCCTGCCCCTGCCTGAATTTGGTCATAATTGTCAGATAATGCAAGAAAAGTATTTTTGGGTGTTTCTCAGACTGCGCTATCATGCTGATTCCTTTTAAAGACGAGGAATTAAACTTATCTCCCTCTCTCTCTCTCTCTCTCTCTCTCTCTCTCCCCCCCCCTCTCTCCCTCCCTTGCTCCCTCTCTCTCTCTCTCCATCTCCCTCCCCCCCTCTCTCTCTCCCTCCCTTGCTCCCTCTCTCTCACCCTCTCCCTCTCTCTCTCCATCTCCCTCTCTCTCTCCATCTCCCTCTCTCTCTCCCTCCCTTGCTCCCTCTCTCTCTCTCCATCTCCCTCCCCCCCCCTCTCTCTCCCTCCCTTGCTCTCTCTCTCTCTCTCTCTCTCTCTCGCTCTCTCTCTCCCTCAGGGGTTTGTTGTTGCAGTTTTGTACTGTTTTCTGAACGGAGAGGTAAGAACCCATTTCACAGGAGAAGCACTAATGTTTTTTTCATCCAGTGTGATGATCCTCTATCGCAGACGTTCTCAGCCGTGGGGTCGCTTGACATGCGCATGGGGGTTGCAGAACATTTCTCAGACTGATAAATTGATTGAACCAAAAAACAATATATCGAAAATAGGGTTTTTCAAAATATGGTTTAAAATATATCATCATCTCTGTGTAATCCATCGGGGGCTCCCCTTATGTTCTGTGATATAATAAAGTCTATTCCTATGACATGCACGAAAGTCACGTTTCACAAAACAGTATCCCTAAAATGCAATGTGGAAGAACCGCAGTGACCAGTGATCCAGAAATGTCTGTTTTGAAAGTTACAGCAAGAAAGATTATCATTTAGCCTCAATCCGTCGCTTATCGGCCTTAATGGGAATTGCAATGAAAAGCACCAGCGGTGCTCCCAAATAATGAAAAAAAAGCAGAAGACTCACTCGAATTGCTGTCGGCGCGAGAACTTTGGGAGATAAAATTGGGGTCGTGCGCCGAACGTGCTTTGAGACCCCCAGCCCGAGCGTGGCTTCGTTCAAGCGACGTTTACATTGATATCAGCGAGCCTCTTTTTTTTTTTTTTTTTTTTTTTTCTCCTCCCCCGGGGCCGCTCCATCCCCCCTGTCCCGCCTGTTTGCCCTCCTCATCCCTCCCTCGTCTCCTAACAGCCGCTGTTCCGCAGGTGCAGGCGGAGATTAAGCGTAAGTGGCGCAGGTGGATGCTCCAGAGGTTCCTGAGCGTGGACGCTAAGTACCAGCAGCCCTCCATCGGCAGCAACGGTAACAACTTCAGCACCCAGATCACCATGTTCACCAAGTGCAGCCCCAGCACCCGCCGGGCGTCCGCCTGCCAGGAGCGCCTCTCCACGATATGACCCCGCTGCCGGGGCGGAGGCCCACGCAGAGAGCTGGCGGCGGTAAAAAAAAAAAAAAGTTCAAGTTCAAGTTCAAGTTCAAGAGATTATTTGTCACATACATATACATACGTTCATACATATATGCAGTGAAATGTCATGACACCCGGTGATTACTCACAATAAGCTCTATAAATACTAAAAAATACCAAAATGTGCGTAATCGACACAAGAAAATCTAGACTCCACCATCTCTCTATCGCTTTGCGTCTCTGCTTAATCGCTCCGTCTGTGTTTGTGCGGCAGCTCAAAACAAAGTCACCCGCCGGTCGCGCGAGGCGAAACCCTCGAAAACGTGAGACGGACGTGGAAGGAAGGGGAAGAAGAACAACAACGCTCAGCCGGGCCAGACTTCGAGCGGCCATTTTCTCATCTGGTGCCGGACAACAGGGGATCCGGGGCTTTGGACCCGGCGCATTGAGCCGCATCCCACAAGGAGCCGTGGGTTTATGAAAAGCGCGTCACGCGGGGCTTGGAAGCCCCTCGGGCGGCCGAATCACCTGCAGCGGAGATGGCAAGGAGACGTGACGCCTGCGATGCACATTCAGGTTTAGTCAGTTTAAATCAAATCACGTTCATCAGTCTTTCAAATGGAACGATCAAATACAAAATACGGCTGAATTGAGTCATGCCTGGCCCGCGCTATACGTTTTTTAAATTCTTAAGCGATGTTATTATAAAGAGAGAGAGCGTGAGAGACCCCACACTTTTGTTCCTGTGGTGTGTGGAGAGCGACGGTTTTGGCCCCAAACGGCCCCCCCACACACACTAACAGATTTCATTCACCAAAAGGGGTCTCAACTGAGTCAATATTGAAAACCTAAAAATGTGAACTATCGCCAGGAAAAAGGGTTGGGGGTGGGGTGGGGGGCGGGGGGTGATGTCAAATGTGTGCACGTACTCGGAAACGGGCTGAAGAAAATGTCCGACCCTTGAGATGCAGCGCAAGCGAGGCCCGCGCCCCGGCGGGGCCCCGGCAAGGGCGGTACCCGCGTCTGAAAAAAACAAACGCGCTAATGCACCGACCCTGGTCTCGTGTCGGCAGGCGGTTTTTATTTGGGAGCCCAACGTCCAGATGAGTAACTGCCGGATAACATTCCAGAGCAACGCTTGTGAAACCTCTTCCTCGGGCTGCCGGTGCTTTTAGTGCACAGTTGAGTCAGCAGCCTGTCTGCCAAACTAATGGGGCCAGATGTTGTTCAACTACGCGTCCAAAAAACACAAATCGCGATTCGATTCTATTTTTTATCATTTGATTGTATTCCCATATTCTTGATTCTTGCTTGATTTATTCTTGACGAACTGAATATATTGTCGTGCTTGGGTGTGAGGGTGATCGTCGGAAACACGCGTGGCTATTCCCCCTGTGGTTTCACCAAGTTATTGTTGCTGTTGTTGTTTTTTATTTATTGTAAAACCATCTCCTGCTGAGAGAAATCCGAGCGTTGACGTCGAGTTTTATGTGGCGTTCTGTTTTCCCGACCTCCCTCCCTAGTCCTCTCCACTGTGAACAGAAAAAAAAAAAAAGAAAAACGTGGAAGTACCTCAGACTTGATGTCACATTGTTATTGTAAATGGGGGGAAATGTACATACGGAACGGTTTATTGTGCGCTTTATGGCGATGACTTATAGTTCTCAGGAGTCGACTGGAAAGGAGAGTTTACAATGTCGTATCTTCCTCCTCGGTTGTATTTGTCCGGTTAAGGCGTTTTGATTTATCTTGTGTTTTCTGTTTGTTGACTCTTTTGTACATTTTGTACATATTGTGTAAATTCTCAATCCAAATGTACAGTATATGGAATTGGTCTTGAAGTCGTCACATATGAGTCAAACGAATAAAAGTATTTGCATTGCGGATTGGCCTGTTTTTTGGGGGTTTTTTTCACTTCCAAATAAAAACAGTTTTAAAAGCCAACATCTTTATTTTCACTACATATATAACAAAAACAGTGTAACAAAAATGGATGTACAAACAGCAGGCAAAATTTTAGTTTATATATATATATATATATATATATATATATATATATATATATATATATATATATATATATATACATATCACATTTTCTCAGAAGCCTTCTTCCCTATTTGAGCCATAACCTTTTATTTGCCTCCCCCTGCTGTACATATAATATAAAGCAACAATTTCTGAGTGATTTATTGGTATCCAAATACATGTGCATACCATTGATGCTGGTTTTGGCCTATATAATACATAAATCCGATCCCTGGTGTGTGGGTGTTTCATTGTTATCGCTGCAGATGATCACAACTTGGTGAGACGCAGGGTGTTGAGACGCACCGGGAGGACAGTCGCTCCTTCTGCATAACCAATCTTCCGCAGGATCCCGTTCCAGCTCTTCTCAGACTCATCATATCTGCGGGAAAAATGTAATCCTTTTAATGGGTTTAATTGGAGTCATTCACAATATACAGTCGCGGTTTTGGCTGTAGCTGATGGTTTCTGCTTAAGTTAAGACACAACAGACAAAGACCGGGGGGAGCTGCCCTTGCAAGTTTAAACAATTATTATTATTATTATTATTATTATTATTATTATTATTATTTTTGATTTAAAAAGAAACAGGAATTTGCTGTTGAACTGAAAAAAACCTCAGTTGTTTAGTTAGGGAATGGATTTAAATTATCTAAATTAAATAATGGCTTTATCAATGACAGAAAAGTTATTCTATGCCTATAATAGTTTTGGGATTAATTTGATGTCGCGTCAAATTTTGTGACAGACTGGTTCAAACGTGGCCCAAACGTAGGATTCCTCGAAGGAGTTGCAGGGGGTCCAAATTGTTATTGTATATACGTATGTTTCAAAACTCCACTCCAGTTTTTGTCATGAGCTTTTGAGGGACCAATTTCTGTCAGTTTAATTTAATGAAACCACGTGGCAGTTTATTATAGGCAGATCAATTATGTTTATTTTATTATTTATTATTTATTTATTTTTCCGGTGGGTAGGGTCCTTAGCCAGGGAGCCCCTGCTCTAAAACAACCATAGCCTTCCAAATCGGTGTCAACGAACCTTCAAACATGACAAAACCCACATCCTATGAGAGTTTTTTTTCCGAACTTGAGGCGATGTGTTGACTCTTTGAACGCTAAAGCTGAATTTTGACCTGATGTGGTTGCTCCTCACCTCCAGATATCGTTCATCTCCGTCGGTTCCGGCTTCTCGCTGGCTTCACTGGGCATCATGGCAAAGCCCCCCACGGCGTACAGGTAGCCCCCCATCGAGACCAGGCTGAGGGAGCTACGCTCCTGAGGAAATTCCGTGAACTCAGACCACCTGGAACACAGGACATTGGTACAGAGACACACGGCACAAACACAGTAGGAATGTATTATATAAATACCACTTTGTGACGCGGACGGTGCCGTCACTCCCGCGCAGGGCCATCGTTGCTATTCAGGCTCAACTGCTCACGTCATGACTATGGAAAAATCAGTGTCTGGCAACAGTGTGATGAACTGGTCCTATTTAAAAATATACGTCTGCCTCACTTGTCGGTGGCGATGTCATAGACCTCCACTGTGCTGGTGAGGCCTGTGTCCGTGACCCCCGTGACCACGAAGATCTGGTCCTTGTGGACGACGGCGCCGAACAAGGATCGGGCCGTCTTCATCTGGGCCATGTCCTTCCATTCAAACTTGCTGGGGTCGTAAGCGCACACCCTCCTCGTGCACTTTCTGGAAGGGAGCGTGACAGCAGCGGCGTTTCATTCCAGAATGCGATGGTACGAACAGGCATTTTGGGGGAAAAAAAACAAAACAAAAAAACACCTAGAAAACGCATTCTCTAACTGGTCGCGGGGGTGCCACTTACTTGCTTTCTGACTTTCCTCCCAACACATAGAGAACGCCGTCATGGGATACAGTTCCGTGTCCGTACACCGCGTAAGGTAGCGGGTCTGACTCGCCCCATTTGAACGACCTGTTTAACAAATAGCAATGCATCATGAGTGACTCATCATCATGACTACAGTTCTCCTACTGTAATTCCAGTGATCACATGAAGTGAACCCAACCCAAAAGGTCATATATAATTCTCATATATACTATTTTATGTTTAAATTGCATGGAAGTATAATGGAGGAAGATGGGGAGGATCTTATTAAGAATATACTCCACTGAAATGAGCGTTGCAGGTTATTCTAACATACACGTACAGCAGGCGCGACTAGATTCTGGTGGCAAAGGAGGACATTTCAAAATTAAAGCACCGAGTCAGGAGCCGTCGACCCTGATCCGGCGAGAACCCTTCCCCCGACCACTCTGCTTACTGTCTGTCGTAGATCATGACCGAGTCCAGAACCTGCTCCCCCTCTTTCAGCTCCTTTCCGCCCACGACGAAGATGGAGTTCTCTGCCTCCGCCAGGCCGAACAGACACCGCGGGTTGGGCAGCGAGGGCATCCCGAGCCATTCCGAGCTCACCGGATCAAACTGGGGGTTGAGAATCGGGACAGGCGGGTTTCGCAACGATACGGCCGTACACCGGGACGCAGGCGGTGAAAGACGGTCAAACCTTTACCATCGAGTAATATGGAATTCACCGTGTGGAGTTAAATGGATAGATCTTAATTATGAGTCAAGCTATGAAAGAGCTTTGAGTGCGGAAGGGAAATATAATATATCCATCGTTATAATATCGATAACATGATATGAGACTAGGCATCGTCCGGGATTTTGGTTATCTTAATATAGTTAAAAGTATAGAATAGATGTTAAATGTGAGAATACCTGAAGGAAGTACGAGCTGAAGGGCTCGTCTTTGTCCTCCTCGTTGTAAAGCAAACCCCCGGCCACAAACACCTGGTTCTCCTCCGTCACCAGGCTGCAGTGGTTCTTCGGGATCTCGGTGGACTCCGAGGCCACGAAGCACTCGTTTCCCACCGGGTCGTAGGCCACGGTCCCCGTGTTGCTGATCATCAGAATCAGGTCGGTCTCGAACATCCCGAAACGGGGGTTGTTGTTGAGGATGCCCGGCAGCAGGCCTCCCTCCTCGTCATCGTCCTCCTCCTCACCCTCCTCTCCCTCCTCTCCCCCCTTCGCCCCCTGACCGCCGGCTCTGCTGGGTGCGGGCAGTCGGCCCCTCTGGGCGTCCCTGATGAGCTCCAGCTCCTTCTTGATCCCTTCGTTGGACCGGATGTACGGGTGCCGCTCCACCTTTTCGCGGAAGTAATCCACGGGAATCAGACGGAAGCGGACGCACTGCAACAGCTCCGGCAGGTCCCTCGCCCGGGCGTCCTTGTCGTGGCCGACCCACTCCATCAGCGACTCGAACACCACCTCCTCGCGGTCGACGTTCAGGGCGTCCGAGGTGATGATGGAGGCCAGCTCGCCCGGGCCCAGCTGGAGGAAGTCCTGGTCTCTGACGATGACCTGGTAGCGCTCGCAGATGAACTCCCGCGCGGTCAGGGCCAGCCGGGGACAGTCCAGCAGCAGCCCCAGCCTGAAGATGGCCAAGCAGTTGCCCAGCACCAGCTTCTCCTGGAGGTAGGACACGCACACGGAGAAGATGGAGGGGATCTGGTACACGTTGGCCACCATGAAGATATCTTGGACGTTCTGCTCCGTCAGGTTGATGTCAGAGGTGTACAGGTAGCGCAGGATCATCCCCATGAGGACCGGCTCCACGTCCTTCAGGACAATCTCGCGCTTCTTGCTTTCCTCCAGGTCGGACAGGAACATCGCCTTGAAGAAGGGGCTGCTCGCCGCCAGCACCAGCCTGTGGCAGGGGAACTCCTTGTCTTGGATTTTGAGCACACAGTCCACAAACTTCTCGTTCTCCAGGAGGTCGCAGAGTCCGTCCTGGAGCAGGGTCTGTTGGTACATGCGTGGCTGCTCCACGGGATCTATAGTCAGGGCAGCCATTTTGTTCCGTCTCCTTAACCTGGTCGGGTTTTTCCGGGAGGGAGAGGCTTGGACCGGGGGGCGCTCCGCCGCAGAACAGGACTGCGCGTAGCCTCGCTGCAAAGCACGTTGCTGCAAAGCACGTCACTGTGGAGCGTCGCCACCGGTGGACTGTTTGCCGCAGCTGTCTCCGGCCGTCACTCGGCGTAAGTCGGGGCGGTATTTATAGACATGGTCCCTGCAGAGCCCGGGGATCCGTTTGGGCAGATAGGCATGAGTAACTACCCGCTCCAGTACCAAACAGCCCCCGACAAAACAGCTGAAGGATGAACCACCCCGGGGGGGGGGGTTGCCATTCCACCATGACATCTCACCAGCCACTCTGGTAGGCTGTGATCACCAAGTTGAACCGTCTCCGGCCTCTATCCCCCCGTGGAAGTGAATGGCTCCGGGGCTCTAAATACCGTACAGAGGGGGGCGTCCCGCCATAACTTCGCTTTTTTTCCTCCCTTATAATAATTCTTATAATAAGAGAGTAATAGAAGACCTCTAGGCTTGAGGGATGTTGTTAGGCGATAAACATCCGGTGACACTGCAGCACATTGTAATAACTTGTTTTAGAGACACATATTAGATTAGGTTTCGCTTAACCATTTTAATGAACCAATCCACAAACAACAGATTTTTTTTAAATTATTATTATTATTTTCTTTTTAAGTACGTCAAATGGAGGAGGATCGAATCTTGTGATGACACTTAAAGAGCTAATATTATGTTCAAAATTGAGTGGGATGAAAAAAATGATTCACGCAGAAATAACATGGAACAGCTACTTTTATGAATAACAAGTTTTGAATTCAGAGCAGCTCCAGTAAAACATGGCCATCGTGTGGCGGTATACGGCACTGGAGCATTTCTTCTCCAGTGCCAGTTCATGCAAAGCAGCTGCGCAACACCAACTCAGACACGTTCTTCCCCACGGGCTGTTTATTTTTTTTCATTTCCACATCGTAACCGATCAAACGAGAGCACAGAGGATCACCTCGGCACCAAACAACATCTCGAGTCGAGTCAAACCGGCGCAAATGAAAACTGTTAAGTACAAGTCCTTTCAACCAAAAAAATTTAAAAAAAAAAGGCACTACCTGTACTGAAATACCCAGCGGGGGGGTTTTCCCCCTGTCTGGTCGACAAAGGGGTTCTTGCGGATTCTGGTGACGGGGCGGGAGGAGAGCGGGTGTGAGTTCCCGCTGAGCTTTTTTGCCTTTTATAGCGAAGTGAGGGCCTTCCTGCTCCCGGCCCGGGTCATGTGAGACGGGGCAGGAACGTGATGTGGAAAAGTCACGGCTCGCCTCCTGTGGAGGAGGCCGGCGGCAGCGGGCGATGCGGCCGCGCTCTGCTGTTATCCCCCTGATACAGTGTGTGCTGTAGCTGGCCTGGATTAGACTGAATTATAAAAGATTAAGTAATCGAAAAAAAAAAAGCGAGTTTGAATACATTTGTACATTCTACGCCGGCTCTGAAATCCACTTTCCAACAAATACAATACATCACATTCACCTACAATCAGCGTCGAGGACCATCGAGGGAATAGACATAGGAGCCCTATGTCTATTTCGTATACAAACACGGCACCTTTGTCATTCAAGTTTAAATAGATAAAAAACGGTGTTGAACTTGTGTTATTTAAGTTAACGTATCAGTTACAGTCAAACACGGTTAGCAAAATGGTGAATAAAAACAGGCCTTACAGCATGACCTACTTGATACACGAAAAAACAAAACCCTGTAAACAGTCAGAATAAACATTTCAGGCGTTCCCTTACAGTACTGCGTATCATTCAATATATTACTCTTTAAAAAGATTTGGCAGGCCTTAAATACGTTAACAATCTTATTGTTAGGAAAAAGAAGAAAAAATTAAAAAATGCACCATCGGGCGGGTTGGTTCCAGAGGACGCGTGACGATTATCTTGAGCGAGTTGCACTTCCGGATTCTTCGTTTGGCAGTTCCGGACATCGCCTCGCTTTTGACGAAAACAAACACGGACGAGTGAGCGGCGCGTGTGCTGACATGCCGCCAAGAGCCCGGTTAAGAGAGGAGAGTTCACGAGAGCGGGGGACGGAACGAAAAAACAATGTGAGGCCTTGTTGCGGACGGTCGAAGTCTTTGTCGGGGTGGAAAGCCGTGAGCCCTCGTTTACTCGGCTTTCTCTTTGCCGCCGCCGTCCTCCGCCCTCGGCGGCTCCGGCTCGTCCAGCAGGGCTTGTTTCCGCTCCCTCTCTTTGATCAGCTGCACTCCGCAGTAGGTCACCAGCAGCACCGACAGGGTGGAGAGCGGGAAACCTGGATCCCGGAAAAAGAAGAAGAAGAAGAAGAGGAAGAAATTCCAGATAAGGGGACAAAACAAATAGCGACAGTATGAGAAGGAAATGCATAACCAAGATATCTCTGTTTTTTTTGGCTTCATACGCCGATATGCCCAACTGTGGCCAACGCTCCACCGGGAGGATTTGTGTTTTGTTGAAGTTGGAGGAGAACAACAAAGATCCGAAAAACCGAATGCCCACATGAGTTTAGACCAGGGGTCTCAAACTCAACCTACCTGGGGCCCGCTGGTGGTAGAGTCCGGGTGAGGCTGGGCCGCATCAAGTATTCGACAAAAAAAGGGTTTCAAGTATTCCAAAAGAAAGTACAACTTATCTATTCTTCTCAATCTTTATTAATTACCATTCAGAACATGAAGGGTTCTTCAGAACACAGGCTTCTCTTGCCTACTCCTTGCTGCCAGAGACCTGGCAGCACAGCACATTTGGCTTGAGGGAGGAAGCAGTCGAGACCCTCAGTACGGCTTGAAGATGCTCATCAGTAAGTTTGGACCTGTACTTTGACTCATTAAAGTTCATGGTGGAGAAGAGCTTTTCACACAGATATGTCCATGTTACTCCACCTGTCTTAATTCTTAACATCAAGTGCATTGTCTCGTGTTTTATATCTTTTAATTTCTTGCTGTTTTTGATTAAATTGTTCTTGGTAAATTTGTTTTCTTTTGCGATCGCACATATCTGTCCTTTTTCCTCCTCTTTATTTCTCTTGTAATAATAATCTATAACTTCTTCTTTATAGTATTCAGGTCCTAATTTGGCTTTTGTTCTTGCCGCCCATCTCATGCTATTTGCTATCCATGTAATTATTTTCCCTTTGGTATTGCAACACTCTGCTGTCTTTATCAGGTCACTGATTACTCTTGTTGAGTCCTCTGTACCTTGCATTGGGTGACAGGATATATTTTGCTTCCACTTGGTGTCACTCCGGCATCGCGTTTCAACCAAGTGACTAACGTTGCTAATGCGCGTTGGCTAACTTGTCAACAAACACCACCGGAAGCTGTCACGAGCCTGAGCTATGGTAGCCCATAAGTGATGAAAAAATATGAAACGCCCAGGGCAACGACTCGGCAACAAGGTGCGTGTGAGAAAAACACGCGGGCCCCGCCAGCACTAAACTTTGATGTCAAGTAGGGGGCCACAGAATATCGCCGCGAGTTTGGGGCCGATGGTTTAGACGCTCGGGGGGGGCCCAAACCCGCAACTTCGATCAGATTTCCGCGAAGAGGTTTCCTACCTTTGAAAATGAGTCTCCTTCCCACCAGTTTGGCAAACTCCAGGCTATTGAGGGAGAGCACGTTGTAGAGGACGATAGCCCAGAAGTTGGCGGCGTTGAACAGACCCCTGATCCGGCGCGACATGGCCTCCCCCATAACGCCCTGGAAAACAGAGATCGGGCATCAAACCGTACCCGGAACGATCAAACATACGGACGTACTTGCAGGGCGCTGCTTACCTCGATGGTGGAGAACGGAGGGATGGAGAAGAACTTTGCCACCCACAGCTCAAAGTTGAGCCCGAAGCAGTTGAAGAAGGACCAGATGTAGACCAGCTCACACGGGCCCAGCCACAGGGTCGTGACGGCAAAGGTGCAGGTGGTCGCGAGGAGCTCCCTGAAGATCTTGTCGTGGTCCCCCCCGATGTAGTCATACACGTACCTTTCCGGGGAGAATTCAAACAGCAGCTCGTCCGGTTTCAGTTGTCAAGGCGGTGTTTGGGGAGCTCGGGCCACCCAGAATAGTGATTCGACAGGTTCCATCGGCACTTCAAAACACTCACCTGCAGAGCCAGTCATTGATACCTCTGTCGAAATGCCTAAAAAAAGGCAAAAAAGGATATCGACGTGACGGAACTTCTTATGGATGGACAATAAAATGAATAAAAAATTCAAGACGGCCAACGGACGCGATCACCTGGAAGCCGAATGTTTTTTTGGGGGGGTTTTTTTGTTAATATGGCGGCCACTTACGTTTCGGCGAAGACATACAGCATGGTGATGCACTTGGGAGGCTGGGGGGGATCCAGGTGGTCGAGCCTCGCCACGGTGTTGATGACGCCGAACATGACCGCCGCCTTCACCCAGTCGTACACCAGGTTGGAGTAGGCCAAGCCAGCTGTGATCGCAACGCACGGAGGAGAGAGAGAGAGAGAGAGAGAGAGAGAGAGAGAGAGAGAGAGAGAGAAGAGAGAGAGAGAGAGGAAGCGTTGAGCGCGGTGCCGCCGTCCGGAGGCGAAGAACACCATGCCGGATACAGAGATGTTTCACTGACCCAGGGGCCAGTCGGAGAGGTGCTTGACCAGCTTCATGTCGTTGGGTATGGTCAGGATGTAGAGGTAGTGGAAGAAGACGTCCACGGCCAGGATCACGCCCAGGTGCAGCAAGGCCCGGGTGGTGATGCTCCACATCTCCCTCTCCTTGCGGCCCAGCTTGGCGGTGTTGGTCTGCGGGGGGAGGGGAGGGGGGTTCATTGTCGGGTTTTTTCGGAAAACGAGCCGGGCACGGGGGGGGGCGCGGGGGGGCTCACCTGGGCGTGGTAGCGGTCGAAAGTCATGATCGGCCCAAAGAAGAAGAAGGGGAGGTAGAAATTGTACTTGAGCAGGTCGCAGAACGTGTAGTTGCCTTCCTTCCTGTCGCAGTTCTCCAAAGCGAAGCTCATGCAGCGCATGATGGTGAACCCACAGCCTCCGTAGAACAGGATGTCTTGCAGGTCAAACGAGCCGGTCACCAGGGACTCCTGGGGGACGTGAATCAGTTATTTAAGCGCTCGGTTCGGTCGGCCTTTTCACGGGCGGTGGCGGGAGTTCACTGGGTTCCCTGAACGAATGTCACTACGACTACGTCACTCTAGATGAGTGGTCGTTCGCCCTCTTCCTGAAGTTGTCGCCCTACATGTCCGCCCGCGGCACGCGTTGCTTGCCTAAATCGCCGTGAAATTGGGATCCCTGTGTGGTGTCGCTTCTCAAGAATTTGGGGGGAATCTTCAGTGAGCGGGTGTCCTTGAATGATCCTTTCCAATGCGAGACAAAAGGCAAAAACATATAAATAGGACCAGGCCCGTGGGGACGGCGTCGATTCCTCTGCGAAAAGTGGTTTTGCGAAGCCCGTGGAGCCCGCACGGCGATTAAGGGCTGCGTAAACACACTCCTCGACCTGCCGGAACCACTTACCTGCCAGGAGTTATAGGGCTCCAGCTTGATGGAAGCCAGGGTGGCCAGGCCGGCCAGGAAGCACATCCACCTCCTCTTGACGAGGGCGACGCTGTAGAGCATGACGCAGTGAGACAGTACGATGGCCATGAAGGTCCAGCCCATGGTGACCAGGACGGCCATCACTCCATACAGACCAAACACCAGGGATCTGTGCTGTGAATCAGGACAGGACACGGCCGTTTCATTCAAACGTTGTCTGATCCATGATCTATGAAGTACAAATAAATGAAGACAAATATATACAGTATGTATATATATATATATATATTTTTTTTGTTTTGTTTTATATATATAAATATATATATATATATATATATATATATATAAAATAAAAAAATATTAATTAAAAAATATATATAAATGCAACAGTATCTATACAACTGTATTTAGTCAACTACCAAGGTATTAATGATTTGGTTAACATAATAACACATATATCATGTGAGTTTTCAATATTGAAATATTACATGTATGAATGTAATTCTCGTTACCTTACATCCATCAATACCAATCTTCATTGCAAGCATGGAACAAAACAAAGAACATGTTTAAAACATATTGCACTGTTTTAAATATGTCAAGATATTCATTTGAGGAAACCGTTAGTGCACGGAGAAATCCAACCGTCCATATTAAACACGCATCAGTTAAGTCATGCATCGAACTGAACATTTGTTAAACAATACAATATCGATCTGTCAGTCTGGCCGTCTGTCCATCCGTCTATCTGTCTGTCTGTCTGTCTGTCTGTCTATATTTATTATTGGTACAGCTTAGCCTTGTTGTTTACATAAATAAGTAATGTAACACGTATACCACAAATAGACAAAACGCATCACCTTGAGTAGGAAAAACAAGCATTAGTTCACAAACACACACATGACTACATATGCAAACACACAAAAAGAAACGCACGCACGCACGCACGCACGCACCCACACACACACACACACACACACACACACACACACACACACCTTCGACGCTATCAGGGAGAATATCTTGGCGAAGATCACGTGGCCGGTGAGAGCAAAGAGTATATGGTTCCGGAATGTGGAAAACCACATCATCCATTCGAAGTCCGCAACGTCCTGCAGAACGAAAAGGGGCATTTTTAAAATACATAGACCTGCACATCCACGAGTGCATCCGTCGCCTGTTGCTTAGAAACCCAATGTCAAGACGCTAAAAACCAAACCCATGATAAAATACGAGGAAAGGCGGGAAACACCGCAGGGGGAACTCGCCATTTTCCTGCCAAAATAATGCCATCCTGGTTTCACGCTCTCTTTGAAGACTCGCCTGTTGATGTTCTCTGGAGAGAGGGAGAGGAAACCCACAGCACAGTCAGCAAAAACACCACCGATGAAGAGCCGTCAACTCCTCACCCACAAATGATCAGCTGTGTGCGAGAAGCTGATCGCAATCACGTGACGCCATTGAGGATGGACGCTGTCGTCCGGTCACTGAGATTTTAACCACAATAACAGATTTAGCGACTGTGAAGTCAGGGGCTACTCCCCTCCCTCTGAGATTTCCACCGTTCCCCTAAATCACTCAAAGACGATTCGACTTCACCGGCTCGTTCCGATTGGGCCAGCGTCTGCAGTGTGTAACTCAGGTGTTCAAAAAAAACCCCCCAAAATAAATATTATGTAACGAGCTTAGCGAAGAGCTTTTAGTTTTTCGCGGCGCGCGTTAATGCCCCGACCGTAAACCCTTAATCTATTCCAGGGGGGATTGCGTCACGGCCGACGATGTTGCGGGGGACGCGCCACGCGACCTGACGTGCGGTTGATTGGGCGTCCCGACGCCACCCGGACTCAACATCGAACTAATGACCATTTTAGAGATAGCGGAACGTGAGGGTTGGTGGAGATCCGCTGTGGCGACCCCTAACGGGGCAGCCGGGAGTGGAGGAAGAACGTGGGGGGGTTGGTGTCGGCGCTCGTCTAATTTCACAAATGTGTCCTCTCTAACTGGAGCGTCAGTCCCTAGGTGTGTGTGACCGTGGTGTCATTCACTGGGATGGAGTGCAGCCAGAAATTATGATAGTGATGATAATTCATCATCAGAATCGAGGGGCGGAGTCCCCAAATCTCGGATACGAAACAACACAGTGTGCGTTGTACGACAGCGACAGCCCGACAGCCGTGACAGACAGTGCCACTCGCAGGATGACGTCATCCAACCGCTCAGTCCCTGCTCTGTGTGTTTGCTCATTTGTTTGCTCAGAGTCAACGCATGGCGTCGATCCGAGCCGCTCTTCACACCGCCGGGACACGACGGGCGATGCCGTCGCCCGGATCGCAGCAGCCGATCCTCGTCCCCGGGCGCATTCCGCCTCGCCACAGAAATACCTCCTCCCTCGCCGGGGGAAATGTCAGACGCTAATGGAACCGCCGCCGTTTCCGACCTCCTTTTACCGGGAGGACGCAGGAGTTACGACAGGAGGCGCCTTTTCATCTCGTGCAAGGATTTGGAATTTTAGACAATTAAGTAGGCGGCAGCCTTTGGTGTCATACTGGGGTCGCAGCACGCGGACATGTGTCGGGATTTCCCCGTGCCCTCGTCTGCATCAAACTCACCACCCGAGGCGTCCGCGATCCAGCTGCCCGCCCAGATCAAGGCGGTGGCGACCACGGCTGTGTAGAGGTACAGCTCATACTTGGGGAGAGCGGCCTTGACCCCCATCCTGACCCTCTAGTCCTGGGCCCTGGAGAGACCTGGAGGGAGAACAATCGGGGGTTATGGACGCACACGATCTTTCGTCGCACCGTCGTGACACGTCGCGGGGGCGGCCGCTAGTTTTTTGGGAGCGCGTTGACGTGTCGTTCCTCCGCTGGGCGGGGGGGCTGGGAAGGGGGTGTTGACTTTAATAGGACTGCGCCGGAATCGGCACCGTCAGCTGTGCAACCCAACCTCTCCACCCTATTTTAGGAGCTCCACGCAGCAGGGCAGCTGCAGGGCCATGCGATATGAGATCAACACTCGCTGCATGGGGACTGCGGGAATTAGCACCACCGTCGTGACCCTGCGGGTGGACTTCTGGGCGTTTAAACATTGTGAACCAGCGCGATGGGAAAATAATTGTTCGCTTGTTTGGATTTGACAAACAAAATAGTTGACTTTATTCTATCCCGTTCTACTAGTGGGGCCCTCATTTGAAGTTGGCGAAGTTGAGGAAGTTGGAGGAGCTGAGGCTGGTGCCCTGTCCTGCATACAAATTAAATGTTAATGTCCCTGTGCTTGGTCCCAAACCACACACTTTATGAAGCTGAGCCATTGCTGCTGCCTGTATGGCTGCGGCTCTAGTCTCCGGCGTTCGTTTTGGAAACCTACACCGACGCATAAGAAGAAGTTCTGCGGTTTTACTAACCTTGTGTCCTCGTGTCCTGCAGGATAAGGAGGCGGCAGGGGCTGGCGCAGCGGGCGGCACAGGGGCTGGTGCGGCAGCAGCTTCTAATTCCTCCGCACTCCACCGTATGGGTCCTGCCCTGAAGCAGACTGTTATCAGCTGCCCCAGCCGGGGGGAGACACTGGGAGGGGTGTGTGTGTGTGCTGGTGGATATATTTATCCTGCGGAACCGAGGGGAGGTCCGGTGGAGGTGCATCACACTGTGGATGTCGGTACCGACACCGGAGGCGCGGTGGAACGAGCGCCCTCGCTTATATGAACCGTCCATCATTTTTTAAGGTTCATTCACAGTCTGCGCGACGCTCCCGGGCGGCCGCCCGTGTGGGATGCGCTGCGTCGAACCGCCTCTTCGATCTATACGAGAGGTTCCCAAACGGGGATCCGCGGCCCCTCTTGGGGTCCTCAAGATTTGCAGCAAAATGATTGTGTGTATATGTATATATATACATATAAAATATTAAAATTGTATAAAAATAATATATATAAATATATATTAAAAGTTATATATGTTTTGATTATATACATAATAATAAATGTATATATATATATACACATATAAAAAATTAAAATTGTATATAAATAATATATATAAATATATATTAAAAGTTATATATGTTTTGATTATATACATAATAATATATATATATAATATATATATATATTTACATATATACATGTAAATGTATATTTTTAGAATGTTATATATATAAATACAATTTATATATATTTATATATATAAAATATATAAATAATATATATAAATATATATATATATATATTCAAAATACTGTATATATGTTGTGATTATATATATAATAATAAATGTATATATATATATATATATACATATATACATATAAACATGTACATGTATATTTTTGGAATTAAATATATATATATATATATATATATATATATATATATATAAATATATATATATATATATAAAGACACGCACACACACACAGACACGCACAGACACACACGCACACACACACACACACACACACACACACACACACACACACACACACACACACACACACACACACACACACACATATAAATAATTAATTTAAAAAAAATCATTTCAGGCATTTAGACAAATTGGTTTGTCAAAGACAACAAAATGGTATAATGGTCATTACAGCATCAGATATCCAGCTGTTATCATGTGTTATTGGGTTGAAATGTGGAGTAAATTATAAACATTATATTTAAGGAAATATCACACGAATCAGATGGAAATCAACTAAAAACAAACGTAAAACCTATATCTAACAACAAGTGCTACAAATAAGTACAAATTAGAACATTTATTTGGACAACACCTTTCACACGCAGATGTTTAACACTTATAGACGGCAACCATAATATTTATACTATTAATAACAAAAAGGAAGAACAAAATGCATTTCACAATAGCAGCGTGACTTTTTGACTCCAAAGCAAACCCGGCGGTGTCATTTTCTTTCAGTGTTCTCTCATTTGACCACTAGATGGCGCCCCGTCCTCCCTGTCAGCCCAGCGGGAGAAGAGCAAAACCACCTTTGAGTGGGGATTTGATATTTTATACTTTATGATGAACGACAAACAAAGATATTTGTGTGTTTTACTCACAAAGTATTCAGTTCTATAAACCAGCGACCGTTCAACGCAAAAATAAGATAAATAATACAAATAAACACAGGGCTGTGATAAGCTGCAATATAAACAATAAATAACATATGAATAAAGACCACAAAATAATATTAATACTAATACTAATACAACTACTACTACTACTACTACTACTACTAATAATAATAATAATAATAATAATAATAATAATAATAACAACAATAACAATAATAATAATAATAACAACAACAACAACAACAACAACAACAACAACAATAATAATAATAATAATAATAATAATTATAATAATAACAATAGTAATAATAACAATAACAATAACAACAATAACAATAATAACAATAATAATAACAATAATAATAATAATAATAATAATAATAATAATAATAAAGCCGGAGCCCCTCCCACACGCCACACCGCCGCCCCCGCTCAACAGCTCGGAAGGGACACACCGTGGAGCCTCCATGTTGCGCAGGGCAGGCAGCAGGACCCGTGGATGTGACCGATCCGGCTGAAGAAAAGTGTCTCGTTTACCCCCGGACGCCGCCCGTCTCCCCGTTAGTTCGCACCCCGACCCGGACCACGGCCTCCTCGGGTGTTTCCAGCGCTGGTCGCGTTTTGACGGATCCGAGCCTCGCGCGGCTAGCTAGCTAACCAGCTAACCACAACTTAGTTGGACCGTGGACAACCGAGTGACTTGGTTACGTTTTGTTTTTTTTGTTTGTTTTTGTTTGTTTGTTTGTTTGTTTGTTTTTTGACGGGCCGTTGGTATTTTGTTCCGAAGCCCTAAATGACAGCCCCGAACCGGCCTCCATCCGCCACCGTGCTGCGCCGGCTTGTCGCCGCTGCCACAACCCCGCGCCTCGGACGTTAGCTAGCCTGGCTAGCGTTAGATTGTCAGCGAAGCGGTCTCGGCTAGCGGGATACAACATTCAGAAGGAAAAAGGAACGCGACTCATCCGTCTAAATGGACCACATGTCTATCATAACGCAAGTCTCCAACCCCAAAGAGGAGGAAATCATATCGTTCAACCAGGAGAAAGGTAAACACCAGTCTAATAATGATCCTGTTAATGATGCTTGGCTAGCACCAGCTAAGTGGCCAGCTAGCATTCAGCTAGCGCTCGCTAACTGCTGATGACACTGGTTGCCGTTTAGGATGGTCATAATAATTATTAATAGTAATAATGATAATAATCATAATACATTTGATTTATAATGCACCTTTTGTCCATGAAAAGCAGCTCAAAGTGCTTCTCATGAAAGCTAACGCAATAAGGGAATAAAAGAAGAACTAACATTCACTGTGCAGTGAATAAGGTAGTATATCATAAATAGTAAAGTATTATTTATAAAGTACTAAGTCATAAGAAAGTACTTTTTGAAGTGTGAAAGGTGTATTGAAAGTGCCTCAAATTCAACAGACGACAGCGACACAGAGTTTAAAACACTTAAATTCATGAACAGGGGCACGATGATCTAAATGAAAGAATTTGTTAAAAAATATATATACATTTAGAATCCGTTTTTCTGTTGAATAGCCTTCACAAATTCGTCTTCTAAATGGCCGTAACCGTTGCACCCTGAGCGTGGATCGTCCAAAAAGCAGTTATTTTGACAAATGACTTTCCATCTGTGGAATGCTGCCTGTGTGGTTGTGTGTGTGTGGGCAGCCACGAGGGTGTGTTTGAATTGGATAAACCAGTGCACGCCCGTTGAAAATATCACACCTTTTAACGGTGCCATTTAGCCCCGAATGCCACAGATTCAGACCCTGCGTCCCGCCCTGCTGCTGCACAGAGCTGAGCGGCTCGCTGTTCGCTTGTCTGTTAATCTGAAGCACGCCCGCCAAGTGGGGAGCGGATCGGGTGGACGGTTGTCGAGATAATCGAAGGATGGACAGACAGACGGACAGGCAGGCAGACCTTCCGTTTATCGTTAGATTCGATAGTTAGATGTGACGTCTGTGACTCTGCCAAAATCTTTCACTTTCTACGTCCAGCGAAGATGGAGGATCCTTTCAGTTTCTCGTGTCAGTCGTCAGCTCAACCTCCAGTTGGTTGACGTGGTTTCTTAGAAAAACATGTTTTCCTGACGCTGAAGTTCATTTTGGAACTTTGTTCAATACACACGGTGTCTGTAGCTCCTTATGGAAATTGAAATGTATAGTCCTACATTTGAATTTATTTCTTAATTTCAACATAAACATTTTGTCCTTTATTTATCCTCATACTTATTGTACTCTTTTTTTAATTTTTATTTAATTTTTTTAGTAATGGTTATTCTGGTAATCAAATTAATAACCTTGCTCTGACCTAAAGCAAATGGCTCATCTAGTTCTTACATGAACCCGTATCTGACCTCTGACCCCTGCCAAATATATATATATATATATATATATATATATATATATATATATATATATATTAGTCCTTACCTTTATATCTGCAATACTTGATTGAATAAGAGAGATGAATTGTCCAAGAACCAATCTTAAAAAATGTCTTAAAGTATTAAATGGAACTTTCTGACCGGCAAAGTGTAAAGGGTCTTTCTCGACTCATCACTTTGCAGCTTTATTTCTCTTTATTTCCCAAAAGGCGTCAGATTTGATGTCCTCCGAACCTGCGCGTATTGGCGGCACGTCCCAACCTTCACGTTTTAGACCTGTCAGTAACGTGAGGAGCTCGGTCCTTTCACCCGAATTAAAAGCTCCACCCCGAGGGGAAACAAGGTGTCGTTTGCATCGACTGCTTATGGACCCTGCGTGACATGAACCAATATGGCTGCCGTATGAGAGCTTCACTTTGGTCACACTGGTTCATGTTGAGACGTTGCGTGTTTTTGGTTGTGCTTTTATTTTTGTTATTCAAAAGTTGCTGACATGTGGCTTGAAATACATAACTAATGCGTTCTGTATGTAACTTTTTTCAAAGATTTTAGTTGGTACAATTGTAGTTATATCTTTCAATGTCGTGCTCAACACGGCGTGTGTGTCATGTGTAGTAAATGGTCAAAATTAAGGTAAAGTTAATTTCCTTTTGTTGTATGTGTGTGTGTGTGTAATATTTTTTTTAATCTCAATTCCACTTCAGTTAACTGTACTTTAAGTCAGAAAGCCTAAATATACACTTCCCAGGTCCCACTTGAGTCCAGTGTCACACGTTTAATGGGCTTGATGTATTCAAATTTTAAGTTCCGTGCATGTTTACTATCAATCGGGATTTATTTGCAGACAAAATCGCAAGCCAACCCCCGGCTGCCAGGGTTTAATTGCTTATAAATCAGGAGTGGATCCAGTGCTTGCATGTCGTCACTGGATAGCACAAAGGTCCGGTCCTCGAGAGTGTCCGTTTACCGTATTCCCCCAGCTGTTTACTTACGAGTCGCCTTTAACTTCCTCTACGACTTCAATAGAAATTAGAAATTGGATCTTTTCCCATGAGTTCAGAAGCTACTTTGTAGTTGAGGATGTTGTGGTTCAAATGAAGTGTCTATTAACTGTGCTCTTGGCTGTAACCCCCGGTTAACTTCTTGGCCCGGCTCCGTCAAAGATGAAAAGGCATACTTGAGAATGCATGTTGACAGTAAAGCCGGTGTGAACTGCAGTAGCAATTATGCTAGCATCGTCCAAAAAGCGCTTGGCATACTGGAGAAATTCACGGAGTGGCACACGCAGATCTGAGTTTTGCAAGTTGGCGCGTGTGTTGGTTTAGCACTTTTTTTTTTTTTTTTTTTAAAGATTGAATTAAGTTGGAGAACATAGACTAGTGTGTAGCACACAGAGCATTGATGCAACTGTTTAGTTCTGAATATCCTCCAATATTCTCCCATGATGTCCTTCCCCTGGTGCCAAAGCAAACATTACCATTATTACACAATTGTGTTGCTCTGTCTACAATCTTCATTTTAATTTATGCTCAACATTTTGCAAACACAACAGTTGGACTGCCAAGTACAGATTCATAGGCATTACAAGTCATGGAAGACTTGTGATATCAAAATGTTTCTGTTGCTTTCATGATTTGTTATGTATTCTCGGTGACACATAGGGTATATGTGCTGTAGTAGCTGTTAGAATCGGTTACTCCAAGTTGTAATATGCAGTTAGTGGATTAGTGGTGGGATAGTTGTTTACTTCTCATACACCGATAAGCCAAAGCACCACTAATAACCACTTATATAGTGTAGCTCCCCCTCGTGCCACCAAAACAGCTGTGACCCGTGGAGGATGGACTCCACAAGACCTCTGAAGGTGTCCTGTGGTATCTGGCACCAAGACGTGAGCAGCAGATCCTTTAAGTCCTGGAAGTTGTGAGATGGGGCCCCCATGGATCGGGCTTGTTGTTCCAGCACATCCCACAGATGCTCCATCGGATCGGACCCTAACCCCAACCATCCACATGACGTAAAAGAAAACATGATTCATCAGACCAGGACGCCTTCTTCCATTGCTCCATGGTCCAGTTCTTATGCTCACATGTCCATTGTAGGCGCTTTCAGCGGAGGACAGGGGTCAGCATGGACACTCTGACTGGTCTGCAGCTACACAGCTCCATACGCAGCAAGCTGTGATGCACTGTGTGTTCTGACACCCTTTCTATCATAGGAGCATTAACTTTTTCACCAATTTGTGCTACAGTAGCTCTTCTGTGGGATCGGACCAAAATCTGACTGGAAGTAGTAACCCAGTGCCGTGTACCTCCTTAATTTACGGAATTCAATCCAGTTGTAATGCACAAACTGTATGAGTCGATAACATATTCCATGTTTGTTTCCTCACACATTGAGTTTGCTTGTAGCTCCACAGCAACGGATCTGAATCGTGTCCGTTTTTCTTTTAGTCCCAAAAGTTTAAAAAGTTGATGAAATGTCTCTGAAGGACATGCAGTGTTTAATCGGTTTGAATTGAACCGTGTTGTTTGAACTTCCACATGGAGTGATTTCCTTCAACAGAGAAACCGTGAGACAGAACTCTGTGGACTACAGTCAGTAGACGGACACTGTCTCATTTTTAGGATAAAATCATAACACGCAACAAGTGTATCAGCTTGTGGTAGTAATTCTGTGTCATCAGGACTCTGAAAACTCACGTCATCACGTCAGCCGATCCTGCGTTCAAAGGAAACTCTGAAATTGTAACTTGTTTTAGACGTAATGCTAATGTAAAGACGAGCGACAGCACAAACTGATGCTATGTTCCATGGCAATAAGACACATTCCTTGTGGATAATGGACACCGTGTATTGCTGCCTGCAGCTATATTTATTATTATTATTATTATTATTGTTATTACCTATTTCAACCAAGCAATTCTATTTCTATTACATTCACAGTTGCCATACCTTGATTCCACAGTTGCCACCATAAATTTGTTTTCCATATCCTGTCCCTCAGATTTTAGCACTAAAAGTTCCAAAATTTTAAACGCTTGTTAAAAAGGCACTTGGCAAAGAGTGGAAATTTCCAGGCTGGCACACCCACTCAGCATGAAATTAAAAAAAACCTATTTCTTCACACCCTTTCTGCCTCTCTGCGACGGAACAGCTACAGTTTATTCAACTTTTTACCTGAACAATTATCTCCATCTTCAATCACCAGCCCTGTGTCGGTGGGACTCTGCTTCATCATTGACTGCCACTGTGTCACTATTGCCCGACATTCAATTACGAACTGCACCTGTATTTCCCCGCTGGAGAAGAATTGAGGGGTAAAGCAGGAGGTGAGATTGGCTGGAGGTGGCCTTTAACGGTGCCAGGCGGCTGACTAAATATAGCGCCATGCCGCTCTTCTGGCTGGGACACTGTTGACCTCATGGCTGAGGATAACCATCTGCAAAATGACGGCTGTCATCCTAATTGTTGTAGACTCAGTTAAAAGTAATATTTGTCTATTCTTCACAGGGAGATTATTAAGCCTGTGAACTTGGAAGGGTCTTGGTCTGGATATTTATTTTATTCAGGACTTAAAAGGGAGAGGGTGTGGGGGGTGGGGGGTTGTGTTCTGCTATTTAAAGCAGCTACTCTTACTCACTGAGCGATTGGCATGAGCCTTCATTTAGCTCGTGAGTTGAATGAGCACCTCAAGAGTTCTCCACGAATCGTTCTGACCAAGTGGACCAAGTGCATCCTCTGTAGTAGAACCTCGGATCCTTTCTGAAAGCTTCGTTTTTTTTTTTGTTTTTGGTTTTTTTTTTGAGTGAAATGCAGTGAGACCTGCATTTTTTTTTTTTTTAATGACTCACTGTAATTAAAAAGTCAGCTTTCATGATGTTTTCCTTAAGAGGTGTGTGTGTGTAATACTTTGCAGTAATGTGATCCGTTTGTGGGGAAAAATAATTTCTGTTGCGCAAACACCATTCCCAGCAATGCTTACAGAAAGTACCCAACCTCTAAGATTTACACTATCATCCGAAGGAAAATAAAAAGTGATATTTCCTGCATAAAAGAGAAGTTCAGTGACATTTGTCGACCATCTAGTTTGCAATAACAGCTTGGCCCTCATTCACTTAGATGGGAATGGAGCGGTTAAAAATTGTTCTGGAAGCAGCCATCGGAGGGTTTCAGACATCTTTTCCCACTGCTTTTCGGTCACGCTCTTACCTCCTCAATCGTTACATCACACACAGATAGTACCTGTGCAAGGCAAGAACTGTTTGTGTCAGTTTCGCTCACCACGCACAACCCAAGTGGTCTGTTAAGGGACCTCCGTCACAGAGACACAGAAGACGGGGGCTGTAGACACATGTTTATTATAGAGAGTGGGCCAGTTGGAATAATCCCAGGAGCAGATAGACGTGTGTCACGACAGGGGCTCCTCTCCTGAGTAAGTGTGGGGATGGGGGATTTACGTGCTGCTCGGTAGACCAGCCAACGAGCAACAGATATGCAGGCACTACGATCCTGGATCCACCAATTACCTGGATCCAGGTCAGGCATTGCCGCTCAAACCACACCATCGCCTACACCACACTGTTTAATCGAGTGACGCCGTGCATTCCCTTCGCAGTGGGAGCGCTCGCGGTGCACAGGAGCGGTGAAGCCTCCTGCTGTGCTGGACTTTCCCTCAGCCGAATCTCTGCAAGAGACAACCTTGTGTGTCAGAGAAGGAGTGAATCATAGCGCTAACACAGGCGCGCAATTACACTATGTGTCAGCAACCACAAACTCACCCATGAATCTGGGCCACGAGAACGAGGAGGCAGCTGTGGAAATGCTGGAATAACACAATCCACTCACACGCATGTTGTAGTAGTGTGTTGTGTTGTGTGTCTGCTACAGCCTGGTTCTGTGACTAATGCGCTGTAGATTACCCTACTAATGAAAACAACACAAGAGGACGTATGTCTTGTTGCTGTTTTTGTCATCTTTTCTCATCATCCAAAGCCTTTAACGGTTTAATGTGGGTAGTTATGTAACGTCTGCAAATAAACTCATAATTCCAACTTTTGTTGTTTTTCAAACAAGAGCTAAGCAATCGACTTCCACTTGGACTGGGCGATATATATTTTTTATAATATTGTTATCTTGATATAAGACTAGATAATGACTGGGCTTTTGGTTATCGAAACATTGTGATAAAGTCAAAAAGTCTCTAAACCCGGAAGTTTCATGCTTCATACACTATCTGTTCTAATAAACACATTTACCTCCTTGGTCATAATATCCACATTGCTAGTGATTGTTTCTCGAATATTTATTTTGTCTAAATATCTTACGAAAGCATCCATTGTCACCCTCAAAATATTGTGATGGTTGATTTTGCCAATATCGCCCCAGCCCGCAACACTCACTTTTCACTCCCAAACAGATTTTATCACATCCACGAACATCCCTTCTATTGCTGTGTGCGATTTTTTTATCATATAATGTGTCTGGAAATAGTCTGTCAGGGTTTTCATGGCCTTTGAGTTAGAATTTATACAACAGCTGGGTGAGTCATGGAAAACAGACTGTCCTAGTTTTACTGTAATACAGAGTGAAAATGACAATTATGTCTGTTTTAAATCAAAGGAAATAGTTTGGAGCATATGGGCTGTATTTAGACATGCACCAAGAATATGTAGTTGTAAACATGGTCAGCTTGTAGTCTTTCCCAATTTGGTATTGATTTTAGGCCACTTGGCCCAGCAGTAGTGAATACAAGGTGCAGATTCTGCCTCCCTCTACACAATTTAGTGGTTGCATTTGTTTTTGTATTTCAGTGGCTGTGTAAATACATGCAGCATAAAGTATCAGTTAGGTACTCCAACTGACGCAACTTTGGTTCAGAAGTGTGAAAGGCGGTATTGATGCCTCCTAATTGATTGATTGATCCCTTCTGTTTTATTAGGTGCAGCAGCGCTTTGCACTGGCAAACCATGTGATCGTGAATTTGTATGTTTGGATTATTTCCACTACTCATTCTGGCCGGGGGACGGGGGGGGTATTTTCACAATGCTTTTGGGTTTTAAGGGTTTTCAAAATCTTTATTCATCATGTTCATATGAACATTTCCATGTTCTGTCCTTATTTTGGACTCACCCATTCATTGCTGTCAAACATGCGCAACGTTGCATCGCCATGTAAATTTTTCTCCTGCGGAAGTGTTTTGTGGTATCTGGAATTTCCTATCCTTCCTGTTGTATTCCCCTCCCCTCCCCTGCACTTGCAGTCCGCCCCCTCATTTTGTGTCAAACAGCAAAAAAGCAGCCATAGACCACTTTTCTGTACTGAGTTAGTGTTTCACACTGTAGTTTAGCAAAGCCTACAATTGATTTAATCAGTACCACCGATGAATGAATTCACCTTGTTCTTTTACATTAGGGTAAAAAAATGGGACCATATTAGACGTGAATACGTAATGCTCCTTGTTGATGGAATGTACTGTGACCTTGGATTAAAGAGGCTTGTGCCGCTGATTAGATAGAAATACCTAGCAGTGAATGTCCCAGAGAGAGGGCAGGAATAAAACTGACTTGAAGCTTATTATAGGAGAGAAGTAGTAAGAAGACACAATGCACCCACCACATGACATTACTTTGTTGCAGTGACAAATGTTTGTGCTGCTTTAGTATTATTCATTACAGCTGATAAAGTATTTTATGTTTTGTCCTTGTCAAATCAATTATTCCTCCTCAAATTAAACGGATTTTGCCTCATGACCTGCTCTGTGGCTATGTCGTTTTATATCTTGAAGTGTTGGATTGGTAGAATTGGTAAAGGTTTATTGGCTGACTTGTACATTGCTGTTCTTTATGGGGGTTAATTTTATGACGGCCCAAGTACTTTTAATGTCCCCTGAGCGAAGTCTCTTGAAAACAAACGCGCACAGTAGCACACTATTGTGGTGTCTAAAAAAATATTACATAATAAGGTGGGTGTTTGCTCTTTGCTGGTCTGCATTTGGAAGAGGTTGAGCAAGGTGAAGGAATGGAATGGGAGGGGAGGGGAGGGACAGGAATGCTGCCTTGTATAGGCTGCGAGTGCTCCCAGGGCCTCCCACCTCCCCTTCCCTCGTGTGTGTCAGGGCTGCTTCACTCATTCACTCACCTGCCAAATGCAATATAGGACGGTGATGTAGGCAAGCCGTTCGAAATGCAGGCTCCGAGAAAAGTCAGGTGACGGGCACTGTGGTGGGGGTGGGCAGGGCGAGGATGGGGGCGGAGCATGCCCCGTCCAACTTGTCACTATTAATAAAAGCTTGGTGTCTGTTTTCAACCCTTGCTCCGTCAATCAGGGTCGAGCACTCTGTGAACTGTGCGTTATGATCATGATATTAGTCGGCTGCGGGGTTATCGTCTCATACTAGCCTTCATCAGGCCCAGTCAACACAGCACCAATGCGATTGTCGTTTGATTAGATTTGTAAGGCGCGACGCTATCTGTGTGATTAAATCCAGCCTGTGCTGGTTTCGCTGCATTATAAGAACTCCGTTTGAGGAAACTCCTTTTTTTTTGCCCCGAGTATTCCCCGCAGGTCTGAAAGAAAACGGTCATTCAAACATGAAATATATTTTGAACATTTTGACTGTAGGAGACTTTCCAAAGACAAAAACTCTTTGATGCAAAACTTTGCACGAAATGCAGATATTTCCATATTAATATCCACACTCAAATTTAAAACGGTTGTATTTGAGAAATATGATAATTTTACACTTTTTTCAACATGCATGGTCAAAATGTCAACAGTATGGCCATTTTTAATGTCACCGCAACCTCTGTTGCCTCCAAATTTTATGGTGTAAAAGTTGTGCTGTAAACATTTATTCGATAATCCAACCACTCCCATGTTGTCTCTGACAGTGTCACAGTCGAACAGCAGCTTAAAGAAGCAGCGGAGCCGGAGCATCTTCAGCACGTTCTTCTGCTGCTTCCGCGACTACAATGTGGAACCGCCAGCCAGCAACACCACCAGCAGCTCTCTGCCTCCACCTGTGGAGGAGAATGGAACACCTCCAAAGGTTAGCAATACACACACACACGCACACACACACACACACACACACACACACACACACTAGGGCTGTCAACATTGGCCTCAAATCAGGGGGAAGGGAGGGGAGGGGGGAACTATGCGCTACACATGGTTCCGCTGCAGAACAGCTTCGCGGCTCCGATCAGAGCCAGCTTTTCTCCAAAAATATACAATAAAAACTGTGTTTCCTGCTTTTTTCCCCTGAAGATCGCTTTTAAAAAAAAAATTCCCAACACAGGCCGGTGGCAAATACACATCCGCAGCCGGTGGTTGGGAACCTCTGCACTAGCGGACATTCCAATTCTGCTGGTGATGGCCAGGCGAATTGGGGCCGTGTACCTCGGCTCAAGCTCGCGGATTCATTCTTTAAATCCAGACCCCTGCAAGATGTTAATCTGCCGAATATCTTTGCAGATAAAACAGGTCAATTTATCTGTAATCGCCCTTTGGCGGCCAACTGGTAATGCTCACGATGAAAGCGGTACAGACAAACTCAATCACTTGCACGTACAAAGAGGATGTATGTGGATGTATGCGTGTGACAATTTTCAAAAAAGATACTAAATCCCTGCTGAAACACAGCATATATTTTTTTTATGACTTAATTAAAGTCTTTTTATTTTTTTAATTTCTTTTACAATTTGTGTGTGTGTGTGTGTGTGACAGCCCTAACACACACACTATTCTCCATCACTAAATAGTATTATACAGATAAATGTTATGTTGAAATCCCTAAACCAATTGGATTCCCAGTTGTCTTTTTTAATATAGTTTTGTCGTGTGTGTGTCTGTCTGTGTGACTGTGGTAATATTGTTTTTCATTTATCTGTTGACTCCCTGTGTTTTATACATGTTGTTCTCCCTCCCTCCCAAACCCCTCACCCTGTGTCTGTGTTTTTTTTTTCTCTCTTGTTTTGTAGTGTGACCAGGTCGAGGTCATCCCTGTCCCTAGTGTATGTATTGCCTTTTTTCCCCCCTTTTCTTTTCATTTGCATGCGGCTTAGTGGGCCGTTTGCAGGTACATCCTGTCTTGAGTGCTTAAGACGCCAGTATAGTCACGACGAAACAGAACTTTTTGGGTTAAAAAAAAAAAGTTAATTCAAACAATCTTGACCGTTCATATGTGGAATGTGTACGAGCCACTGGATTGAAAACTTCACCAATTCGCCGACCCCCACCTGTTTGCACCTAATCCATAGTATACTGAGAACGGTGTTCAGTGAAGTTTTTCATGAAGTTCTTTGTTCGTTTGTGTTATACTGCCTACCTTGAACCTCCTGTGTTGTGCTGCCTCAGATCATTTTTAGCCTGGAATATTGGCTGCAAAGTCACGTGCACTCTGGGATCTGCATGAGTAATACCTGGTGCTTTGAATGTCTGTTAAACAAATGATCGCAAAAAAGCAAACATTTAAAGGCTAAAACATGCTTCTAAAATGATACACGCCCAGGGGGGCATGGAGAAGGGCATTCTGGGTAACTATAGCTTGCAGAGGTGTGCTCACCCCGGATATCAAACACTGATTGGTTCAGCAGGGAAGGATAGTGAATAGCGTTTGAGTTCGAAAAACACCTACCACATAACCAACTCATACACTTTAAAATGTGAGGCTCGCACAAAATTTGACACTAGAGAGGACAGGTTCCCAAACCGGGGTCCACACCCCCGTACGGCTTGTTAAAACGAGTTGCATGCAGATAACCGCAAAATGAGATTTGTATATTTTTATTTTACCTGATGATGGGTTTTGTTTTTTTCCGCTCTGAGATAAGCCCCGAATTTGATAACGTATCGGATCTCCTGGTCTAGAGCGGGTTGTAATGTTGTGTATAAGGATGTTGACGCCTATTCAGACGTCTTCACGCGTAGCTCGCACATTTTCGCAGATCGCGGACTGGGAAGCGGGTTTTTTCTTCTTAACCTGTCAAAGCAATTTAGCACCTTGTCCTGCAGCTGTAATAGTAGCGTCGTTTAAAGAAAACATATGTAATATGTAGTATTTAACGACGCTCCCTGTAGGTGGATAGAAATAACTGATCCTGTTACTCACAGACCTTTCAGCCTTGAGTCAACAAAATCACACCCCCAAAAGCAGGCTGTCTGTATCCACCAAAACACAAACGTGGTCTAAATATAGCACCGTACTACAGCGTTGATCACTATCAACAGTCGGATTTTACCAGTGGATTCCAAACTATTTTCTGCTGGTTACTGTTGATATTCGGGTGATTTCCACAAAACGGTGAATGTTTAGCTGCGGGTGCCAAGCCTTTGCATGTTCCCTGTCTGTGAGAATGTGTGAAAATGGTTCCTTTAATCGCCGCAGATTAAGGAGGTGGGGGGGGGAGGGGGAAATTGAGCGGATTAAAGGCGGCATTACATTTCCCGCGTCTGTGTGCAGTCACCGGTGGAGGGTCCAACCGGGCCGGAGGAGATTTCTGTTTTCGGAGAAGGCCTAATATAGAAGCCGGGGCTCCATTAAAGTGTCTTAAACAGCTTTCTACTTGCACCAGCATTATCCATGAGTGATCTTCCATTAACACAGTGATTACCTGCTCCGCTTCGGAGATTAAACTACGCTTTTGGAGTGTATGTCTCGTCTTCATTTCTTGCTCTTACACGTTCTCCTAATCCCGTGATCTCATTTTCTCCCGTGTCCCCATGCATCTGACATTTTCTGCCCCCCCCCTTGCAGCCTCCAGCCAAATACCTCCTATCAGAGATGAACATATCTGACTATGGCAAGAAGTGCGTTGTGATTGACTTGGATGAAACCCTTGTCCACAGCTCCTTCAAGGTAAAAACAACAACAAAATAATTGAGTCTTATTTTCCTGCCCCGTTCAAGCACCACCGCCAGCCGTCTGGTTTACTGGTGAACTTCGTCCTTCTTTAGAAGATCTTAACAAATAACCATAATTTAAGGTGCAAAATGGGCAAAAAAAAAAAAAAAGGGCAAAATCATCATCGCCGTGATGGTGTTGTTATGTGTTCTTTCGCTCGGCAATGGCGATCCCGCGGCGCTCAGAGGACAAGCAACGTGCCGCGTATGGCACGACTCGCCGTTACCATTTTCTTCTTGGTTTAACAAATGTGTTGGGTTTGTTTTTAGACAGCTTTGCCGTGGCATGGCTGAGATGAGGTTGCGGCTGGCGATAGGATTCAGAAAGAAACAATTATCACAGTTATTTGAGTTTATGGTAAAATCATTAGATTGCGCAATCGATAGTACCAAATATTTTTATGTTCCAATATTCAGTGCTGATAACTGTTTCTTCTTCATAAGGTGATGTTTATTGCACTCTAATAGGCTTATACTGTGATAGTGACAAGTATATTGCCAGTTATTTGTAAGACACTCGTCAACTAAAATGTGATGATCATGACGTAGATATTTTCAAAACAGATTCCTTAACATTTTCCAATGGTTTTCTTTACTTATTTTACTTACTTTATGACATATTAAATATCAAAATAAATTTCTTCCTGAATCCCATTTATCCAAAAGAAAATGGGACATTTGCTTTCACTGCACAGACGTTAAGTTTGAATTTGGGAACTTAAGTGATAAACAATTTGAAGTGTCAAAATTTGCTATTTAACTGCCAAAGAATGTTTTCGTGTCGGTATTTGTTGGATACCATAAAAGTGTTGAATTTCGATACCCGGCCCTCCCCCTGTTCCTGCAAAGCCTCAGTGCGGCTCCGCTCTGAGGGCTGCCATCTTGCCGTCTGCTGTGCCAGATTACTAGAAAGGTTGAGCAAGTAAGACGGATAGGAAGGAGGGATTTTGTTGTAGCTGAAAAAAAGACAGATTACTGGTCTGTGTGTGTGTGTGTGTGTGTGTGTGTGTGTGTGTGTGTGTGTGTGTGTGTGTGTGTGTGTGTGTGTGTGTGTGTGTGTGTGTGTGTGTGTGTGTGTGTGTGTGTGTGTGTGTGTGTGTGTCCCCCCTCCTGCCGCCTTGCCAGACTCAATCTGTGTAAATAGTAAAATTTGAGCTGTGCTGACAGGACCTCTGTTGTTCAGATGAAGTACTGCAGTCAAACTCATGCGCCCCTCTGTTTCACCTTCTCCAACAGCCCATCAGCAACGCCGACTTCATAGTTCCGGTGGAGATCGATGGTACAGTTCACCAGGTATGGGGGGAAAAAAAAAAAAAATGAACGAAACAAACCGAAATGAAATGTTCATTGTAAACGCAGGAAGAAGAGCACTGTGGTGAGCCGATCTCCGGCAGACGGGCCCCGACCCTGTTCAAGTAATCCAGGATAGGCTGTGTGTATCCTGGTTGGCCTATTCATGATTACTTGCACTGGGTGGCAGCCACTGGACTCGACAGAGGGGAAAGAGAAAAACGTATTGATGAAGAAATGGGTCTCAAGATCGGAGTTTGAGTAGCATCCATATTGTATGTGAAAACTGATATCGGATCAGATGAGGGCAAGTCCTTACAAGAAAGATGCTGTGGTACAGTGCTGTACTACGCTGGAAAGTTTGAACAATATGGTGAGAAACTTTAAATTATGTCCTGGTCCTGCTATTTTTTGTCAAAGTTACTCAAATTTTGCTCACAAAATAGGGCCAAATTAAGAACATTTGACAAAGTAGGTTTTACCGTAATCGTCAGTGAGACCGGGGAATCATTTCAACTGCGGTTTCTCACCGTACCGTTGGTGCTTTCCAAAACCCACAAGTAGAGGAATCTAAAAATGTGAATTATCAGGAACGCTCGGGGGGCGAGGTGCGCTGACTCGCAAACCGGCTGGAACCAGCTTGACACTTGTGCGGTCCCCAACCATTTGACCGGTTGGATATTTAGGATTTTTCTGACCCTCTAAATAACTCGGCGGCTTATTTTGCGCCTCCCCAGCTGTCTTTTTTCTTATCCTCCGCACATGAATCTTGTGCCGGCCTTGCAGGTGTACGTGCTGAAGCGACCCCACGTGGACGAGTTCCTCCAGAAGATGGGGGAGTTGTTTGAATGTGTGCTCTTCACAGCTAGTCTTGCCAAGGTTTGTCCAGCACTCCTGACACGCGGCCAACACTCGCACCACGTCTCCTTTTTTCGCTGCCTGTAATCTCTCTTGTGTACGTGCTCTGCTAACTTCCACACTTCCTCTGTTTCCGTTACGACTGTCTTTCCGCACATTATCCCATTAGCACATGGGTAAGTTTATTATTGTTGTAGGCAAGAGACATGTCTGGTGTAATTATACCCTGTGCCTGAACCGCCCCCTAAACCCTAAGATTGGTGTCGTTGGGAGTTTGTGTGGTGCGTATAATACCAGCGACGGCCACCGGGTGGAGTAGAGCTGTGGAAGGAGGGGCCGCAAATAGCACCAGCGCCTTTGGGACACTCGTTTCCCATGCTCTGTTGATGCGGCACACCATTGTCATTGGCCTTTTTTTAAATTTTTTTTTATATAAACCTCGTTTAAAAAGCTCAGTCAAATTGAAGGAATCCCTTTTAATCGCAGTACACTTTGATATTATGTGTTATCGTTCCAATCCCGCATACATTTACGACTATTTCCCCGAATTACCAATGTTTTTTATGCAAACAAAACATGACTTTTTCGCAACCGCTTCTCCACTCCTAGACTTGCAACGCTGGGTTAATGCTCATTAACCATGTACAAAATCTAGGGTTAATGTGCAGGGTTGGGGCCTAGGGGGGCGATTGGAGGTGCAGTGGTACTAGGTAGCACACGCAGAGGTATTTTGTAGTACACAGGATTCTTTTGTAGGTAGACACTTGCTTTAGGTTACAGTTGCTGTGATGTAGTCGTAGCTTCCACCTTTAGGCAGCGAACTCTGACCTGCTTTGATTCTCACAAGTACAACAGTATCGTGCTTTTGCTTCTGTAAATTGTTTCACATTCAACTAGATCTAAGTAACGTAAACAAATACCAACTTCAAATGAAAAGTTATTCTATTAAGCAACGCGATCCATGATATTCTGCTTTCTAACAACGCGCCCTCTCCAGTACGCTGACCCCGTGGCGGACCTGCTGGACCAGTGGGGGGTCTTCCGCGCCCGGCTCTTCCGGGAATCCTGCGTGTTCCACAGGGGGAACTACGTCAAAGACCTGGGCAGGCTGGGACGCGAGCTCAGCAACGTCATCATTGTCGACAACTCGCCCGCCTCTTACATTTTCCACCCGGAAAACGCTGTGAGTTCCGAGATGGACCCCCCGTCACTTTAACGGAGTGGGATGGGGCCGGCGTCTGTTGACAGAATCAAACATCACTGTGATATGGTATTGATCGGTGGTATTTCGGGGATGACTATTGGTGCTTTCACAAGATAGTTATGTACACTAAATATTAATTATATGACGATGATCAAAATGTCTGATGATATCTAGTCTTGTATCACAATTTCAGTATTATAACGATGTATTGACCGGCTCTAGGGTGTGATAACTAATGTGTGGGAGAATGTCAGCAGAGATCCATCATGGGGAGGAAAAGAAACGGAAAAATGGATCTCCGTCCATTTTCATATTGTGATGACTCAATGTTTTGTTTGGTCTCCCCGCCCAGGTTCCAGTCCAGTCCTGGTTCGACGACCTGAATGACACGGAGCTCCTGGACCTGCTGCCTTTCTTTGAGGGACTAAGCAACGAGGACGAGGTCTACGGGGTCCTGCAGAACCTGAGAGGCAGGTAGCAGGACCCCCCCCCCCGGTGTTTCTCTCTCTCTCTCTCTCTCTCTCTCTCTCTCTCTCTCTCTCTCTCTCTCTCTCTCTCTCTCTCTCTCTCTCTCTCTCTCTCTCTTCTCTCTCTCTCTCTCTCTCTCTCTCTCTCTCTCTCTCTCTCTCTCTCTCTCTCTCTCTCTCTCTCTCTCTCTCTCTCTCTCTCTCTCTCTCTCTCTCTCTCCTCTCTCTCACATCACCGCATCTCTCAGACTCAGGCAGAATCTCCCAGGCGACGCCCCCCCCATCTCAATGGGGATGGGTGGTGTGGGAGTGGCGGGGGCGTCCAGGAGCATCACTGTGGAAACCTTCTAAGAACCCTTCCAGAAAAAGGCTCCGTGTGCCAGGAGCACTGTGTTTTACAAAGTTACCACCGGACAGCAACAGTGTCCCACGCTAGGGGCAAAAAAAAAAAAAACACGAAGAGGAAAAGGACTCGTGTCTTTATTTTCACACCAAAAGACGGACAGAATTTTACTATTCGGTGAAGTGCTTATTTTAAAACAAACAAAAAAAACAAAAAAAAAAAAAAAAAAGTTGTTTTTTTTTGTCTGAATTTCCTTTTGTGATATAACACAAAAGTCCGAAAAAGGTTTTGTCCTCGTATTGTTGCTATGCAGGCAGTTTCTGGTGGTAGAAAGGACTGTGATTCTCATTTCTTTTCTTACTGAATGAAGTGCCTTGTGTGAATGTTTTTATCGGGGAGTATTTTGTACATGGCATATTTCCAGAGTACTTTTCAAACAGACAATATGCTTTAAAGTGGACATGGAGAGGTATCGTTTTTACAGAGGCTCAGCTTTATTTCAGATGGTGGTGGGAGAAGCCATCAAACGCTGGGTTAATGTCTCCATTTTATTCTTGTCGATTTATGCTCGTGCCATTATATAGGTATGTTGTTTTTCTTCCGTCGTTCGTTATACGTAGAGTAGTTTTCGTTTTAAGGAAAGGAATATGTTTGCAATTGTGAACAGATTAGGGCCAATTTGCATAGCTTTCGGTCTAAAACATGAAATGGTGCCATTAGTGACCCCATCACCGATCTTGCTATATTTGCCAAAATTGGGAAAAGTTGTTGCCGAAGACCTAAGATCTCCAATGCAAATTTAGTTAAAACTGTAAATCCACTATTAGCAAGTAAAGCTTTGATTTTTAGTAGACAGCAGAGATATTTGAATGAGTGGATCCTGTATTATAGTGTCCTCGTTTTAGACTCCCAGCTTTAAGCGAGCTGGAGACTTTTAGCTTCAGCATTACTGCCCAAAGAGGGCGCTCTCGCTCCAAAACTCACCTGATTGTCCGCAGTTGCAAAGGTTTCCTTTTCGTTCTTTCAAATGTGGATTCTTACCATAAACGGGCGGAGTGCCATGTTTTATTTGAGTACTTTTGTTTCCTTTTTTTTTTTCCCATGAGGTTAGTCTCCTTAGAGAATCTAGGATAGTTTTGGGTGGAGTCTGGATGGTGTTGAAACCACACTCTTGTGTTCATAACCTTCATTTAGTCTCTTGTTCCATATTTTAGCACAGTTTGTGTGGTGTTTATCTTCCCAGACTCTGCCAACTGCTCTTCACCTCAGTGCCTAAGTTAAGGAGGAGCCACGCGCGCAGAGTGCCGCAACATCCGTTACCATGGCAATAACCTTTTGTTTGGGGGGGGGGGGATTCCATCCCAGTTGGTTGTTTGTTATTTTAAGAGTCTATAGCACTTGGGGAAGCCAGCCTCACGGGGTTTGGTTTGAACTAGGGCTGGCCCGATGACTTGGCTTATTTTTATTTTTTTTTTTCCCCCTTGGGAGCAAAAAGTGAGAAGTTGCTCTGAATAAACCTTTACGTGGTTTGTTTTGATGACGTTAAAACAGCAGTTAGTCGTTCAGGATGTTAAACACAGAGCGACAGCCTGTAGTGTGTCTGTTCCCCTATAGCAGCCAAATGTATTATTTATTCTTTCCCTATTTTATTATAATTCAGTTTGTTCTAGAAAGGAAAAATAAACCACACCCTCCGGGTGTGAGGCGGGTGTTCAAGCTTTTCAAAGTGTTTTTTTGTTTTTTTTGGGGGGTCTTCCTTTTCATTAAACCTCCCCCACACCAGTTTATTTCTGGCCGGCCCTGATGGAAGTCCTGCAGGGCCACTGCATCAGGACTGCGAAGCACCTCATCGCAGAGATGATGCCTTACTGCCTGCGGACGCGTAAAGCAATGTTCATTCATAAGTTCCGAGGTTCCGAGCGCGTTTTCTGGCGTCGTCTCGTCGGGTCTTCCTTCCCCCTCGGCCGCAGCGGCGCGAAGGCAGTCGAGCCAAGGAAGTCCCGTGCGTCTGGAGCGGGTCCTTGGATTCTGTCTTCGGAGAAGCAGAGTCCCTTCCACCCGGACAGAATTCGTTTTTAAGGGTTTCTGCTCCTCTAGGCGCATTTAAAATCATTTCAGTTTTAATTTTCATTATCTTTATTTTTATCTTTTTGCGTTGACGGTGAGTGTCCTACTCAAGATGCTGGTTTCGGTGCAATGTCCTTACAGAAAAGAAAAAGGAAAAAAAAAAAAAAAAATCAAGTGTTCATCAAGGCCTACTGTTCTTAACCTCTCTCGCGACCGTTCTCTGAAAATGTTGATCGTATCATTGTGATATTTTTCTAGTTACCTTTTGTCAGTATTTGGTTTGTTTGGAGAAGCTGCATATTACCCATGTTATCCCACTGCTGCTCAGTAACGTCTCTCTCCCCCTCCCTCTCGCTCTCTCGCCTTCTGTAAGAGCTCTCAGTCAGGTGTCGTCCCTCCAGGGGAACATTATTTACACATGCGTGTTTGGGTGCTTTAATGAGTGAGTGTGTGCTCCCATTAAGTTTGTTTGTTTGTCACAATTCACCTGTTCATGTTCCTTTTTACACCAAAGTTTTAAAACACCTCAGTTCTAGTCACCTTACACCTCGGGACTTTGTCAGGTTTATTTTATTTTTATTTCCTTGAGCTTTGTCGTATTTACATACTCTCTCACCATAATCTACAGGATCAAACCGTCATTTAAACTTTTCCCAGCTGTCCCAGTATAGTACGTGAATTAAGGCCAAAGCGTCATCACTTCAGACGGGTGTGACTGAGTCGTCCATTAAGCATCATCTACCTGATAAGGTCTATTTTCTCCCGGAGTCCTGAGAGGGACGTTGCTGTGCTCTGATTGCAGTCTTTTTTTTTTTTTTGTTCTTTTTAACAGTGAATTCATTCATGACTTTGCTGCATACTTCCTCCTGGACATGTCACAATAAAGCACCTTTTTAAGAAGCAAGTTTGTGCCTCATTATGACACATGTTTATCGTTTACCCTTTTTAAGTCGTGTTTAATGCTCGTCAATGAAGTTCAGCCCCTTTAGGCGCAAAAATAATGGTACACCGCGGATCAGTTGTACCCCTTTAAAAAAATAGATATTTAATGTACAGGATGATATTAGACGACTGGTAAAAGTAAGTTTCCTTGAGATGGTCCAAACAGTAACTCTTATTTTGACAAGAGTATTGCTGCTATGCCCCTTGGAGTCACGTGCTTCCCTGCACCTGTTCTCCTGTTTAACAATGAAGGTTTCCCAATGTCCTGAACTGCAGATCTGTGTGTCAAGGGTGTGTCCTATCCAAAGTTCAGGCCCGCCGCTCTCGTCTGTCAAGTCACGGGTTGTTTTACTTTAATGTTTGCGTAGAATTAAGCGCCGTTAAGCTCTGTTTTCCTACAAAGTATTTCACACCCAACAAAGCTGCGAGCGAAACGTATCGCGTCGTTTCTTTTGCAAGGATCAGTGTCTGGAGCTATGATTTTTAGAGCCACGTTTTCCATGGCACTTTGAACTTCCAGACAGAAGGTCGTAAAATGATCAGTGTTTTAGAGCGCCACCCTGCCCGATATTCAGAGCTGTAAGTTTGACTTAAAAAATAATAATAAATGAAATGGAGATTCACCACTAGCAGGAAGACCCTGTGGAAGGTTGTGTATTTTACTATTTGCGTGTGAGATAAAAAGGTTCCACATTGATGAATTTCAGGAGAGGAAAAAAAACAAATAGAAAATCAAAGCAGTCTGTTTCAGAGTTTTACCAGGGGTTCAATTATAAAAAGAAAAGCGAGTGGTACAGCACCCTGATATCATGTAAAAAAAAAAAATGAAAAGTTTTGATGAGCTAAGAATAAATTATTTCAATATACTGTATGGATTTATGAATGGAAATCCCCAAATGGTAATTAAAAATAAGGACATAGTAAATGACTAACTAGAAATGCTGGACATTGTAAAAAGGATAAAGTTTAACTACTACTGCAACTGATCAAACCTTGATACGACAGTAAAACCGTAATTTGATGTGATGTAGTAATAAGCAGCCTTCACCTAGCGTGCACCTGCGTCTACCTGATCCCAATGACATAAAAAAAAAAAAAAAAAGTATTGTATCTAAAACTCGAGCTGTCATCCTTTGAGGATGTTTCGCCCAACTCTTTGAATTCGTTGATTACAAACAAACAAAAACTTTGTAGTTGTACGTTCGATACGAAATCCTATTTAAAACATTCCGCACCGACTCCCTCCCCCGGGAGGCGTCTCATTCGGCGTCAAGCATCATGGTGTGTACAAAGAGTCCGGCCGAGGGCAGAGCGTCTCCGTTCTTGTTGAGCAGCGGCACGTGTCGGTACCCTGCGGACACAAAGGAAACCCCCGTTAAACGAGGGACGAGAACAGTGCTGCGTGTGTTCTCAGCCACAAAGCTGCGTTATTCCGAAAGAAAAAAAAAAAAAAAAAGTTTGAATATTCGTACTTATGGGAGCTGGACTCGTCCCACTCACCCATTTGCAGGCTGCTGAACGGCAGCGTGTACTGGCCAATGAACTCGTTACCGGACGTGCTGTCGTGGTCCTCCACCGTGAAGCGCACCAGCGCCAGCTCGGGCACGTACACGTCGAACTGGAAGCTCTCGTTCCACGCCGGGTTAAAACCTGGAACGGACAAATTAAGAACACTCGCGTTTCGTGGACCGGACTCACCCCGTGTGCCTGAGCAAAAAAATAAATAAAAAAATGAAAGACGTTTGAGCCTTTTTTAAAAGTACCGTTATTTTCGACGACAGCCGTCTCCTTCGCAGCTACGTCGGCGGGCACCCCGAATATCTCCACCCTCACCAGCGGGTCCACGATGGACGACTTTTTGTCGGTGACTTTGGGAAGCTGCTGCGCCGACACCACCTGCGGAGGACAACACATGCCAGCGCTTGAGCAGAGAACGGGAAAACCAGGCGTTTACCGTGGCAATGTTTTGGGGGGGTTTTTTTTGCCGCGCTTTGACTCTCCCCGACCATGACGTGCAGGGTCTTGTGCTGCAGCCACGCCCCTCGGGTCAGCGTGATGGGGTCGAACTCCGTCGCCCCGTCCCTCAGGTACGGCGGCTTGAGGACGTAGCCGCTCCTCCCGTTGGCCAGGAACCGGCCCTGGTTCAGATCCATGTCCATGCAGTGGGTCTGGAAGTTCAACGCCACTGGAGAGGAGCAGAAAACCAGCAACCGTCACCGACAGCGCCGAATTAAAAGGCGAACCGGCGCGCGGTACGACCGGATGCTGCTCGACTATTTTGGCGCGCCGGCCAGACCACTTGCCGATTTGACAGCCGGAGTTCCACAGCGGCACCGGGTTGTAGTTGGAGGAGTCGGTCCTCGATCCCGCCGGGTAGATGCGGCTGAGCTTCTCCACGTTGTGCTGGATGTAGACATTAGCTGCAGGAAACAGATAAAGAAAAACAATCACGGAAACGGATGACACTTTCCTTTTTCACTTTTTTTTTTCCCCCCCTACTTTTCTTTTTTGCGTGCCGGAAGGATTGGTTTATTTGCCGTTACCACATCCAAGGTATACGCGTCTGTTTTTATTTATTCTTTATCTTAATATGAACTTCCCTTTTCGTATTTGTACAACCCTCCATCCAGGCAGTGGGGAGAAAGTACAAGCCGCATCCTGGAAAAAGGGGGAAACATTCAACCGGGACGGGCGACGACGGGACGTTTCTGCCGCCTCACCAGACTCCTCGGCCAGTTTCGTGGCTTTTCCTTCCTTGAACGACGACATCTCGTAGAAGGCCAGGTTCCGGAGCGCGTCCTCAAAGCCGTTGAAGTGGACGCTCTTGCAGTAGACCACCATGTCCGACAGCTCCTTCGCTAGTTTCAACTTCTTTTTCTCCTAAACGTGGAAATTATTGAATTTTTTTTTTATTATTATTATTTTTTTTTTAAAAGAGTGGAAATAATATGAAAGTGTAATAATAGTTCATTCATGAAATAATGTTCAAAAATATGCACTTTAACCCTTTCCCCTAAAGGTCATCCCACCTTGCTCTTCTTCTCCTCCTCATCGCCGCTGCTGTCCGAGTCCTCATCCTCCGTCACATCTTCATCCTCCTCCGCCGCCTTCTCTCCGGGCGGGGCCTCGGTAGCAAAGCAGGCTTCTAATTTATTCAGCCTCTTTCCCTTGACGATGAATCTCCCCTTCAGCTCCTGGCGAAACACACGACGCGCACGTACGTCCACACGTATAACAAAAAAAAAATTAAATAAATAAAATGAATGAAACGTCGGCAGGAAGTTGCGTTGCCGCCCGCCGGGAAGGGAAGTTGAAGGAGGAAGGAAAGCGGTGAAACCGTCAGCGGACGGGTGATCACAGTAAAACCCAGAAACACTCACGCAGGGTCTTTGGCAAATTTGGTCGAGTTAAGGTCGGATATATTCAAACTGAGCGCCACAAAGGTTAACTATGGGTGTCCCAGTAGCAGCCTGGGAAGGTGTATTGGGGTAAAAAATAAAAAAAATCTATTCTATTGAAAGTAAAAGGATAACATTAAAGTGTGTTAACCATTAACAATTGATAAGATTATAGCCAACAAGTGTGACAAATCCATGACTGCCATGTTTTGAACTGCATTTGACAATAACTATTATAAGCTATAACCATGCCTAGTGCATTGGAGACCTCTATCCTCATTGTGTGTCATTTAGACATTTGGTGACCCCAAATTAGCCATTCATTTGCATTTTATGATCTCTTTCGATCTATGAAACACTGAGATTTCAACATTATAAATTAAATACATCATAAAAAATAAAAATAAAAACACAACCTTATCCGGTATCTAGTGCCTTACCAGGACCACATCTTGAGCCGCACTCAGATTGCGGTCAATCCTCCAAACAAAGACGGCTGTTCATAACAACTCTTTCAAACGCTTATCTCTGATCAGAACAGCACAAGACGACGAGCCGGAGACGACCAACCTCGGGGGACGGGAAGCGGGCGGGCATGGTGTCCCCCAGGGGCTTGGTGAGCAGCGCGGGCCCCAGGATGGAGCTCATGTGGCGGGCCATGACCCTCTGCTGCTCCACGCTGCAGTGGTTCTCCAGGGACAGGATCACCGGGTAGTCCGAGGCCTGGGGGGGGGGGGGGGGGGGGGGGGGGGCGGGTGCGAGACGGTCAGAACCACGGAGGGAGGGAGGGAGGGAGGGAGGAGAGGGGACCGGGGGCAGAAACCACACACACCTTGAAGGCGTACTCCTTGATGGCTGCGATGGTGTCTCTGAAGGGGATCTTGGAGGTGAGTGTGTATCCGTGGTAGATCACCGGCTCCCCGTTTGATCCGTCCCAGCAGTCCAGCTCCACACAGCGGCAGCCCTTCAGCAGAGCCCTGTGTGGGCGTCGGGTCGTTCATCAAAAAAAAAAAAAAATACTGGATAACTTGTGGGTCATTTTTCCCAATATTTTTTCTATCCATTTGTTTTAGGTTTATGGTATATTGATAACTATTGATAATTAGGTTATTACATATTACCATTTCTTTACTATTATAACCTATAGTTTAATGTATCTGTTTTATGTGTCATGTTATGTATTCTATACACGTGGCAATGTTTAATTCTATATATCCCTGTTAAATACACAAGTAAATGAGCAAACAGTGTTCTCACACAGAGAGCCGCCTCTCACCTGACGTAGGCCTCCGTGCTGCTGGGCCCTTTGAGCTGGTCCTCCATCAGGTAGGTGTTGTGGGAGGAGGAGATGAAGTAGTGGTTCAGGGGCTGGCTCATGTCCTGGTGCACCTCCCAGTGCCGGGGGTTGAGGATCAGGCCCTCGGGCTTGTGCAGATACATCAGGAAGCCATCTTTGGAAAACTGCTTTTTCTCTTTGGCTGGAAAGTATTGAAACCACTTATTGTTATTTTCTGTGTTGATTTAGTAAAAAATAATAATTGATTGTCCTGTTTGTCAATGAAAATTATTTAAAGAATAATTTACCAATAACAAAGACAATGTATTTTGGAAGAAATCTACATATTTTACGAATCCAACCTTTACCTGCGTCATCCAGCTCGTACTTCTGGATGAGCCTGTGTGCGTCCTCCAGCGAGGCGCTCTCCCTCTGCTCTTTGCCCAGAAACTCCTGCAGGTTTTCGGCGCTCATCAGGCCCCCGGTCTTGGCGTACGCCCCGTAGATCACGCTGATCTCCTCCCGGTGCGTCAGCAGATCGTAGAAGTGCTCGATCTCCTCGCCCGCCAGATATCCCGACTTTGATTTGTCGCATTTCTGACGGGTGAAGAAAAGCGCTACGTGGTTGGGACGAACCGTGGAAACGACTTACTCCTTGCTTATTACGCCGATACCCTTGATAGACTACCTACGAAAGATGCCGATTAACAAACATTTGTTTATGCAAATCCCTCAAATACGGGCGTGTCACCTCGAACAGCATTTCACTGTAGTCGTCGTCCACCTCGATGTTGATGAGGTGCAGGAAGTCTTTCAGCTCTTTCCGGTTCATCTTGTCGTCGCTGTCCTTGTCGGCTTTCCTCATGCAGTTGAAGATCCAGCTGAGGTTCGGTCCGGTCAAGGAGGCTTTTTCGGGGGGGAACGAGGGGACGCACAGAACCCGACCGACGGAGCGGCCTCGGCACGGTTGCGACTGCACCCCGAACCGCTCTGTTGCATAAGAATCGGCACCGTGAACGTCCTCGGGACCCTTTCCCAACCTGATAACTGAAACGCGCCAATGTCGGGGTTCCCCCTTAAATCGAACCCCATTCAATCTGAGACCCGACTGTTTTAAAAGACGCGTTGCATTTTCTGTCCACGTATCCGGCTGTGGTCGGCGGCCATGTTTCCTTCGAATCGGTTTCATTTCATTGTAATGAGAGCAAGGTATTTAGGGCGTGTGATACATTAAAGCATATTGTCATGGATTTGGACACAAGTGGATTTTTTTTTAAACCAACACTTGACTATTTAGGAAACATATGCCTTGAGACCCTGCTCTACCCTCGTTGGCGATCCCCTACGGGGGGTGGGGGGCTTGAGGTCCGGCACGAGAGGTTGGGAACCCCCGACTAAAACGATGCCCAATACACCTTTACGGCGAGGATACTGCTCGGTCTTCTGCTGCCGGTTGAGGTTGTTGGCCTTGGCCACCATCTTCTGCAGGCTGGAGACCCACTGCTTGGCCTCCTCCTCGGAGCTGGCGATCAGGTCCAGGTTCTTGCGACGGCCCTTGAAGACAATGGAGAAGCAGCGACCCTCCACCTTCTCGTCCGTGCACTTCCTCAGCCCCTCCGACTGGCGGCCCATCCGCACTGCCGAGACGTCCTCAATGGAGACTAGAGGGCGGGGAAAATAAAATAAAATAATAATATCATCGTCGTAAACAGCTGTCAGAGATTGTCGGGGGCCGAGGGCTTGCAGACCCATCTGCTGTCATTTCGATTTTGAGTCGCGACTTGTCCTCGTGTCTCAAACTGCTGGAGCCTTGTTTATTTGAAACCTCGCAAAATAATGTCGGTACATATTCAACCACAAACAGCGTCTGCATCGACTTCACCTCAGTGATTTTTCTCCGACCCGCCGGCGAGGGCAGGTATTGCGGCCAATAATCATATCAATGTAATCATATCACCATAGTAATTATCAGGTGGACACATGCCCTCTGTGGTACACAGCGGAGTCAGAACCACGACCTAGACAGACACATATTTTATAAGTGAAGAAAAAGATATATATCTTTAAATCATTTTGTTGACTTTAGCCAGACCCGCGTTCGTGAATTCTTAGATCGTAAACCTGTCGGATCCGTTCGCTTCTGAATAAACAATCTCACACACATGTGGAGTGGCTGACGGGGCTGCACTCACACATCCGCGACGTCCTGAAGGTCTTCTTGGACTCGTGCCACACGGTCCTGCAGTCGTCCTGCAGCTTGTAGAAGCGCGTCTTCTTCCAGGACCGGGAGCGCACCTTGAGGAGGTCCCCGCCCGCCAGCAGGAACTGGAGGTCCGCGTCCCCCTCCATTCCTTGGGGGAAATTTTCGGGGGAGACAAAGGGAACACTTTATCCTGTGCCTGTTCGCTGAGATCTCTGGGCCCCCCGCCCCACCCCCCCGATATGAGAAGATTTCCATTGTTGGATATGGTTTAGTCCAAACTTCCACACCTGTCCGTGCTATATTCGGGGAGAAAACAGTGAAACTACGACTCAAAGGGTAATTGCACAGTCTCTGGTGGTGCTTAAGTTTTAAAATACTAGGTTTGACCATTTGAATCTTTTTGCTGGGGACCCCCTGGAAGGTCACGAAGGACCCTCGCTGGTCCCCCGGACCCCAGGTTGAGAACCGGCCCTGATCTAAAAGACAATGCACAAAATATAATGTGTTCTTCGCACAGAGACAAATGAAACGGGCTGCGGCAGCGTAGGTAAAAAGATAGTTTGTGAATATTACTGTATAGAATTAATAAAAAAAAGTTTTACTGTGTATAAAAAAACCCCCAAAACAGATCAATGTAAACGTCATATACAGCAGGTCCAAATTATTTACAATAACCCGATGCAAAGTGTACTTCTTCTAGCTGAGAGTGGCTGTCACTGCCCCTGCGTCCGGAGGCGGACACGGCGCTCCCTACCCAGCAGCTCCGCGTTCCTGACCGTGGTCCTGCGGCTGTGAGCGGCGCGCAGCTGCTCCTCCGACCGGCTGCGGCCGCCTTGCTTCCGCACGCATCGCATGGTGCCCGCGGGTCGAACGCCAAGCCACTGCCGCGACGCGACGCGACGCCCGGACCCGCCGCAGCACACCGGAGCCCGGATGGGCGTGAGCTACCAGTACACGCCCGACTCCACAGCGGGAGTTCCCGAACGGCTGTCGGCGGCCCCCTAGGGGACCCGCGGGGTACTTGCCGGGGGCGTCCGCAGCAAAACGTTATGACAGTATTTTAAAAAGGTTTCGGTTTGTAGAGTTCGCAGAACGGACTTGGCACAAATGGGAAACAATGGTCATGACTACGTTTTGATCGGTGTAAAATCCCGTGGGAATGAGAATCGTTGTGTTACCTGAGAATGAGCCGTTTCTATCTACGTTGGGCAGCGGGTACGCGTCCACGGAGGCCCCCCCCCCGACCCCCCACGGTGCTACTACAGTAGCCCAAAAACGGTCTCCAGAGAGGGGCTTTGGCGTGGCGTGTTGCAGCTTTCTCCATTTTGCATGGCCAAACTAGTTGGTTGTGACCTGCAACCTGAGATGCCACTAAAGTCTACACACTGCACCTTTAATTATGAAATACGCATATATTGTGTATCTTAATCTGAATGTATTTTGTGGGAATGAATATATATATAAACAACCAAGTAAAACAACTTACAATAAATAATATCTATTTTTATAATAATAAATAGTAAAATAATATTTTACACATTTACATATTGAAAATGTATTTTTATATGAACATTACGTATAGACTCGACTAAACTAATGATTGTGACTTATTGTCCCGAGGTTTGCCATTTTTGACCGTTTCATTTAAATGTCAAAGCACATGGCATGGTTTATAGGCAGCTGAAGTGAAGTATACACAACTTGTTTAGTCTGCCAAGAAGGGGGCCTGTCATGAAACACACACAACCAAATATATTCCAATTATGAACCAAACTCTCGATCCAAGTTCTACTTCTTTACGTTGACGTGGTAATGGGATGTAAAAAAACCCAAAACAAAACAAAACAAAAAAAAAACATGCCTGGAGCTGTGTTATTCGCAATAAAATCACATTAAAACACAAAAAACATTTAACCTCCGGCTTAAGAATAAAGCGTCTCCCTGAAACAGATATAAAGTGTTATTTGAATTAAAGAGACGAGCCCCCTCTAGCGGCGGAAATGTCCCCCAACACGTTCCATGTGGATAATCACCTTGATCGCGGACACATGCTGCGCTGAACACCAGCCAGCCTGGCCACATCTACCGAGAACTTCGGTTGTTGAGTGACTTTCCACAATGTGTATTCGATTTACCGAGTTGATCAACGAAAATAAAAAGTAAAAACACAAATGTAAACATATATATATATATTTTTTTTGCTCTATGCATGCGTTTGTATGTGCAGTGGCTGGAGATAGCGAGTACACTACGATGACATTTGAGGAATGTTTTGGTTTTGCAGACATGTTTACAGAAGGGGAAAAAAAAAAAAAAAAAAAAAAGCCACACCTTTGGCACAATTTGCAACTAAACGAAACCCATTGTAATGCAATGCGGCTGCAGGGTTGAGTATGGTGTTGATGGAAACAATCTAATAATATCAAATTTTTAAAAAATTGATTAAACACAAAAACATACTATACAGGGAACATGTTATATAGGCCTCATTATCTGAGGATATTACAATAAAGAGGTGACCCACCGTAGTTTTTGGCTGTGCCATTTGTTTCCATGCTTTATCTTCCCTCGTGTTTCTTTCCAAAGTGTTGTCCTTTCAAGTCGTCCCAAATGTCATCCGGGAGCGGGCCTCCTTCCCATATGTTCCCCTCCGAGTGAGAGGTTGAGCAGCTTGAACCAGAGCCTCCGAGCGAGAGTGCAGTCGGCAAGGGAGGCAAGGCGCTTCCCTTTTCACGCTCAAACTGGAGACACTCCCCCACTCCAGGCCTCCAACACCGGTTCGACCAGCCTGCCCTGCAACCCAAGCTGTGGTTCTGTGATGTCACCTCGCGATTTGTTACACCTTGCGGCCTCTCCCCAGTGGGAGGGAGCGTTCAAGCTCACACACAACCGCCATTCACCCTGGTACACCGCGCACAAGAAGTCTACTAAATCAAGGCCTCTTTACTCGAGGGAAATGCCTCAAGTACGTTGCACGGGCCGTATGGGGATAAATGACATTTTTGTTGCAACCGGGGTGTAAGGAACCACATGATCTGCACGGCGTCCTGCTACATGGATCCTAGCCGGGTTACAATAACACTCATTGTAAAGAAATGCAATTCCGCCATTAGCGCGGTTTCCCAACACGTGGTTTGCGATCAGTACTTAATTTTCTGTCAAAAAATGCTCCGTTTTTTCGCCAAAAGTGAAAAAGATCTAAAAGCGTTACTAGAATATGCAGCTGAATAACAAGGAGCGCTTGATGTGGTGCGATATACATGGTTTTGTTCCATTCTCAGGACAGGTTTGCAGGAGTTATTTATTTTTATTTTTTTAAAGGTCGACAAAGCCTAAAGAATTTCAAATCGGCACTAAAAGTTCTCAAACGAAACACAGAAGAAGGCTGGTTTGGGATTCTCCGACTCACTACACCCGCGGCTTGAAGCCTCTAGGTGCTGGTGAATGCGTGCAGATGAAGTGCTTTCCTTTTCATGTTCGGCTTAGCCTTGGCGGGACAATAATCATGGAGTTACTGGTTCACGGGCCGCTCTTGTGGCTCTCAGCACTTCCCTTTCAGGCCCGGCTTACACCCCGTGCGCGGTCAGCATCGGGCTGACTGAGCTTTCACACAACGCTGGGGGAGGCTCTTCCGGAAAAGGGACACCAACTTCCATTTCCATCAGGGTCCGGGGGGGGGACACAATAACTTGTTTTGAGTGGTATACTGTAGCGGATGTGTGTGTGCGCGTGTGCCTGCGCCTGCGCCTGCACTTCATTATGTATTTGTCAGGAAGACATGTTGGATTGCAACGCCACAATGCAGCTTCAAACTCGTGCTCTGAGATCTGCACAAGGCAGCAGCGGGGGTCTCCATGTCTTGCTCAAGGGCACTTTAACAGTTCTACCTGACAGCCTTGAGAGACTGTTCAAACGGCTCATTAACACACGATGGAAGGCGAGAAATATATGGCGAAAATATAAAAGTTTAAAGCAGTATAGGGTTTGATTGTTAAATTAGGACTAAATAGAAATGAGCGTGAGTGGAGCCCGCTGGCCCCCTATTTTTAAAATAAACACTATCAGCCGCACTAACGCTGACAAAAATCTATTGAAAACGCATGCAACAAAGACCATCAAACAATTCATATTCCTGTGAGAAATACAAAGCAATGACAAACAGCCCTTATCAGAGACCCTCGACAAGCCATCTCACTTGTAAACATGCATTTGTTTAAGCAAACGAAAGTTTGCTTAACCAAACAAGTTTAAAATGTAAACTCAAAAGGCTCCGGGTCAGGTCATGGCCTTTAAAATGTTGTCGCTGACAAGAGGAAACGGCCTCCAAGACCTCCCTTGAATTCAAGCGCCTGAGTCGGAGAGACAAGTCGCCGCTGTTGTTGTTGTCAGTCGTCTGTGCAGCGTTCGGAACAAGCTGTGACAAGGCCGAATGTTTCCCATTCGTGCCTCTAATGCCATCCATACTTCTGCTCCGTGGATGCATCGGGGCGTGTTTCTACTCGCATTGATTTGGTTTAAATTATGCTTATTAATATGAAAAATGTACTTAAAAATGAACACCCGACATAGAAATTTCTTATGGGGAGGATTAAACAAATAAGAAAAAAGCACGGCCAATAATAAGAATAATAAGCATTTTGTTTTTCCAATTATGATTTTTATTATTTCCTTCACAGACATCCAACAAGGCAGTCCAATGTGTTTTACAGGTAGATATTCACAGAAATATACATATATATACACACACACACAGAATTTATATATATACACAGTAAATACAGTATATATAAATAAGGTAGAGCGAAAAAATTAAAACTAGAAAGGACAACAACAGCAGGTTCAAATAAACAGCAGGCACAGATAAAATAAAAATTTCCAAATCTTTATGAAAGTTGAAATTTTAAATTGCAGTGAAGGAAACAATAATGAAATAATATACACAGATGTACACATATGCAGTACATGAATACTAGACATACATATACACATAAGATTGTTTTATATTATATGTAGACCACAGGTGTGGCAGATGCCATTTGTATTTAATATGCAAAACTAATAACTATAGCAGTTGAATTTGCATTATTCATACGGTTTTACACCTAGTTAGTTTGGGTTAAGCGGAGCCAACTTCATTACTTCAAAAATGTCTTTAAAAACAGTGATCCCTCACCAAATATGGTGAGGGATTATTTATATTCAGTATAAATGTGTAATCCGATTGAGAAGAAACAAAGTTGGGACAAAATACACCAGATCAATGTCTCCCACACCTGTTTTTTTGTTTTTTTTTTGCTTATTTTTGGGAACCTTTTGCCCCCCCCCCCCCCCCCCCCCCCCCCCCCCCCCCCCACACACACACACACAGGAAAACCTAATTTTTCCCACTTTCCCGTTGACCCCTAAACGCG